>NC_045745.1:11697364-11722837 GCF_008692095.1 Etheostoma spectabile | reverse complement strand
TTTTTTTTTTTTTACTTTTAATTAGATTTGTTCTTTAGCATCCATAAATACGAATGCCATGCTCCTCTGCTTCACCTCACTTTATCTTTGATATTCCTATCACCACCCACTGTTAGACTGTCTCACAATGACTTTATCTCTGCAACTTTCAGCAAATTAGCAAAGATTTTCCTTGTATCTCCTGCTCCAAAACAGCTGTGCTGCTTATAGTCAGTGAATCAAAGCCTGGGCTTTGGTTGTCTATATTCATTGATATTCATGTCTTCACTTGAGTCATTGTGTTCACTGTAACATACAGTCAGAACGGCAGGTGTCAGGGTATTTTTATATGACCTGGTAGTGGAGCATGTTCCCCTTCACCTGTCTGTCTTGTGACATATGACTGTGTCGACATATTTAGCATGTGGCAGCCTTTTGTCGCTGTTGTGGTCCTCATATGGCTCCCCCGATGACTGCCACCCTTCTTGATGGCATGCAGCTTGAGAGTGTTCTTCAGAGCCAATGATACAGGGCATCCTTTCATCACAATGTTTGCTGGATTAGTGCAAACTGGGCCATGTTCAGCCCCTACAAAACCTAGCAACATGTCTCTGATGATTTGCTATTACCTGTGACACTGCCCTGTTCTACTACTGAGATTTATTTTATTTATTTATTTGATTAGGACAATGCAAATGAATCAATATTTCTGTAAATGCGCCAGTGTTCGCCAATTAGTTATTTTTCAACTGTAGTCCTACTTAGTCTTTATGGTGGGAAGTAACCGGAGCACCCGGAGGAAACCTACGCAAACACGGGGAGAACATACAAACTCTACACAGAAAGGCCCGGAACGACCTGGATTCGAACCAAGAACCTTCTTGCTGTGAGGCAGAAGTGCTAACCACTTAGCCTACTGTTGTAAATGAAAGATCTATCCCTCCCTACATTGTTTATTTGGAACTGACACCAGTTCATCTGATGAACTCATCATCAATGAGTCAATTTTATTATTAATTACTCTCATTATTCATTCATTGTCACAAATACTTCAAATCAGCAGCAGGTGTTACACTTTCACTGCCACTGCTGTAGCCTCTGGCTGTAGAAGGGAGCCATTAATACTAATTAACTTAGATGAGGAAATTCTCGTTTTAGTTGTGTCACTCCCTTTTTTTTTAGTGAAGGATCTCAATTTCAGAAAGAGGGATGAGGCAGTTGATTCTTTATTTTTATATAAAATGTCTCCTGACCTAGCTCACCTAGCTGACATCTTTAAAACCCAACATGCTGTTGGGCACAATAACAAACTACAAGAACCGTATAACCATTTAAAAAAATAACTTTTAATATGCATTAGTAGCAACTGAATAGCATTGTTGTGTCAAGGTCTCTATTAGTGTGCTATTAGTCTCGCATTGCCAGACCTTCCTCCACAGGGCCGCAGATGTGGGTCTGGCTAGTCCACACAACATTCTGGGACGGGTGAAAAACGTGCTCTGGTTTATTGGCATTTCTTTAAGCCAATCACAATCATCTTGGGTGGTGCTAAGCGCCAAGTGGAGCCCACGGTGTCACTGCAAAAAAGCCTCGGGAAGGAACTTTTTTTTATGGAACGTGTACCTTCAAAAGTTGATTTTGTTGTGCAAGAATAACCTCAGATTGGAAAGGTAGTCCAGCTAGCTGTCTGGATTTACCCTGCAGAGATCTGAGGACCAGGTAACCGTAGTCCTCAGAAGATAACTGACATCCCGCTGAAAAGAGTGACATCTGGCAGAAATTCCGGCAGAACGAGAACAATCCCGGAAGTGGAACGTCGTGGATATAGACTAGTGTACTATTAATCTGCCCAACCCTTAAGCCTCCTTGAGGGACTGTGAAACTGTGTGGACATTGGACACAGTTTAGTAACTTCTTCAAAGGCACATGGATGATATATTATGGAAATAATGCTGGACTTGAAAAAGCAGATTAGAGAGACTAGAAGATTAACTCAAACATGATCATGGTTTTTATCAAGTGGCCAGCACTTTTCTCTTATTATATTAGAGAACATACTGAAAAGTGTTACCATCATCAAAATGAAAAGGGCAAAAATAATCCACTTTCTTCTTGTCTGCATTAGAATACAAGCAAGCCTCAGGAAACTGCATTTCAAGCAAAGGCAAAAGCTATCAACTATTGAATCGATGGATGTCTGGCCTTTGTTGATGATGACAAGTGTCACATCAGGTGTCTTTTTGAGGAAGATTTATTCCAGAAAGTATTGGACAGAGAAATCCAATTAAAATGGAATCTGTCAGGAGCAAAATCTCTTTAGATTGAATTTGGGGATTCAGACCGACTCCCTCTCCCTCCATATGTCAGCCTTGCCAGATAACTTGCAGATCACACATTTTCCTCACCAGACACCCGGACAAACCATCTATTGTGTCTGTCCTCCCGTCCAACCTGTTTATGCCTAATGCCCATCAGCCAGCCACTGATGCTCAAACACCACATTCTACAGCTGCTTGTAGGAGTTATCCATTTCCAATGTTCATAATTATGTTTAAACCAGACAACGTTATTGGGTGAAAGTGAGGGTGGAATGACTTCAGGCTGGGAAGGGGGGATATAGGAGGAAATATGTGCCTAATGCGCTTAAAGCACTGTCATAAATTAGTTAGCATTTATTTCTGGTGAATACATTTTCCAACTCTCTTGTGTCCTCAGTGAGAGCTGAGTTTATTTTAAGGCAGAGGCATTCTGGGAGAATCTCTTTGGATAATAATAAGTGCTGCAGCCACACCCATAACACATGTGTTATGTACAGTTGCATGGCTAACGAAGTTGGCCTGGCACTAGTGCTCTTCATACAGTTTCATTCAGTTCAGTTTTCAGTGGCAGAACAAGCTTAATTTCATCCTACTACTGTTCTCAGAAGGCTAATTCAAAGCCTTTGAACTGCTTCAATGAGGTCTTATCAAAGCAGTGATTCCAATTATCATGGATGGTCAATTTTAACACTATGCTGAGGCCATGTGCTACTTCATTCCAAAATATTGAAAGGATACTTTGTAATTTCTCCGCAACATTGGTGGATGGCTATATTTTTCTTATACATGTTACGTGCTGTACTTTCGAGGACTGATCGTAAACCTTTGAGATTTCACTACATGGCTGTCATTTGGTGCTTTCAGCTGTGAGAAAATCATATTTAATCTCACAAATCACATTTGCAATTTCCAACACATTGTCCTTGGATTCAGCTTTTTGTTTGTGAGGATTTACACATTTGGCATGTGCGAAAATGAATGCAAAGATGATAGAGGCTGTTTACAGGTTTGCAAAACTGCGTTTTGCGTGAAAGCAATGAGAGATTATACACTGATGCAGCAACGTGTGACCTAATGATTTGGGGTGTTTGTCACAGTTTGGAAAAATTGTTATTCCATTTTTAGTCAGTCATAAAAGGATTGCTTTAAAGCAACACTGACAAAGTTCAATCATTACTATGTAATACTAATATTCAAGTGTGAAACCGAGTTCCACAGGTGCCCCTTTTTCCAGCTGGATGCAAGGTTTTTTGTAATTTGCAATAAACATATTTCATGTTTTAAGTTGTAAGTAGCATTTTTTATGTCATTTCTTAAGAGATTAATGGATATTTATCGTCAATCAACATAAGAGAGACTGCTATCATGAGAAAGTATGTGTTGTAGTGATTCCATCAGTATGTGACTTTATGGTCAGGTTTTCTCTTAAACATAATTGATCGTTGCTTCAATATTAATGTTTTCTTTAATCAGAGTGACCACACAAGTTAGTTTATTAAATAGAGGCCATTTTCTTTTTTCACTTGTGTTCTAAATACCTTACTCCTAATTTGTTGCTGAATCTATATGCAGCAGCAGCTGCAGCCACTCTCTGCTGTCTCACAAGGCGGTCTGCGGCTGTTGTCTTTATTGAGATTACAAAATTCTCAGTGGGAGCTCAGCCCGAGTTGAGAGCTAGATTAAGGTCCCCCTGTTGCAGCTGAAGGATATCCAAGTTGCAGCTGTGCGTAAGCGATAGACAGTGTCTTAGTTGCAAGAACAAGTCATTTTCAGGTGTGATAGACAGCAAAGTGGTTCAGGAAAGGTTACAAGAAGGGTCCATAGCGTGCTGTTAGATGGTGATGTGTGTAAACGCTTAAAGATGAATGGCCTTTTGTTTGTGGAAGAGCTGTCAGCTGAAGCTTCCATCACTGTAAGCAGAGCTTGGACAAATGAAAAAGGCTCAAGAAGCATGTATTACCAAACAATTCTCAATTATGTAAAAGAGTTTAAGTCTATCTCTAGAGCCAGTGTACCAACTGCATTAATTCTAAATCCAAAACCACATCCCAGCGGTTATGGTTTCTATTTCTTTATATCTACACTGGCTCCTTATTTTATCACCCACTGGCGTGCAAATGAGTTTTTCTTTGGTGTGTGTTTACATCTGTGTGGAGATGATACTGAAAGAAGGAAGTGCATCTGGTCCTGTGAGGGATGGTTCGAGGAATACGCTCAGAACTGGCTGAAATGCGATTGTAAAAGATTCAATTGGATTTAAGGTTAGCCTCTGTTCATGGATCGTGCCATATCCAATCCTCACTGCAGGCTCAGTCTGATTGAGTGGGCTGAGGGGGCCTGTGCCTTGGACACAAGCCACATACTAGCCCCCACCATAGGTTAAACTACACCATGCACAAACATACAGGACACCCTAGTCTGCTTTAAAAGTGCTGTTTAGCATATTTAACACCCATATATCACTGTCAGATGAATTGCAGTACCTCTCTATAATTACCCGTAACAAATGAGAACATGGCTCAGACTGTTTCTAACACCAGGGGTATTGCTATGGCTAGTGTTTTTCTACATTAAGATGACTTCCTATGAACCACATTGCTTGTTGTAACATTACTTGCTTTCCTCCTCCTGTTGTCCGCTTATTGCGTGTTTGTTCTTGAGATTAAGGAGAGGGATAACATCTGAAATGGCCTACCTGCATTCTAATTAGGAAACAGAAACTGTTTCTTCAAAACAACATCATGTTTCTTCTGTTTTGTTTCGTAAATTATGTCATATTTCTCTATTTCTTTGTGTTTACTTTGTTGTGTTTTGCCCTTCCCAACCAGTAGCAACTAGCGAGTGATGTATCTGTCGCGCTGACGTAATTTCCTGTGGAACACAAGCTGCAGCAGCGGCTGCTATTGACTTAGTGTTTGTCATTACGATCAAAAAAGAATGTAGTTTTAAGAGTTTGTCAAAGTCAACTTTCAGTAAAGCTTAGCATGAAGATGATGTTCCCATCCTTAATTCCGTCTACAAAACTCTGATTGTTCCCCAACCGGGGAAACAGTAGTCAGTGAGGACAACGCCATATCTAACAGCTGAACAAATCATAGATGTGGTCTTGAACCAAACTGGATCATTAAGTGAGATACTATAATTTGTGGGCTTTTTAGGACAAGAAAAACAAGCATATGCAGATATAAAGTGTTTGGGTTTTCTTCTCTGAGACCCTCTGTCCTTGTCTTTCGCCCCATCACGCCACACACCACCATTAATACTGACCTAGACATCACCCAACACAAATGTCTTGCCCTACATGGCCCAGCAAAGATAGCAAATTATAAAGGAAATTATAGACCAAAAAATGCAGACCCTAATAGCAGGTAGCCATCCACTTCATGGATGTGGCAGACTGATAATGGTAAAATCTCACAGAGGTCAGGTCAGCTCCTCCTCTCTGAAAAAAACAAGATGAATCTGATTAATTCCACCCTCGCACCCCCCACATCCCTTCCACCTTTCGTGATATGTACCATATGCTGTCCTCCACATTCAGTGTGGCACACTTAATGTGGCCGTTGTGATGAGGTTTTGTACATGTCACTACCTTTGTGTTTACCGGGCTTCATTTGGTTCCGCTGATTTTCTTACATGAAAGATTGTCCTTGAAACTGATATCTTGGACTCTCCAAAGTGTGCTTATGACAGATCCACTTAAATGGATTCATAATGTCATATCTCCAATGTCTATTTTTTATCTGTTATATGCAATTTAATCAAAATGTATGCTTTATCTGTCCACTTCTTGGGCAAACATAGTGTAAAGTTTGACATGTATAGCAGTAGATTGCAAGAGACGCTGATCGACCCTTGAGCCAAGGGGCTCTTGGAGGTGCCTGAAGCTCTGACTGACTCCATTTCAGCAGGTTTATCTAAACCACTCACTGCCAAAAATGCTTCTCGGGTCATTTGGCGACTGTCAACAATTCGGTTGAGGCTGCTGGTCCATGAAGGACAACACAACGGCAGGTCCTCAGACACTCAGTGTACCAAAGCTTTGTGTGGGCCGGTGTTAAGTAAAATCAGTGTTGGATCATCATTTATCTTGCATGCATGTTTTGGAGGACACTAGGGTTATCATAGAGATTGTTACGCTATTGCAGCTCACTAAAGAATATATTTTTCTTTTTTATATTAAAGGATTAAATGACAAACTGCAATGTGAAAAATGTTACTCATTGTAAGCTCATTGAGACACCTGGTTCTGCATTTCCCCTCGGGAGCGCTAAGCCCTCTTTTAGTTTGTTGATTTGCTTGTGCAAAGCTCAAAGGAGAGTAAATATCAGAGTATTCTCAATTTGCCAGACCCAGGGTCTGGCTGCTCCACATAGCATTTGGCGATGGGAGGAAAACATGCTCTGGTTTATTGGCATTTCTTTAAACCAATCATAATCTGCATGGGCGGTGCCAAACTCTGCCCTGAGCAGGTGCAAAATAGTCGTGCAAGAGAAAACTAAGATTGGACAGAGTCTGGCTAGCTGGATTTACCTTGCAAAGATCTGAGGAGCAGTCAACCATAGTCCTCATAAATCCACTAAATTTAAAATCCAACACAAAAGCGGAAGGAAACGGAAAATACATCCATCCGCCGGACTTTTCTACAGCCCCGGAGCAATTCTGGAAGTGGAACGTGAAGGGTATAGGCTAATATCGGAGCTACACTTGTCAGGCAGACAGACACCTTATTATACCTCTGTTTGATTTCCTTTTGTGGAGTTCGTCTGCCCCCAGTCAAGAAATCAATCTGACCCTATTAATGAGTATGACCTAAACAATGAATGGCAATGACTACAAATGAATATGAGATTATTCTGCAAATTGCAACATGACAACATAGTGGTAAATAAAAGGTGGGTTACCCCAAGCCTATAAACTGCATGACAGACCCATCCTGGTCACTTACCTGTGTATTATTTATGACAGGGTTGGCATTTATAAATCTTGTATCCAAGGCCAAACGTAACATTAAAGTTGTAAACCTTGTAACCTTGGAGCCCTAAACAATGAAGAAAGAGTAGCAGATAAAGCAGAGGGTTCCTTTTAAGTTTTCAATGCACTGCATGGGGTTGGATTTATTCAAAGTCCCTCCAGTGATGCAAACAGCAAATCTATTGTACGTTAAGTGAGGTCATGGTTCTATAAAAGCTAATTAGAATGTGATCAGAAATGATGAATTTCTTACTGATGGTGTTAACTCTGAAGCGTGGAAATATTCTTGTAAAGTCAAAATCTGTAAAAGGAACACCACCTTGATATGGTTTAGATGATCGAAACTGACTGCTGCTGTCCGTGGTAGTTCCTCCACCATTAGTATGCTAGGGAGTATTCTGTAGCTCTGCAGTGATTATCAGCTTGGTGAGATGCAGGGCCACCTCAGGGTCAAACAAAGAGAGGATGGGGCCAGCGGTTTAGCCCTTTTGGCCTCATTAGTTAATTAGGGTGCAGACTAGCAATTTCACTCCCAATGGCCTTTGAGCATGCAGAAAGAATACATGAAAGATACTGGACTTACACAAGTACCAAAACAAAACTTGGATGGAAATGGGGACTGACTCTCAGCCACTGCCTCTTTAGATGTGTTTCCATTTTACTGTCAAGTGAATTTTACATAAAAACTTGAGTTTGCTTCTTGGATGTCAAACTCGAACACTACCTTTTTCCTGCAGAAAGCCCTTTAATAATGTGAGTTTTTTGGGCAAAAGAAAAAGAAACTCTTTTGTGTCAGTCATGTTTAATGCTAGTGTCCATAAAACAGAAGTCGACAACTCTCCCATATGCTGTACATGGAAGCTACAGCAGGTTGGACATTTGTTGTTGATATGTACTGATTGTGGTTTTATAATTTGGTCCAGATACACACTTGAACTGCTGTGTAATGAGATTGAACCGTTCTTTGGTCCAATTAGGACCTGCATACATAATTATAACAGACTTCAATTTGCTCATGGAGACTTCATAGACTTGATACTTGTGTTCCCGCATGCAAGGGATCCACAGGAAATGATGCATACATGTCATGATCCAGAAGACAAAAGCCAGAGCATACCACTAATTTCCCCTGCTGTGGCGCATAACAGTCAATCACTTCGTCTGTAGCATTTCAGACAGAGTAGCTGATCGATGCCCCCAGTGTTTCAGAACAAGCTACATTCAAATAATGACTAGTAGTCTCTGGCTGTTGCAAATAAAAACAGCCAGTGGGGTTAGAATTGTCATAGGCACAATGGCCAACCGAAAGAAAAGCAGTTTTCAAAGACCCATTTAACAAATGATAACATCGTGTTTTTTACATCAACAGCACTTTTCTATCCTGAAGCATCAGCTATATAGTTGCATGGTACTTTGGCTCTGTTTATGTGATTTCTATCCAGTTTGTTCATCAGAAACAGCTGCTTCAAAAGTATGTGCCTCATCATAAATGTTCTTGGTACAAACATATTTCAGGATTCTGTTGGTTTTTGTGTTTTGTTGTGGTAAATGTCTGGGCTCCAGCACTTCGTTTGGACCTAGGGCAAGTGCATTAAGCATGCAACCATGTCTATCTTAAAGCGATTTGCTCTACCTGATGCAGAAAAGAAAGTGCTTAAAGTGGAAGGGACAAAAAGGCACTCCATTTTACGCTTAATTTTTCATGTTTGAAAGTAGAATTTGTTTAGTTTTTTGTGGTTTAAAAGAAGACATAGAGAGTTACCAGCGGCGACCACAGCAGAGTTTAGTTTTATCCATGGAACAGCTTAGCTGAGTTATTTCAGCAAAATGTTGGAGTCAGCACAGACCAGAATAGCCATGGCTGGGTCCCGCTCCTGCAAACTGACTTCTTTCATGTACATATCTTTAGTTATATGGTATAAAGTTGGAGGTAAAAAACAGTAATGAGCAAGTGGATACAAAACTAATACATCCTGGCATTACTTATTTTAAAGAGGGGGCATTTGTTGGCTTTTTCTTATAAAGCTGATGTGATCATTGTTTTGGTTGAGAAGATCTGTTGTAATTTCTGTCCTCTGTTCTTTTAAAACATCTCCCATTTCCTCTCTCCAAATTATAGCTTGGCTTCAGTTTTATTGCTGTTAATTATAATGTAGCAAGGGATTTGACCTTTTGAGAGACAGACCCTGCAGGATGTAAACTGGTAGGAGCCATATTTAGGTCAGACCTGGTTAAAATGACTTGTAAATACTTTTTTTATGATCTGCTTTAGCTGAGAAGTGCAATGGGTCAGGTTTGTGAAAGCGACAATAACCGAAAGCCATGAAGAGACGACTTTTTAACAGTTTCAGTTTGCATATCACTGAATTTTCCCAATAGGGCAATGACCAACAGTCTAATATATCAATCAATCAACCACTTTTTATCCGCCACATGAGATCATACAAGGTACAATTCCAGTGAAATGTAATCCCATCAGCTCCTTCAACTTGTGCATGATTCATCATGAAGCAGACTGTGGCCATCAGATTGTCACACAGAAAAAGAGTCATCCCGTTGAATGGCACCGGCATTCCAAGATCCAGGCAAGTCTCCGCAAAAGGACACCACAGCTCCAAACATCCCGCTGGAAACCAACGCAGGCACAGAGGACACCCAGCTCACTGTCCGTCACCTGCACACTGTCCCGCAGGAAGCCCAGAAGAGAAGATCGCAGCACAGAGGATGTAGAGGATGTCTTGCTTGGTCCAGAGCAAGACACTCAACCAAAATTGGAATATTCCCAGAGGATGATTACCAATTCATGTGACCCCTCCTCTACTAGAACCAACATTACAGCAACATTTAATTTTAAACAAAATTTTGCTCCATTAGATAGGACATTAAAAGCAGGATTTCTTTGAAATTTGATGGGTTTTTTTTCATGGTCTTGAGAGGAAGAACCCTAATAAAACTGGTGAACCTCTGCCCTTGTTTCTAGCAACATGCCAACATGTTTACTCATACACTATAGACATAAATTTGGCCCTATTTTAACATTTATGCTCATCAAAGTATGAACTATTTTCATTTTGTGTTCTCTAAAGGTTGGAGGGACGCTTTCACTTGTGGGCGGTCAGCTCCCGGATTTCAAATTGGTTCCACATCGCTGCTCGTTTGGAAACTTTATCTCATTTCACAAAAATATTTCACTGAAATGTATTTTTGAAAACATTTCACGCTAGAAATAAGCTATGCAGATGTCTAGATCAACCGCTTTCCTGATTTGCATAAAGTAGCCTGGACCCTTTGTGCAAATAAAGAGAAGGCAACTCAACGCCCGGCCCCTCGAAAGTCGTGGCAACGCAACCGCAAAAGACATTGTGGAAGCATACATGGAAATGACGCTCCCTGTGGACACGTAGCATTCCAGACAAAATGTCAACTTTGTATACACACTATCTTTTAATGTACTGGGCAGAGTGCCATGGCTTTTTCTGAGCATTGTCGTGCGGCTCAGCTGCTGCTGGCAGAGCTTTAGATCTTTGCCTTGTGTTTTATAATCTTTAGTCATTCCGCCCTTTACACTGACTGGTTTGACATGAAATATTTTCATAGCCAGCTTTCATGCTTAAGCTGTTTTCTTTCTCTTCTGCTGCCCCTTTTAGGCTTTTAGCCTTTTGTGTCACATTCTCTTCAGGTTTAGTAATTAGTTGCAGTCAGAATGAGAAGGCTCAAATTAGTTGGGGACAAAAAGAGACAGTTCACTGTTTGGTCTTTGTTTAATATCCAAATATGAATAATGACAGAAAAGGAGCAGCTATTGGACATGTGTCAGGGAGATGTGTATTTGGAGGCAATGAAGTGAGACAACACATTTTTGATCAAAAGAGGAAGGCAAATATAGGGCTTTGTGAAATAGCCCATGCCACACCATACTACTGTTAGTCTCAAACTTTTCACACTGTAGGTTGGTGAGAAAAAGACATTTAAAAGTCTTGCAGCACACATTTGAGTTCTTCAAAATTCACTTCTCTCCACTTCTCTCTCCACTAATACACTTGGATGACAACTGAAGTGGTGGCGGGTTAGGGGAAGGATGGCAACAACTGTAATCCTGACAAAGCTGTGGTGGTGAATGACTGAAAGATGCAAAGAGTAGGAGCTTAGTAGCTCACTCGTCCATGTCAATTTGATTAAGGTCAGACACCCACACACAGCACATGGAAACGGCTGCTTAGTGCTTTGTGCAGTGTCTCAAAGCACCCGCAGGTTAATGATAAGTGGTGGAGACAGTTTGGAATGTGCTTCTGAAAGGCTAATTTATCTGGCTTTGAAACTAATTGGAAACAATTCTCAAAGTTAGTTTTGTTCGGAGGCTAATTGCTATTAAGTATATTTACTGTTCACCTGCAAATCATTCATCAGCAAGAGTGTGTCTTACTACAGGTTATGTACTACTAATGTTAGTTTTGTACTGTTAATACAAATGTTATTACTTTTACTAGTGCATTTGTGGCATACACCTACAGAATGTTACAGGCCTAAAAGCTTGAGACCTACAGTGATAAGGTTTGTTGGCTCTTTTATGCTATGGTGGGCATTTTTTTGGTCTTTTAGAAGGGTTTCATCCTGATGGGAGTGATTTCCTCCAAGTGGCATGAGGGCTCACCAAATGTTTTGATGAATATGGAAACTATTCGAGACCTATGGGAGATTTTTGAGCTACACGTTAGACAGCACTCTACACCACCATCATCAAAACACCAACCGAGGACACTATATGACTTTTGGTAGAATGCTGTTCCCTCTTCCAGCAGAGTTTTACAGACTTGGATAATCTCCGACAAGTAGCATTGAAGCTGTGTATGGATACTTGTGATGGAACAACACCTTACTGAAGCATCATATACATTAAAGTGCTGCAGGAAAGATCACACATGTTTTATTTTAAAGGATAGTCTTTTCAGAAAACTTATAATAAGGAAGAAGAGGCCATACCCATCTGGAACTATTGACTTGCTAGGAGGAGTGTGGTGTCTTTCAGTGGACTGACTGACAGTTAAGAGAAAGGGTTTAGAAAGCTGTACAGAGAGCCAGTACCATGAAGACTTGATGGTATTGATGTGTTGGTATCTATGCGGTGCTGTAAAGGTAGAGGTTTTGGAAATGCCTGCCAGAAATCCTTTGTTTGTAGAGAAGACACCAAAAGTCTACGAGGGTTAGACTGGGGTATGGGTCTGTGAAGTCTATTGAGACATTCTTCTGTCTACTGTAACTGGACTTGATTGACATACTGTAGCTTTGAGATGGTAGAAGAAGGTAATGCAGAGGATCTTGTTGTGTTCATGTGAGGTCATGTCGGACACTTGATTGGGGAAAGAGACTTTTCAATGTAGTCTTTTGAACTTTTACAACCACAGAGCTGCCAATAGACACTGTGCCAAGTTAACTGACGTACAGTATTAGAAGTGTTTTTATTTTCTATGAGATGATGCAGTATTTTTGCAGGTCAACACCACTGCAGTGGTTAGAGGTTTGAAAGATTGGTTGCTAGTTTGACACCTACCTCGTTTGGTCTGGACTTTCAGACTTTTCAGTTTGATCTGAACCAAAACGACATATGTGAAATCTCCCTCAGACCACAGTCAAGACCAAACAGCCAAACCTTGGTCTGAAGAAAAAAGGGTGGTCTCACTCAGGATCAAACTGATCCATGGTCTGGTTCATTTTTGTGTGAAAGCATTTTTTTGGGATGTTTTGGACTTTCGGACCAATTACAGGAAGTTCTGGCAGGCCAGAGTCATGTTATAAAAGCAGCTTAGCTCCTTTAATAAATAGCTCAGTGCAAAGAGAGAGAGAGAGAGAGAGAGAGAACAAGAGTGACAGTAAATGCGCTGAAAGTAGGCAGCTGTTGGCAAAAGGAGAAAATAGTAGTACATTTGTCAAGTGGTAGTAAATGAACAGTGTGGCTTTCAGTTTGTCTTTGAATAAATGATGCAGCTTCTCAAATTCCAATGTCTTGCTTCTCACCTTCTTGGTAAAGTGAAGTGGTTGGCCCATTTGGAGAAAACTAAAATACTTTCCATAGAGGACACGAGATAGAGAGAATATAAGATGACTGGAGAGCCTGTCTACAAACCAATCAGTGAAAAGTATAGGGAGATACATTTCACGTGATGATAAAAGAACGTAGGTATATCCTGTATACTGTAGTTCTTCAGGGTGCTTGCATCATTTCAATGTGAAACCAAAACTAAGTGGATAACAAAATGCAAACCTTAGGTCGGACTTTCAGTTGTGAAAAGGACCAAAATCCCGGATCTGATTGTGAAAATGTATGATGAAGGAAAGTAGACTTCTGAATCACATCGGTCTGCTCTATGCCATCAGCTTCCCAGAATCTATGGCTGACTTACAGCTCAGAGGATAGTTTGTAACTTCACCTACCACAAAACATGCAGAATTGTATTCAAGATCATTTAAGCTATTTAAATGGTAAAGGAATCTGCTCAAATGCTGTTTCAGGTTTTAAAAGGAGGGCACTATGAATGTAAGATGGTTAAGACTGCAAGAACGATCTCAGATCTCAGACTTAAAGAATAAGTTAAATGAGAATAAGAGTTGTATCCCATTATTTTTGGTCTTTCCTTTGTTGCAATATTAAGAATGAGGAGTCAGGCTTGCTTCAGTCAGAGATTCAGCTATGTCCTATCTTAAATGCAAGCTGTGCATCAGTGCCCCCTCATTACAGGGCATGTGAGGTGAATACCTGCATTAGAAAATCCCAATGGATTCCAAATATATATATCTTATAGAGCTTCCTTTACCTGGTCTCAGGAATGGCTTTCTCTTACTACTCATATTCATCACGGGAAACAACCAGCTCATATGAATCCCTCTCTGATTAAAATGAGACTTCTCTAAACAATATTGAATGATGCCATTTCGATATGCCAGACGTGTCTTTCTCTCCATGTGCACGAGACTTTGAGCTCACAGATCTTAAAGAACAAGTATTTGTGCAGTACTTGAAGTAATTTGATAAAGGGTTGCAAACATAATCTCTCTCCCGTATGTCAAGAGAAGTGATCTGCAAATTCTTTGCAATAGATCACATTTTTGAGAGCAAGTTTTTCATAGTTTCAGAAATCCTTATGACTCAGTTTAATGAGGCGTACCACATATGCCCCTTGTCAAAGGGGTTTCAAATGGAGTCTGGGAACTCTGTCCTGTATCTTTTTTGTTTGTGTTGGGCTTTTTTCCAAATTCCCCCACCTCGCTTCCCTTTTAGTTTATTGCAAAAATGCTCCATGGCATTCTTACTAAGAATACTGGAATAGCATCAATTTAAGATTGAAATTGTCTCACATCTCATTAATTTATTAACTCCTCCATGATGTTGTAAGAGATGGAAAATTGAGACTTCTTTGGGAAAAGGGGTTTGCCGTTGGAATGCTTTGAGAGGGTAACATTAGACATTAGGTGGCAGGTGTGTAGAGTCGATTAGAGATGAACTTTATTGTCCCCGAGGGGAAATCTGTCTCGGGCACATGGTGCTACAGGCTGTTACTTCACATAAAAAACATCAGAGACATTTGACTATACATTTGGTATTTGACAACAAGGGCAACTTCCAAAAGAATCGAATCAAATCGCAAAAGTGCTAAGTGATTGAGTATGTTTTGCACATTCCTCTATTGCAAGGTTTAGAGTTCACAGCTTGATGGAGGCTGGAAGAAATGATAGCTTCAAGCTCAGGTCTTTGTCCTCTTTGCCCATGTCTTGACATTTTCTCAGGCCCCTGAGATTCACAATCAATAGCTCTCAATCAAATTCAACTACTGTACCCTGCAGAGAAAAGTGAAGCTCAGATACAAAATAGTTCATCTGCATCTCTTTTTGCTGTCCAGTAAATGCCCATATAGTTTCTTTCTAAGCGTATACGCTGGCGATGTATGCTTCCCAGTGGCTCTACACAGTGTTGTCTGCCCCTGCATAGTGTGTGTGTTTGCTCCGACATGACTTGCATGTTAAACACCAACAGCTGACTGTTGTAGCCTCCTTGTAATGGAGCTAGTCACCACCGGCTGCCAGGATCCAATTAGGCATGCAAACCTGATCCAAGATAGGAATGGAGCTGCCCCGAACTTCAGGGTTTCCCCAGCAGAACTGAGTACTTCTTGTCTGTTTGCTTGACAAACTCCCATAAAAGAAGTAATGATGGACATGTGGACTGTATAAATATTTGTGCTGTTGCATAACCCATTGAATTAAGGACCCTGCGGTTAAGATGCTAAAAAGCCTATTTGCAGTAGCTGGCTGTAAAGTCCACAATACTCAGTACTTTTGGTCATTATAATTAAAAGCTCCCAGGCCTATTTGCTTCAAAGTGTGGAGGGATTATCAGTAAATTAATACACCGTTGCTAATATCGCTTCTGAGCTCACCATAGCTTTGAATGTGCTCTCGCATCAAACTTCTTACTAACTTTGTCAAATTAACTTCAATAATCCGTCTACTGGCAAGCTATTAAGTAGGCAAACACAGGGTACAGTGAGTGTCTGTGTGTCCATGTATGGATGTATATGTGAGTTAATTAATGCGTTCAGTTTCATTGAGCTCTTATAAATGATGATGATTGTTTATTAAAGGATAATGTCAATGCAATCTTTGATTTTGATCCTGTTGCCCTAAATGCTTATGAAAAGAGTGTTTAAACTTTTTAATAGACAAAATAATGAAAGAGGGAAACATTAATGAATTGGTTGCGGTTTCATTTTATTTATCTCATATTAATTAAAAACTTGTTTAGTGATTATATTATAGGCAGTTACGTACGATTCAAATATTTTGTCAAGGTCAACTTTATTATTACAACTTTATTAAGTATGAAATTCATGTGGTCACCATTACACACTCCATTGTTATACAACCTACTGAATAACATAAAAAGGAAAGGAATACAAGGGCTAGACAGACAAATTAGTAAGAACATTGAAGAAACTTGACAAGCATGTATGAATAAATAAAATAGTTGATGGCTGATATATACATTATGCACATAGTTTAAAAAGCCAAAGAGTTTATTAAAGGTCCCATGATATGGGGCTTTTTGGATGCTTTTATATAGACCTTAGTGGTCCCCTAATACTGTTTCTGAAGTCTCTTTTATATACCCCTTAGTGGTCCCTAATACTGTATCTGAAGTCTCTTTAATATAGACCTTAGTGGTCCCATAATACTGTATCTGAAGTCTCTTTATATACCC
Organism: Etheostoma spectabile; assembly: GCF_008692095.1. NCBI lineage: Eukaryota > Metazoa > Chordata > Actinopteri > Perciformes > Percidae > Etheostoma > Etheostoma spectabile. Next base: position 11,706,316 of record NC_045745.1, on the reverse strand, counting down.
TTTGTTGTCCCCTAATACTGTATCTGAAGTCTCTTTTATATAGACCATAGTGGTCCCCTAATACTGTATCTGAAGTCTCTTTAATATAGACCTTAGTGGTCCCCTAATACTGCATCTGAAGTCTCTTTTATATAGACCTTTGTGGTCCCCTAATACCATAATTTTGGGAAAGTCTCTTTCCCAAATTCTCCCAATACTCTTACCCAATTCAGCCTTGGTGTAGAATTCCAGCCACTAGAGTCAGTCCCACAATGAGCTTTCCTTAGTATGTGCCTTTCTTAGTCTGTAGCTTTTTTTTTTTTTTAAGATTATTTTTTGGGCATTTTAGGCCTTTAATTGATAGGACAGTTGAAGACATGAAAGGGGAGAGAGAGGGGGAGCGACATGCAGCAAAGGGCCGCAGGCTGGATTCGAACCCGGGCCGGCTGCCTCGAGGAGTAAACCTCTATACATGGGCACCCGCTCTACCAACTGAGCTATCTGGGTGCCCAGTCTGTAGCTTTTGAGGAGTAGAGCGGGGGGCAAGGTTGAGGCTGGGGGTGTGGCTTTGACCAACTGCCACTTTGCTCGTTTGAAAGCCATAATGTCTCTCTCATGGGTGGGCCAAATTATCTGGGTAGGCAAAGCAGAGAAAGGGGATGTAACCTTGTCCCTTATGACCTCATAAGGGGCAAGCTTCCAGATCGGCCCGTCTGAGCTTTCATTTTCTCAACGGCAGAGGAGGATACCCAGGTCTTGACTTGTTGTACTTTGTAGTCCTAATTTTCCTTTGCAGGAGTCTGCCACTTGTCAAGCTTCTTAAAAAATTCTGATGAAGAGGGTGGGTTCTGTTTTTCTGTTGCTTTAAGTTTGCGGGTAATAAATTACCTGAGAGGATTTGGACCCGGGACCTCAGTATTTCTAAAATCCTGCTTGTGGCCATGCTCAGTAATTGTTTGGCATGTTTTTTTTGTATTTACTGTTGTAAATTTCTATTTTAAAGACATAGTTTGTAAGGATATATACAAGAAACAACACATGTGAGAAGGAACTGCTGCTAACCACTGTGGGATACCATCTTCCATGTGGAGCCAGTGAAATAACTTCTTGTGTATTGGGTTGCTGTGGCCTCTAATTGGCTCTGTGAATGGTTTCAGGGGAAAACCTGTCCTTCTTTCTTATTCTTACAAAGAAAAGAACAGGTCCCACTAGGTTTGGTGCTGGACACTGTCATCACTGATTATAGAGCTGTGTTTGCCTCAACAACTGTGCAAGGCACATGGCACAAACAAGTCTACACGGAGAGAACAGCCGATTGTAGTTTTATGTGTCAGAGTCAAAGCTGCTGTCCAGACACATATCTTTTCAGGGAATGAGTTAAAGTTCAATTTGTGATATTGTAGATAACCACAATTTTCCTGGGGTTTCTACAGTGTGGATGCATTGATCCTCTGTGTTCAAGTTAGCTAGTGTGTGTTGAGGACAGTGTAAGCTGTTTCTTGTTGTCCATACTTCAGTGACTGTACTTTAAACTTGATTTCGGACCCAGGGGGATCCATATCACAATATGAACATACACAAACACAAAAATACAAAATACAGAGCCTTCCACAATGTTCAGTGTCTAATATACAGACATGTCCGCCAATGGTTCCACAATCTGGAAAAGAATCTGACAGAACTGCGTACAGGGTTAGCCAAAACAGTGATTATGTCATTTTCCAACTCAGATACCCTACCCATAAACCCATACATCAGGTCACGTAAAACAGCAGAGCAGGTAGGTACCCCAACGCTGACAAACATACTAAATGGATGACTGTCGTTAACAAAGTATTGTTTCTCATTGAAATAATCAAATTTCAATATCCAACATTAGTACACAGCTAGCTTAAGCCCACTCAAACAAGTGGAAGCCAGTTTACATTGTGTTTACATGTGCCAAATGTGTTTGTTTGTATGTAGGCCTACGCTCTCTTTATCACTCACTGTATCCACATCTGTGTACGGATACTATTGTAACATGATGTTCCAACTATTTCTGCTTTTTAAACTAACATTGCTGCTGCAGAAAATATACTTTTTAAGACACATGTTTTTACTTCAATGGGTAACATGAATATATTAAAGCCAGTCACTGAAGTACAAACGGAGACAGAATCTCTTTCTACAACAGTTCATACCCCTGCGCTAAGACTAGCCATAGCTGTATATTACTAACTGCTAAGCTTTCTTATACTAACCATCCAGCATAATGAATGGCAGGATCCATGAAGTGCTTTTTCTAAAAACTTTGATTCCCAGTACCGTGCTGGTGGTTATCTATTACTGTAAATGTGAGTTTGGTGAATGGTCCCTACTGGTCCTATTAAATACTTCACTCACAAAGTCTATCCCTCTATTGTTGTTTTTAAGTCTTTTGGAGTCTTTAGAGAGGACTGAGAGTGAGGTGCAGGCTTAGTGGATAGATATAAGATTGGAGTCATGAGTGAACACGTCGCAGCACAGATACGGTAGCTTCATCCTTTATCCAGGCTCTCCCCTCACTGTCCCAAGCATTACTTTCAATCCCTTCTGTTAATCTACACCTCCTCCACCCAAATCTCCTTTGCTTCAGGGCTTCTTAGTTTACCGTTTTATTTATTTTTATTAAGATTCAGTCTTTCTTAATTCCAGCGCTTTGATCAAAAGGAAATGACCGGTATTTTAATTTTAAATTTTGTACTGTATATTTACAGCATAATGCATGTACAGTAATTTACATTAATGCAGACTATTTCCTAAAGCATTATCTATCCAAATTTCAAGTCACTGTTGTACAACTCTCAAAAGAAATACACATTACAGTAGAAACAGACACAATACAATAATTATTACAAAATATCACTTTTTAAAAAGGTGTCCGTTAGAGTGTTATTCTCTATTTTATGCACTTTTGTCAAACCTTATTTTACAGAATACCACATTTTACAGTAAATCCAAACTTCTCCTTTTGGATCGCCCCAATCAATTTCTATATTTTACTACAGTCGACAACAAAAGTCACTTTATGACTTTGTCACAGTGAAAGGATTTAGGTTTTAAGAAGTCATTCAACTCAAATTGAATCCAAATGAATGCAATTGATTTTATTTGGCTCTTTTGCTACGATACAGCTTTGTAACATACAAAAAAACAGTATACTATTATGTGCATCTGAGCCATTTCTTTAATTGCCAGCTTATAACCTTCTATACTTGTGACCATCTTTAGATTTCTTGCTAACCTGCTCCACAGGCTTGTTGCTACATACAAAATGGACTTCTTACCTAAATTACTATTAACTCAAGTAGGTACAAAATCAGTAGTGCTGCCCCTTGTGGAGTAGCTGTGAACATCTCACTCTGTTAAAATAATTGACTAAATATTTGGGAACAGCCCATACACAGTCCTATGTACCATGCACAGGTGAATCTGAGAGACTCAATCTCCTACTTTTAACCACCCAGTAGTCTCGAAATGAGAAGTGTCAAGATGAGATCTCATAAGGAGGTTCAGAATAAACCTTATAACCCTATTTTGAAGCCTATGTTTCAGGTGCTTGAAGACACCATTGTCCCCATGTGACCATCATAATAACCTTGTCTAAAGGGAGAATGTTTTAACAAGAATGTTAATGGAACAAGCAGAAAGACAACCCATCCAAAAACCAGAAACATCCTTATTCAGATGAAGATTATGGTTTTGGGTGCTTTTTTCCCCTTTCATAAGAAATATTTTTAAGGACAAGTGTTGTTGTAGATGAGATGTTATGTTAATTCTGGTGCCTTCTACACCTTGATTTCATTACTCACAATATGCTCTTCAGCATACTACAAGTCACACTGTAGCTCGATGCCTGAAACTCTCAACACCCACTTCATCTTGGAGATACTGCACAAGTGGGCATTTAGAGACATACACAGAGAAAATGGCTCCGGGAATAAGCTATCTTTCCCACACCGCCTGAATTGCTTTTTGTTGTTTTTAGTGTTGCAGATATGATCAGTTGATTTTTGGCCCGTTGTCCTCATCTTAGGACTCATGGCGAGGGTCTGGAGCATGGTATCTGTGACCTTACTAGATGAGGGAAGGAAATGGATACGTTGTTTTCTTTGTATCTACCTCCAGCCTGTGAAAGCAAACATACTGTGGGTAGTGGTTTTCCATGCCTCTAGAGCCTGAATAGCCTGGAACAAAGACCAGGTAATTTATGTGGCAGAGGCCGGGTTTTTACAGAAAATCAATATTTGTATGTCTTTTTGACTAAGCAATAAGGAAGATATTATTTTCACCTTGAATAGTTTAAGGAACTCATTATTTAAGACTGTCCTTGACCCGGTAAATTACAGCATTTGTTTACGTCCAAATGCTTAAGTGCAGAATAAGTAGATTTGTCAGTTGTGGTTTGTAAACACAACATTCAGTGGTGGCCCCTCCTCATTGGCTTAACATTCATGGTGTTCCCCAGCGGGTGAAAGCCAATCCCAGATTCACTCCCATTTTGGATTAAGCTTTGTCAGCTTAGCGTTTTGCCTCGCTATATTTGCGTTTTTTTGGCTCACCACCTTTTTTGTAGCTTCCTCTTGGATGCGTACTTACCATCTGGCCCCTGGTCGTTACGTTTTTATAGAGGTTGACACCCAAACACATCCCAAACACAGCAATTTAAGAATAAACAGGCAGAGGGCAAGGACTCTGCAAATACAGACACCGCCACACACTTCTAGTGGGTCATAGGTGATGATATAGAGGGATTATTTCTGTATATAAATGTTGTTTTTTAGAAAAAAAAACCTACTCTTATTTAACTAAAGCTCACGTTTTCCTGGCAAGCAACCTGTCATAGCTGCGTCTTCTCTCAGTAGCAAAGGGGATTTACTTTTGAACAATGCAATGCTGACATGGTTGCATACTTTGTGTGTACATACTGAATAAAAAGGTAAATCCATAAGGGGAAGAACAAATCCAGCCCAGGATCATGGCAGTTTGTTAAATGGTGACATTGTTTAATCTATTGATTCCTGTAATGGGGGAACGATTTCCTCGTTTTTTTTCATGGTGGTGAGCACTAATGTATTTTAGTGGGAACCATCTTTTGTGATAACAGCACGATTATTGTAGCGAGGAGTGCTGAATAGCCGAAAATCCGCGTAATGAGGTTGGTTGGAGTGGTGGATGGGTCAAAAATACAGGACTTTCAACCCGGAGACCGGGTATCACGGCCCGCGTGTGTCAGTACCTTTCAGTGCTCTTCTTCTCCTAACCACAACCGTCCCGTTGTTGTCTCCGTCTCCTCCGTGTGACGGTTCCTTTTCTCGTTGTTCTTTTCCTAACCACAACCATCCCGTTGTTGTAGCGCGTCCCACGTGTGGAGGTCCGTCCCGTTGTTGTCGCCTGGCATGTGGTGTTTCATTTCCACGTTGTTGCGTCTCTCGGAGACCATCGGTCGTGTCTTGCCTGCCGTTGTCGTCCCCCAGAGCAGGCTGCTGCAGCCCAGTGTCACGGCAGTCCGTGAAATGGTCACGTTCCCATTTCATGGTCATCACCACAAAATAAACAAGAAAATCGTGTCTTGGTTGACGAGTCAATAGATCAAAATAATGTGACCATTTCACAAACTGCCGTGAAACTGTGTTGCCAAATCATCCCCACTCATCATTATGCCCAACATAAACGCAACTAAACAGCAACACTTTTTCTAAACCCAAAGCTAATTGTGTACATGTATTATGTTGTAAAGGTTGTATACACCAGGTCCAGTTTTACAGAATAATGGAAATGGCTATTTATATCATTGTGGCATGATGATAGTTGGCTGCCGGTCTTTAAATAGCGAGTCTTTGCAAACCATTCCCATGATTCTCCTGGTGAGAATTGGGCTGAGACTGACTCACTCATTTGTGTGAAGTGGCGACATGCTGAAGCCTCAGCGGGATTTCTCTGCTAAGCTCCGGATCCCGATTCAGTGGTGATTCGGCTTCGCGGTCTGTGCTTCACTTCCATGATGCACATCTCTGAAGAGAGTCTTAAATGAAACCGTGTCACATTAAAAAATCATGACAGGCCATGTGAGACCTGTCATTCGGTGCACACGTGCAAATGATGAATCCCGGATTAAGCCTTTGGAAATTATTACACATTTTAACACTTTTTCAATAAATATGTAAGAGTTTGACTTGTTACAACCCAGGAAGGAACAAACACCAGATGTTTCACAGCACTTTTTCCGAAATCTCATTTGTGTCACTGTAGCTTTAGCTGATGCTGAGAGATGAAGTGCATTAGAGACTGAGAAAAAAAGAATATTCTCTGATTTACAGCATTATGCCTTTCAAATTCTCTGCCAGGAGAAGCAAGGATGGGGTAAACGAGTACGAGAGCACCCTGGAACGACTCAGTCAGGTGGCTTATATAAACACTCAGTGAAAAAATAAATCTTTAGATAGTCTTACTAATATACTGAAGATTGCTGCTGAGGACTGAAGATCATCTTTCCCCAACTAATAACAAATGCACAACATTTGAAATACCTCATTCTTCTTTCAGTCTTGAGAAATTAATCATTGTCGGTAGTCAGATCTACACAGTCGCGAGCCCTCTGCACTGCGGTTTCGTCTTTTCCAGTTAAATGCCGACATGAGTGGCCGACTGCATGTTTAGACTTGCTTTGACTTCGTCAGGTGTCAGAACATTGATTGTCACATGGTCACAGGAACAAGATTAATTAACAGAGCTGCTTCTTATGTGAAAATCACAAGTCCATGGAATCATCACTGGCACTGCAGAGGAAACATGTACTATTGAAAGATTAAATAAAGACAAACTGGAATTATTAGAAATCCAGTTTTACAGCATAACCATGCTCAACAATACGGGTTGCAGCTCACTCCATCCATCTAGACAGGAATGATAGTAAAAAAATATATACAAAAAACATATGTATATATAATATAATGTATTTTTTGCTGTGGATTTAATGCCTCTGAATGTCTCTAGCTGCATTTACCATTGTTTTCCAAGACAGCCATGGGTTAAACATCACAACCTTGTCAGACAGAGGCCGCTCTAATGAGAGTTATGAGAACTGACGAGGACTGATCACTATAGACATTTTTAGGCAGCAGAGCAGAGATTACAGAAAGTTGGAAAGACGGCATTAAAAGTAAGTGTGGGTGAATATCAGGAAAGGTGAGAAACCAATACAATGCCATATCATTTCTGCACCACTGTAGCTCTTTTGTATGTTAGCAAATAAAATGCTTAGTTAAAATCTTATGACTGCTCTAGATGCTCATCCACAGAATATAGATCGTCAACTCGAGGGCCATCTTTCACTTTTTAAGACATACAGATGAAAAAAAAAAAAGACTTCAGAGATCAGATTGAGTGGCAGAGGATCATGGAACAAGAACTTACATGCCTTGTGTTTTTAAGGGTTCCATTATGAAATAGCCTAACAATTTTTTTTTTTTTTTTAAATAGCAGTGTGCTCAATACATCATATTTTTGAGAGCTTGTGCCATGCTTGCTAGATGTGAGTGCCCTGGCTACTAAGACTGCCAGCAATAGTCATAAAATCAGTTGACCAGAGCCAAGGGCGTAGCTGACCCGAGGTACGGGGGCGACATGTCCCTCGCACTTTATATGAACATGTCTAAGCTGATTTGAACTCACCATAAGTAAGACAAGTGTGCATGTTACACAGGTTGCTCCCCACACACACAAACACAACCACCATCTTAGCTGTCCTTCGTGTTCAATGATAACGCTTGCTCCAGGGTTGGGGAAGGGAGGGGGGTGGGTACAGTGACCTTGCCGCTGGTGCCACTTTTTGTGGGCGTTGAGTCCAATCCTTGAGCCCCCCCCCCCCCCCCCCCCCCCCCCCCCCCCCCCCACACACACACACACACGCACACACACACACACACACACACACACAAATACACAAAATACTTGAGTAATAGATTCATATTATTATATTTTCATGTGAAAATAAATGTACTATATTACAATATTGATGACCTTAGTAGGCCTACCACATGCTTGGGTCGTTGGCTCCACCTCCGTGTGGGCAGTTAAAATGCTAGCAAGTGTCCCATTGGGCAAGATACAGCAGTAAAACAGTGTGGTAACGGTTTATGGAAATGTCAGTGTTTTCATCAATCATAAAGGAAATGTAGGTTACTTGGATTTTGTGATTTGAAGAGACAAATGGGAGAGGATCTTTCAATAAAAAAAATCACTCTTGTGAACAGCTTGTCCCCCACACTTCTTAAATCACAGATACGCTCCTGATCATAGCCATGCAAAATATTCAAGAGGACACAAAACAGTTTTTCAAATAGTAAAAAAGGCCACCTAAAATATGAAAAATGTCAAACTGATTGCGCACTTAGCAATGCTTTCTATGTGCAATATATTCTAGTACAACAATATCCTTGTACAAAATCAAGAGTCATGATGACCCATCTGCACATGGAGATGTTGCACTCTACTGAGCAAAGAAATTGCATCCCAGAGTTTTATTCATGGAGGGTACGCCGGCAAAATGGTTGCTCTTTTGAGCGGGCAAAGCAATTGGATTTTGAGCCTTTCCTTATTGTGCTTTGCCCCTGTGTCACCATTCCTCTCCCTGCAACCGGAGACTAATAGAGGTTTTGTTCTATCGTCTTTTCTTCATACAGCCGCCATCCAAGTGGAAATCACTCCAAGACAAGGAGAGATCAGCGTAGGAGAGTCCAAGTTTTTCCTCTGCGAAGGTAAGAATAATCTCCAACATATCGGATTTAACACAGCTTGATGCAAATGTCACCCTTATATACCAATACTGGCATTATTAATTGAGATTATGTGGTGTATATATGCATAAACTGATCCATGTCAGTTTAAACAATGAGACTGGTGTACTTTTGTGACTATGATTAAAAAGCATTAAAGAGATTCAAGGCAAAA
>NC_045745.1:11695512-11697354 GCF_008692095.1 Etheostoma spectabile | reverse complement strand
CAAGACGGTACTAAAAAAAAAAAAAAGATTAATTGATTTAGCAGTCTTTTCTGAGGAGGTAGTTGGAGGCGGAGATCACAGTAAGGTACTGATCTAATGAGAGATAGGTCTTAGACCGTCTGTGTTTTCACTGTCAAATGTACATTGTCAGTGGCAGTTGTCTGAGACCGGTGGCATTTGCATTAAGTGGGTCATGTTGGGACATTATTGAACATTTCTTTCATGAATAAAATCAGCCTGTCAGGGGTTCATAGTTATTATCAAACTCTGATTGCAGAGCATATACAGGTACATGAACAGTTCTATTCTCCCAAAGTACAAATCATATTAGCATCTAGCCATGCAGGTAGTTGTGGTTTTAACCACCACTATAAGTATGAAAGTATGTTTTCTCTTTAGCTTGGGTGAAGTGACCCTTTTAAAAAGGAAATTGCTCTATACTGAAACTTCCATACAGACGTGTTGCTACACAGAAAAGTAAGTGTGAGAATGAACCATAAAAAACTATGCTCATTATGTTTGTGCAGGTGAAATGTGAAACCTTGAAGGTAGTGAGTTTTCTTTTTTTGCTCTATGAAAGAACGTAGCTTCAGCTTGAACTCCAATCCTCCCATTCAAAAGGATGTCAAAAGTGCAATCAGGACACTTTGTGTTCCTTAAGAGATGAGATTGCAGTATGTTGCAAGGAAACAAGAAATGTCTTCTTCTTTTTTCTTGAATGATCGTTGTTTTATTTATCTTGAAAAGACTAACTTTAGGGTTATGGGTTTTGATTTAAAGATGTTTCCAAGCCATATTCTATTTTAGTTTTATCTTTCATTCTAAGTCTGGTTAGCATGCTAACACAGAGTTCTCCCTAAACCTGTTAAAGTAGTTTCACATCTATGATGTAATACATTAGGGATGTAACTGAATAGGCTACATGTTTCTATAATGTAGAGATAATGCACTCTGAGTGGATGTGAAATCCATCTAAATTGTAATAACTAACCAAGCAGGAGGCATAGCTAAGCTAAATAAAAATTACAAAAACCTACAGGAAAACAATTATATTGGAAAAAAATTAATATTGTGGTTATCGTTAATATGGCAGCTGTGGTTAAGAATTCTTGCTTCCTTGATTCACTCTCATTTCATTTTCTGTGTTTCAGTGGTGGGAGATGCTAAAGACATAGACTGGTATGACCCCAGTGGGGAGAAGATCCTCCCCAATAGGCCAGACATCTTTGTGAACCGTGGCGATGAAACCATGTCGACTCTTACCATATACCACGCCAACGTGGACAGCGCCGGTATCTACAAGTGTGTGGCAAAGAACGGGGACAAGGAGGCCCAAGCCACAGTCCAAGTGAAGATCTTCCGTGAGTGACATTGTTCAACTTTCACGTTAGGTCTTTATTATACAAGACAGCTAAAGATGTGAAAGGGGACAGAGAGGGGATATGACATGCAGCAAAGGGCCGCAGGTCGGAATCAAACCCATGGTCGCTGCGTCAAGGACTGAACCTTAATACATGGGGCGCACGCTTAACCAGTTGAGCTATCCAGGCGCCCCACGTCTAATCTTTTCGACACTAATTTGCATTAATACAGAAAAATATTTATTGCCTTCTGTATTATGTGTTTTTAATTTACACTATGAGAAAAATGTTTTTTAAGCATTATTTTAATAAGACCGTTGGCGAGAGACAGGAAACTTTCTCTGTGCAGTACACGAACATAGCAATTACTGCTAACCTTACTCTGTCTTTACTAATGGATTTTGACAATGTTCAAATGGAAATGGATTGCTACCTGGATTATGTTCACTGGCAATGTTTTTTTTTTTTTCAGTCAGCATAA
>NC_045745.1:11695244-11695502 GCF_008692095.1 Etheostoma spectabile | reverse complement strand
CAATTTGTTTCTGTCAAAATAATTAAATACAATATAAATGTCTTTATTTTATGACTTTTTAGCCAAGTTTTGAGCTTAATCTCTTATGTAAGCCGTCACCTACGTTGACCTTAAAGGTCCCATGGCATCAAAATGTGACTTTACGAGTTTTTTTTTAAACATTAATATGCGTTCCCCCAGCCTGCCTATGGCCCTCCCCCCTTCTCCTCCTCAAAAGCTACAGAATCAGAAATGGCACATCCTAAGGAAAGCTCATTG
>NC_045745.1:11652689-11695234 GCF_008692095.1 Etheostoma spectabile | reverse complement strand
GACTGGCTCTAGTGGCTGGAATTCTGCACCAAGGGTTAATTTTGGGAAAGAGACTTCAGATCCAAAGAGCACCATGTCATGGGACCTTTAAGCATTAAAGAGACAGCTCACCCCAAAATCAAAAATACATATTTTCCTCTTACATGTAATGCTATCTATCAATCTAGAATTTTTTGGTGTGAGTTGCCCATTGTTGGAGATAGGCCGTAGAAAAGGTCGCCATGTCTGGAATATAATGAAACCAGATGCCACTCAGCTAGTGGTGTTGAAAGCACCAAAAAATACATTTGAAAAACAGCAATGTCTCTTTCCAAAAATCATGACTCGGTTACTCAAAATAATCTACAGATCTGGTTTGCACCTGCCAACCGTATCATCGTGTAGATGGAAGCATGCTCATGGACGAAAGACTTGGCTGAGCTGTAACTGTAGCCAATCAATACTGCTAGCTCATCTGAGCTATCTAATGTTACAGCTCAGCCGGGGAGGGGTAGATGCTGGATTGAATTCGCTAACTGTGACAACTTCATAGGCCTCGTGGCCCGCCTTTTTCTGCCTTATTCGGCCACTGATTGGCTTACCCTGGTATTCTTACCCTAACACTAATCAATCTCTACTCCCCTGGCCTAAATCCAACTACTTCAACTATTCTAGCAGTTCCGATTTACGATCCACCCCGAGGAGGATGGCATTTATGTTTACATCTTGCGCTGTTACGAGTATGAGCCTTTCGTCCAGGAGCACCCTTCCTTCTGTGTGGTGACACGGTTTATGGGGTGCAGTGTGGTAGACTGAAAATTGTTCCTACATGAAACTGCTCACAACCAAGCCTGTGGATTATCTCGAGTAGCTGGCTCATCATTTCTCGAAAGAGACATTGCTGTTGACGTTTTTTAAATTGCTTTGAGTGACACAAGCCGAGAGCCATCTAGTTCCTTTATATTCCAGAGAAGGCCGACACACTACGAGTGCGGCCGATACCTCCAACATTGGGCAATTTACACCAAAACAATCTAGATTTATAAATAGCACTACAGGTAAGAGAAAAATGTGTATTTATTATTATTTATTTTTGTTTTTTGGTTATTTTTGGAACTGTCCCTTTAAGTCTAACTGCAGCCCAAAAACATCTTTGTGTTGAAGAAACATGCAAGGGGTTGCATTCATGTGGTTGTATTGTTTCAGGCAAGACAATGAAATATAATCTTGGAAGTCCTGTATGAGTAAGATTCATGAGTTTCAAGTCTTTTCAGATTCCAAAGCAAAGCAGTTAGTAATGTTAAAAGACAGGATATTACAACTCTGGTTATGAACAGAGGAAATACAGCATTCAGCGGCGGTGTCCCATTAAAACAACTTAGGGTGCTGTGTTTTTCCACACAGTCCTGTTGTCTGAACGCAGACTGTGAGTCTTTGAACTGCCTTTACCTTAACTGCCTTCCCACACCATCTGTGAATACAAAAAAAGTAAACCAACAAATCATTTATTGCAGAAGCTCAACCATATGGTGCCTCGATGCACTAATCAACTCTAAGATTTTCTTTGAGCAATCTAAATATTACACATGAGAGTTTTCACCTTTAGAAGTGTCAGCCTGGATGTTAAGCTATTTCTAAATGTGTTTAATGTATGTTTGTCACATCTCTCTGCAGAAAAGATCACTTTCGCGAGTGCTCCCAGCCCACAGGAGTTCAATGAAGGGGATGATGCTGACATAGTCTGCAATGTGGTCAGTTCACCACCCCCCACCATCATTTGGAAGCATAAGGGCTCCAAGATCCAGGTTGACAAAGATGGTGAGCCAAATGCAAATGTTTCTATGCTACTTTCTCACCTCCAACCTGCCATCCCATCTCATCCCCCCGACTCCCTGTCCAGTCACCTTACAGTACCTTCCCTCCATCACCGTCAACAGCCAATTCATTCCTTCCAATCAATTTACCACGCTCTTCTTCTCATCTTCTTCTCCTGCTGCCCATCATTTTCAGCGGGGAGGTTTTAGACCTCATTGATGATGCATGGACGTGGAAATTGTATTTTCAACCATCATGAAGTGGTTGGTATTGTCACTAGAAAAGATGTTGGAGGACAGATTGGACTTTATCTTCCCCAAATGGAGGGAGAACTACTCTGTAGACAGAAATAATCTGAGACACTGTAGAAAAAAAGGGAAAAGCGGAAGGATAAGATCAAAATTAACAACGTTATTTATGTCTGCCACTGCCGTCGCAAACAATAAAATAAAAAATTCATGTGGACCAGGATATAAATTGAGGAATTTATGTGTGCATAAGGAAAGGATTTGGTCCATCTTTTACTTATCTTCTGTTTAATCATTTAGGTTTACCCCTGCTCTCATCTCCTCTCTCTCTCTTTCATTTTGTTCCATCCCCCTTCCCTCCCCTTCTCCTCATTTCTGTCTCTACTGATGAAACTCATTTTAGGCCAGTAGGCTTTCCACATTGATAAAGAACCACCCTCCACTCCATCTATTTCTGTAACTGTAACACAATATTGGTGTGCAAGCTCCTGCTAACAATGACCCTGATAAAGACTCATGTTGGTGGCAACGCATTGATCCTTTTGAATACAGGTTGCCATGTAAAATTAAGTCATTTTAATTTTGCACAAACCCTACAGTGTGCCTTGGGTTACAATGAATGTATTTTGATATATTTACCAAGTTCTGTGCATTAGCTGGTTCAAATACATGATTCTAAACAATTGTTGCTTAGCCAGTAAATAGCTGTGAAGCTACAGAGTGACACACAGAACCACGGTATCTAGCTCTGATGTGGAGAAACTATGAGGGTTTCAAACATACTGAACACAAACCACAGTAGAAGCACTGTAGTGCTGCAAGAGTGGATTGAGAAGTTTCTATTGACATTAAGGTATATTTTTAATTATTTGCTTTTGTGATTCTAGTTCAACATTGGAAACCATTGCAACAGTTACTGTGTTAATATAAGCTGATTATAGTTGCTGTTCCTCAGGAAAGATGTGCATGCACAGATTTTGTAAATGACTTCATCTGGCAAATTCAGGCAGCGGGGGGCATTGACAATATCGATCCAGAGCAGCTCTCTACCTCAGAAAGTTCAACTAAAACTCCAATTTGCTGTGTCAGGGTGGAGTTGGGGATGATTTTGTTTTACACTTGGACTGGGCCCTTTTTAACCTTACAGTGACCCCTCCCTTGGTCACGGCTGGAGAGCCTGCAGTCACCACAGTGTTGTGCTCAGCCCGCCTGTATTCTTGGAGTCTGGTCAAGGAATGTGTTTTTTACTGGAAAAACCACTAATTGTAACCGATGCTGGAAACTGAAAACTGCTTATGTAATTTTCCTCACACCAGTTGACCTAACCATATGCTGCATGTTGCATTGTTAAACCTTTTTTAGAACGTTGTCATTGTAATATGTGTCAATGTTACACATATTAAGAGCTGGTTGATAAAATGTAAAGCTTGCTTTTCTGTTTAAATACCACACTAAGCCCTCAAAAAAAGGTTTGCCTTGTAACATTTAACGTTACTTTTACACTTCCGCTGACTTTCGCGGAGGATTTGGTGCTTACATGCTCAAGCAGACAGGAAGCAAAAAAGAAAACAACGTGGCAATCACTGGTGGAAAATATGTTCAGATTTCTTTTTTCTTTTTTTTTTTTACATAAGTTGAGGTCATAACACCATTATGTTGAAGTAAAGTAAAAATCTGACATTCAAAATCTTTCTACCACAAAGTATTAGCAGCTTAATATACTAGTATAAGTAAGTACTCATAATGCAGAATGTGCTCTTATTATTACTCATGCTTACCATACAGTATTATATAAGCAATTGAAATGCAAAAATGTAAATGTTGTGGCTGTTGAAGGTGGAGCTAATTTTAACTACTTTATGTATCAGTCAGTTTAATCTATAACAATGTATGATTTTATAAGTGGATTTTATATTTGACATGCAAAACCCAAAGTAAACTATAGCTGTCAAATATACAGTATGTAGTGGGGTGAAGAACACAGTATTTGCCTCAGAAATGGAGAGTAGAAGTGAAAAGTAACATCAAATTTAAATACATAGGTAAAATACAATTGCCTTATGTACTATTCTATTTAGGTACAGTAAATGTACAAAGTACTTAGTTACTTTGATGAAAGTTCCAGATTGCTGACAATAGCTAAGGTGGAGTTGTTTGTGCAACAAATTGCACAAATCTCAAAAGTGATGAAAAGAAAATGTTAACTATCCCACTCAACATCCCTTCTAGCACTTACTTCATTACATGCTTGAAGTGATTTTATAGCACAAAGGATTTCTTTAGTTTACATGGATGGCTTCTCTATAAAATAGTTGGAATCCCGTACCCTCTCACGGGCATGGAAATTGAACTGGTGGCATTGGACTAATACAGAGCTCCCATCCCCAAAGAAAGAACTGGCCTCTGAAAGCAACGCTTAACAAGCACACCCTGAATAGCCACAATTTTTGATCCAGTGAGTTAAGGTACACACTGGCCAGACACAAATTTTGGATAAGTGCTTTAGATGTCTAAAATGGAACATATAAAAAACAAACCGCAAAAATGACTCAGCACTTAATGCTCTTAAATCAGATCCCAGAGCCCTGGTTTTTAATGATGTGCTAGATGCTTTCCACCCAGAAACCTGTGAGAAACACCTGGTTTCAGTTAAGATATCTCACTCTATATTGTGTGTTTATGGCTGGTTTAATTAGAGGTGCAACAGTTTGTCAGCTCTGTGATCGGTGTAAAACACAGCTGAAATACGCCTGGTTTAGCCAGGGTGGCATGCATGGCTCTCTGTGTTCTTCCAACCCCTTGCTTGATCTGACTCCAACTTTCTGTCTGTGCGTTTAAGTGAGTCAGTTTTAAAATGGCCCTCTTTAAACTTGACTTGAATTTATGTACACAGTTTGATTTTCAAAATTGAAGGAAATAGTCATATTTTATTTCACACTTCAGTTGGGCACTTGTTTTTTTTTCTCTCATCTCAGATTTCTTAGAAAGTATTAAACTATTGCATACACACATGGCGCTCAATTTAGTTTTTTTGTGATCCAGTGCCAAGAAGTTTTTTTTTTAGTATCAAGAACTGACTTTGATGAGGGAAAATACATCATGTCCATGGAGATCAAGTATTGAACATCTTTCAAAATGCTACAAATTAATACTAAAGCAGAAAAAATGTATTTAGAAAGTAGATCATATATTTATTCTTAATCCATACAGGTTGTGTTTTCAAATGTAAGTTTACTGTTTAGTTGTGTACGTATCATCTTAATAATCTTGAATAAATTACTGTTCTGTTTGCCTTTGCTGTCTTAGTGCGATATAAGATCATGGATAATGGCCACCTGCAGATCCGCGGCATCAAGAAGATAGATGAGGGCATGTACAACTGTGAGGCTCGTGTCATGGCCAGGGGAGAAATTGACTTCAAGATGATCAAGGTTGTTGTTAATGGTAAGCACTGAATCTCTTTCCCCCCTCTGCTCCCTGGCTTTCCTGTTGCTCAAAAAGGAGTTGTTGACATAGTGATGATGACCCTGAAAACCCTGGAAATGATGGTGCCAGTTGGTCAGTTCATCGGTCTGCCTGTGCAACTCTTTAGTACAGAGCAAGAAATTCTAAACAACCACAGGCAAGATGGTTGTGGAATTAGGTATGGGTATTCATGCTCCCTAGACGAAGATTCCTACCCCCCTTTAGCAACAACGGAAGCTAACAAAAACAATATAATATTACGGTGCAATCCACCATCATAATGCAGTGTGCCAAGGTACAAACATGCCTGGCTCTTAAAGGGACTGGGAGATAACACTGATGTGTTTATTGCATGTTATGACCAAAACACACGTATGAATTAATACACTAAGCACCTTTTGAACCATGCGCCTGGCGCATCTTTTTTTCCATCGTTAAACTAGCAAAAGTGGATTCATACACACACCTGCGCCATGCGCTTCCCGCCATGCAATTAGATCGTTAAAATAGGGCCTTGTGTGTGTAAAGTTTTTCAATAACTGGCAACAACTCCTACTGTCCTATTGTGTATCAATCATGATAGGATGTACCAAAACGGAATGTCACAAATTATTTGCTTGAATCTATATATCTAGATGGCGCCTCTTTAGTATACCGCCTCAGAATTTCTATACTCTTGGTGCATGTACTTATTACTTTTACATTTTTATCTTCTCTTTTTCAGTGCTTCCCACCATCCGTGCCAGGCTGTCGGAGGTCAACGCCACAGCGGACATCGGCCGCTCTGCTTTGTTGGCCTGTGATGCAGACGGGTTCCCTGAACCCACCGTCACCTGGGCACAGTACGTCTCCACTGCTGTCATTGGCTTGTTTTGACGAGTAGGATCAGGGCTAGAAGGAGCTGTCACTGAAATCCATCCATCCCAATCCCTTTTGTTGTTTTTTTGCACCTCTTTTTCTCGACCTCAAAGGGAGACCTCAAGTAAAGCAAAAATGAGACTTTGAGAAGAATTAATTACAAAAAGATAGTGTCGCCTCACCAAAAAACATCAAGGCAGTACAATAAGTTTCTTTCTTTTTTTCTCAGAGGTAATCTGACATACAGGTGAACACAGCCTGATAAGATAAAGTTCTATGAAGATGATGTACTGTAGAGCAAGATAAGACCATCAATGTACAAATCCTGGTTATTGTAAACACTCTCTAAGTTCATTTGCATAGGTCCATATGGGTTTCATTATTGTTAGGGATTGTGTGAAAAGCTATAACTCTTAAATAATTGTTCATCAAGGAGTAGCAGATTTTGTTGCATGAACAACGTTGCCAGAATCAGAAGAAAAATAATATTTAGAAATGTTTTTTTTGAAAGTAACAAGGATCCAATTATAAAATATCCTGCGGCTCTGAAGAGGTTCTGATCAAGGGGAAGCAAGGGTTGCTTGTATAGTGTGTCCTCTCATAAAGGATGGTCTTCCTAAAGCTTCATTCCTTAGCATTTAGAACGGATACTTCTAGGTCACTTCAGTTGGTTACAAACCTTCCTGATCAAATACCTTAGTTTTATCTTTTGCACAGGAAGGGTATTAGCTTTATCAATGACACTTCCATAAGAGTGAGACTTGTGTCCTTCAGTGTCAGGATGAACTCTATAGCCCGTTTCACATCTGGATCAGACGGATGTACTAATGAGGTGGAGAGTTTTCCGGGGCTATTTAAGGGTATCTCTGCCCTCTGTCTTCAGTCGCCGGATGCATGTTTTTTCACAGATGTCTGTTTCTTTCTGCTTTCTTTGTGTTGTAATCTTAAACTCAGGTGGATTCACGAGGACTGTGGTTAACTGCTCCTCAGATCTCTGCATGGTAAAGTGAGACAGCTAGCTAGCTAGAGTTTTCTCTCGCACCAAAACAAGTTCCTTCCCAAGGCTATTTTGCAGCAGCTCCGTGGGAAGCGTAGTGATGATTGTGTTTGGTTAAAGAAATGCCAATGAACCAGAGTACATTTTTTGCTATGTGGACTAGCCAGAATCTCCTCCCCAGCTCTGTGGAGGTTAGTCTGGCAAAGCGAGACTACCGTTCTATAGCTGAATTCTATAGCTGAATGCCTGTATTGTGATTGCAAATTTTACGGAGTTTGCTGTGCAGCTCCACAAATGAATGCACGCACGCACGCACGCACGCTCACATACCACACACACATATGCGCACCTGCTATCCAGATAAGTAATAATTTGAAGAAGAAAAAAAAAAGAATTTGCTAAATGCTATTACATTTTGTTGAGTGCTGAAAGACTTCTAAAACTTCTGTCCACAGTAGCAGTGCTAAAAATATGCAGATTTGGCGTCTAGGTAGCTCACCTGGTTGAGCGTGCACCCCATGTACAGAGGCTCAGTCCTCGATGCAGTGGCCGCGGGTTCAGTTCCGCCCTGCGACTCTTTGCTGTTTGTCATTCCCCTTCAATCTCCCCTTTCATATTCATGCTGTCATGTCAAAATAAAGGCTTAAAAATGCCACACACAATAATCTTTAAACAAAAAGAATATACAGATTAAGATTTTTTACTTGGTTCCTTGTACTAAATACATGCTGTTTTTTAAATCCTACTCACTAACATATATGCTAATCACGGTGTGCTCTAAAGAAGTCCTCTGAAAGGGGACTTAAACACCAACTGGCATGTCTCTGGTAGCTTTGGTGCCCCATTCTAAATCGAGCCTTCTGATCAAGTCTTAGATGAAATATTATCTCAGACGTAACGTTCTTGCTTGGTGGTGATTCTACCTCCTCATCTCCTTTCAGGCCAAACTGTTGATGCCCTCATTGAAAGAATTGCATAGGCACAACATACATTAGAGTGATCGATTATGATGTTGTAAAGTATTTTTAAATATGCTGTTCATATGAATTTGCATAGCCTTACCTACAAATAGATAATGTGATTTACATTTAAATGTGCACTGCATAGTACAAAAAGGTGTTGATGAGTATCAGCATATCATTTTGATTTAGAGTGGTTATATAGCAGGCACTTACACACCAGCTGTTTGTAAAATATATATAAACAGGCTATCCACAACAGGCTATCTACAAAAGAACTTAATGATTATAAAAAAATATATAGAGCACCTAGAAGTGGGGATTAAAAATGGACAGTATATTTATGTTTATTAGGTTTCAATGCAAGAGCAACTGGATCTGAAACTCGTGCAGCAGCGTCCCTGTTCACAGCGATGACTGCATTCTGATTGGATGCTGGTGTTTCTTCAGCTCTGATTTACATACTAGTGAGGACTATAAGACATTCCATAAATGTGAGTGGAACAACTAGAGTTGTGGTATGATAATGGTCTCTGAATATTATATCAGCCAATCTGAGACCTTAAGAATCACTTATGAAATCTATTATGGTTTAACTTAATATTTAATTACTGAAACTCACACATTCAAATGGGATCTGTAATGAGCTTTTGTTGGCTGAGAAACTCTTCATTTTTTAATGGCTGTCTAATTCATCTTCACAACCTGTAAATACAACCTAAAACTGAGATGAGCAGGAGAGCGTATGAAATGTTGATCATCTGACAAATAGCAAACACCAGTTTTCTTTCCACATCATCTTTGGTGTAACCAGATTTTGTTTTAGGCAATTAGTAATGACAAGCCTAGTATTGGATTGACCATTAGCTGGTGTAACATATCTCAAGCAACTTTATCCAGTATGTATTAAAGAGGCTCGATCAGCTCTCAATACTACGGTGGCCGTGAAATGCAAACCACTGCAGCAAATCCCAACAAGCTTGGGACCGGGAAGTCGCCGGTTCAATCCCAGACAGACAGAGAAAAATCTGGGTGGGGAAAGTGAAAAAGCAGCACTTGTCCCTTCCTCATTACCACCACTAAGGTACCCTTGAGCAAGGCCCTCAACCGCTCTAGTGGAGCTGCTCACTGGCCAGCAGATCAGACTGTGGTTGTACTGGGCAGCTTCCAGGTATGAATGTGGAACTGTGTGAATGTGACAGGTTGTTGCAAATGAGAAGTTGTTCTCAATAAACTTGGATAAATAGAGGTTAAAAAAACGCGACAGCATTTTGCCACATCACCACAGCATTAGTAAGACTGAAACGGAAAAGGGTAGGTACATGTTGGCCACTGATCCTCAACTTGATTGGTTGCACTGTCTGTCATTTACAAATGGGTCTGTGTGCATTGTGTTTGTTTGTTAGTTAACTTTCATTTGAACAAAAAAAAATGATCAAACAGCAATTCAATTTTGTTTCAATTCAAAAAATGTTTTTGAAATCAGAAACCAAAAACAGACATATGGCTCTGCATTTTTATTTATTCATTTTTAGAATTGAAAAAAAAAATGATATTTCTGTTTGATTGTTTCTTGGCTCAAATGTAAAAAAAAAACTCACAAAACAGACACAGACCCATTTGTAAATTGCAGACAATGAAACCAATCAGGTCAAGGATCAGCGACCAATATGTACCTAGCCATTCCGTCTTAGTTTTACTAATGCTGTTGCGTTGTGGTATTTGCTGCCATTGTAAAACACTTCAGGGCCACTGTACAACACTGACAGGTGCACATGACCAACGTTCATTTCTCTTCATACAGCTATTTGCTGGATGTGCTTTCATATTCATGGTGCATCATTTACCGGTGTCACGCAGCAGCCGCACCACAGAGGAATGCAGAGGAATCTTTGAATAAAGCTTTTTTTTGCATGTGAGTAAAAGAGACTATTGAACACCCTGATGCTGCTCACAGATGTCTTCCATGCAGCAAAGCGGAAGGGTGACATGAGTGTTAAAGGAGACGCAGTTCCTGGCCAGAACAGAGTTGAAACAGACATTGAGGGTGTAGTGAAGACGGATGGGCGGGGCAGTGAAAACAGAGTTGTGCAGCTCTGTTTTTTTATTTGTAATTCACTGTTTGCCTCCTAATTGCGTCAGGATGGCTGCTAGGCCAGGGCAGGCATACAAACAGGATTCTTACCTAAGATTCTAACTGAAGAAAGTCATAAATCATCATCATATTGGTGCAAGACCTTCTTAAAAACAGAGGTATAAAGGCTAAAGGAGAGCTGAGGCATACAAAAGCTGAGGATTTGTTGCGAGATGTTCTCAGAGGCATACAGCACAGGAGCTTCTTCTTTTTTTTACTCTGCCAGCCTTTGTAGTATACCAGCTTTCTTCTTGAGATAAAACCCCAAACAGATCATTGTCAGCGAGTTAACAAAGTTATTTGTAGGGCCCTCAAGTTGTGTAAGCAAACACTTGTGATGTGAACCCTGCCATGTCTTTTTTTTTTTCTTTTTTTTTTCTCTGCTACAGTAACAACATTGTCCTTGAAACGGGTGATAAGTACAGCCTGAACGAGGATGGTTCAGAATTGGTAATAAAAGATGTCAAGAAAGTGGATGAAGGAGATTACACTTGCATCGCCAAGAACAAGGCAGGAGAGAAAGCCGAGGAAGTCAGCCTGAACGTGTTCGGTAAGAGAATAACTCCATTCGCCCACGATAGCGTAGAGAATACTGTGGCTCCTTTTTCTTTCTCTGGCCTTTTTCTTTTGTATTTATTGACATGTGCTGTGCATTTCTCTGCAGCGTTTCCAGAGGCTGGGTGCAGAGTTATACAGCGTGAAGCATTCAGTTTAAAGAAAAGCATGCCCTATTGAAAACTAATTAAGCCACCCCTTAGGACATTGAAAGACATCAAACTAGAGTTTCCCTTCATGAGGAAATGTGTTTTGGCCTTATGTAAGCATGTGCTTGCTGCTTTATCATAGGTCATTGGAGTATGAAACCACAACTCGAATAAAGGCTGTCTGTATACTTGGCAGTAATGCTAACAATATAATCTAAAACCCAAAATGTTTATTTCCCACATATAATTCAGCTATTTAAAAATATGTTCAACAATGATTATGTACTATATGTGCAAGATGTCACCCATGGTGATGAAAACCACAGCGAATTATTAGCCTATCCCTGCTCAGCTTATTGTTTTGATTTTGCATAAACTCCACTACCATCAACCCTGTTACACCCTGGTTGTACACCACCTGCCCAGCACCAAGCAACAGACATTGTTGTTTAGCAACCAGCTTTTAAAGTAGGTCAAACATAGCAGCTAAAGATCTATTTATTTTAACAGCTATTTGTTTCCACAAGAGTTGCTAGAAACCAGAAATGTGCTCAAAAGAGAACAAATACAAACTACATTTGTCAATTGGCCAGATCAATTGTTTGTTGACACATTTGCTATTTTGGTCTTGTGTTCTAGTGCAACCCAAGATTACTTACCTGAATAACCAGACTGCGTCAGAGTTTGACGAACAAGTCACCCTGACCTGTGAGGCCTTGGGCGACCCCACACCCACCATCTCCTGGAGTTTTGAAAACAGAGTATTCACTGAAGGAGAGCAGGTACTCATTTTTATTTTACTTTTTTGTTTTTTTTTTGCAAAGTTGGACAGTGCAGATATTCAAACTTACACAGGATTCCTTCCAGATCCACATTGAAAACCTCTCTCTGCATTGTTACATTTTGCATTAGATGACTTTTGCACATTGGATATGTATACTGTATAGCAGTATTCGCACACTTCTAAAAGGAAAAGAAAAAAAAAAAATATATATATATATATATATATATATATAGAAGATCAAGAAATTTGTTTTTGGTGTCTCACAGAACTCTGTTTAATATTTCTAAACCTTTTCTGTCCATGATATTGTTTTTGGTGCAGACTCTGCCGACCCTTTCAACCAGTCATATGTATGTGGAATTCCTTGAGGAATTGCGGTTATTTGACCAACCTCAATTTAGTCCCCAGTCCACTGACTTTTTTAGTCTTGAAAAAACTTTAGTATGCTTTTATTAAGTATGTTTTTATTGAGCACTCTTAGATCATTCATAGCCAGTTGGCCAATCAGCTGAAACTGCTTCCTGTGCTTCATGCATGCTAAAAGTCTTTTAAATTCTGCACTACCACCCGAATGTCCACTATGTACATTAAAGTTTGGATTCTACCACCTCTCTAAACTTTTGGTAGGACTTCTCCAATACTGCTGGAATTGCATCAATGATTCTGTATATTCACATCATGAATGTCAGAGGTAGAGTGTGGAGATTGCCATAAAACCAATTTCCAGGCAGTGCCATGGCATGACATTCCCCAGCTGTGATTAATATCATATATAACACGCTACCTCGCTCCCTATTATTCACTAGAATTTAAAAAGGCACATTTTGGGAAATTCATATAAAAGTGCTCAATTAAAGGGTGAGTTTGAGGAAATGATTTCAGTGAATTAGCTTAATTATTGCTGTATTGAAAGCCAGAAACCCTAAGTATGCCTCTATCTCAAAATCAGATTGTTTTGAGCTCAGTTATGCTACTCTGGCAAACTGCTGTGATAATCCACTTTGCAAATGAGTGGGCACTTTTAAGAGTAAAGAAGCCAGATAAGGGTTATGGGTTTTTGTCATGCTTTGGTGTATTTTCTTTTCCTGTCCTTCAGGAGCACTGAGGATAACGCTGGATTTAAGCTTTGGCTATAGAACATGGTAAAAGGCTTCTTAAGACGTATGAGCTATGATTACCATCCTTACAGTGGTCACAGCCGTTGGCAGTCGCCAGACGTGAGGAAGCATTGCATCCCAGGTCTATTGTTATGCTCTTATCAGCTCATTAAAATGGTATAATTTAAAAAAAATCCATCTTAACGGTCTTTTCTGACAACATGCATCATGTGAGCAGAAGACGGATTAGTCACTTCAGAGGGGTAATTTTCTGCTGTGAATGCAGTAAACAGTATTACGATAATTACCTTTCTGCCTCTAGCAGGTTTGTGGATTCAGGAAGAACACATCATACGTTGGTTGGTGCTTCAGCTTGCTTTGGATACTGCAAAAATAATAATACATCTTAATATTCTGGTTGAAATGGAAGTTTGGCTCTACGTACTTCCCTTGCAAAGCTTACCATCCTTTATGTTATGGACTGGTCGCCTACTTGGCATTGGAACATTTGCTACTGGGGTGGAAGGAAAACTGTATGATTTGACCAACAAAATGATAATTTAACTTTAGAAGTAATTTTGCAGCAATACACTTGAATACAGTGTGGGTCAGTCATCAGTCATCAAGATATTGACTAAAGTAGGCCATTGTACGTAAGGTAACCAGTACGTCTTCTCTCAAATCTCCGTGAGGCCCCTACCACATGGGTTGCTGAGAAGTCTGTATGTGTTCTTAACGAAATTAGTTTTGGTTTTATGCTTGACCACATTGTGTCTCTTTTGTGTTCTCTTGTGTGTTGTCTTGCAACAAAATTGTCAATATAAAAGTTAGCAATAACTCCCTGCCTTACATGATCAAAATCAGCTGTTGTGTGACTGTTACAAATGATATATGCATTAAACAATAGGTGTACTATTCTTGGAGACGGACACAGGAAATGCAGTAAAACCACCTGTGCTGTTGTGTCCCAAAGGACACAACAGCACAGTATTTACTGGCCTACTTTACATTGCAGCCCCATCCAGTGTGATTAATTATGTAACATCAAATACATTGCTGTGAAATGAAAAGTGTTACCTTTGTAGAACAACATCAAACTGAAAAGAACACAGTTAAGGTCCAGGTTCTGTGGTAACTTTGCTAGTTGTACTGTTAGAATCAATATGGCTGAATCTGCCTGTGTTAACAGGTTTTATATTTACAGCCGCAGGACAATGCACATTCTGCTGCTGACTCAAAACAAACCGGGCTCGTGGTGATAAAGGAACATTAGTTGTTGGATAACAATGGAGGTCAGTAGCAAAGATAAATAAGCTACAGTATGTCATGCTCTGGCTGCACAGGAAATACTTGTTAAGGTTCAAACGGAATGCAAATCAAATATTCGACATATAGTAAAGGTAATGGAAGGACTAGAGTGGGCAGATGCATCCGCTCAAGTCGAAAATGTTTCATCTTGAGTGAAAGGATCTTATTCCAAGGCTTGACGGCTGACACTTCACACAGCCACAGTTGCAGCTAACATAGTTACTCTTGATACATTAGGCTTATTTTTAGCCTCTATACACCTGTAGTAGGATTAATTTGTTTTATCTGACTAATGTAAAAGAAAAGTAGATAATCGCTAAAGCCTTCTCCTATAAACAAGGCCAATCTGTGGATCATCAATCCAAAACGATGACATATTTGGACCAGCAGTGTTAATCCATTTCCAATGTAAAGTCATAATCAGTAATTACCAAAATTGGACCTGACAGATATGTCCTGACAGATAGGCAGTCAATATTAAAGAATGTTGGAACACTGTAGAAATTCTTAATCCCTACGATTGTTTTAACTTAGTGTTTTTTTCAAGTAAGCTGCCATGTTTAACAGTCCCCCTGCTGTCCACCCATGTGTCTGGGAGCTCATAAGATGTTTCCCATAGTAATGGTTTTGTGTCACAATCTGTGTTGCTTCCTTGTCGTTTTCTTTCTCCTCGGCGTTACTGTAGAGATTAAACATAATGGAAGTAATTCAGTTTTACTTTAACTCCTTCCACCATCTGCTACTACCGGAGCCTCTGGCAAGTTTAGCTCCTTTAGCTTTTAGACTCATTTAAGGGCCAACAGTGCCCTTTTTGTGTTCCACGCCAATAACTAATTATGCACATTCTCACCTGATTCTGGAGAATAGAATAGTAGCAGTGGTATTAAGTCATGTATCAACTAGGACAGTGAAATTCCAAAAACACCAGTCATTTTACTCTATACTCTGGCCTCTGTTTACCATTTTATTTACTGGCTTGACCCAGTCAGTAAGCCAGATGTTTCATCAAACACACCTTCATTAAAGGCTCGAAAAAGATTCCGTAAATTCAATCCAGAAGCCTCCCAGTATCATGAATGGCTTTCCATTTTCTGTCTTCATTGCAGTCACGCCAAGACTTTTAAAAGTTTCCTCAAGGGAGTGATGGATCTCAATTTGGCTAGTTACACCATAACAAGCCTTGATAGTGAATACTTGGATTACTTGTCTCGAATTAACAATACCATATGAAAGCATATGAAAGAGAAAAAGCATTTCAACTTCAAGTTGCCATAGTCATTAAAGCACATTAGTCACTGTAATGGTATAGTATTATATTGGATAGAGGGAATCAGTGATTTTCAAATTGAGAAGGCATTGCTTTTACATGGCTGTGCAATGCATCATATACCAGCCTTGTGGAGCTGGGTTGAAATGTATGCAAAAAGTGTTTCTGCTGGTGGCATGTCTCCACCTTGGTTTCATGCCAGGAAAACAGAGAACATAAAGGCATTTCCATGGTAAACGTTTCACAGAATTACAAAGAATCACATTTGAGTGTCAGAAGTATGCCGTATCTTGGCTACATTAAATTCAATCTCAGATTAAGCATACTGGTATTCTTTGGATGGATGTCCTTCTAACTCCAAACTTTCCATTTGTAGACTTACCATTGGGAAAGTTCTACAAATATTATCATCAGATCATCAGAAGAAAATATGTGAATTTGAGATTCCCTAGTTTTTCCTATTACCTGTGCCATTTATCACTGCCAATGAGTGGAAGCATTCACACAGCACAGTGCATTCATGGCTGTTTTGCGAGTTACTGAATCTTATCTTCCACCTGTAAAACAGGACTGGCCCGTCGCCACTTATAATCATAGCAGAGTGGCTTCTTCCATTCACCACCTGTCATCATGCCTCCCTTTACTATATCACTGTGAGATCAGTTTTGATGTAATGCTGCTGTAATCAGAAAATCCTGCTGATCATTCGGTTATTGCTGTCACTAATTTGCGTTGGAACGTCATTCATCATTGGTCCGTTTTCTGTTCGCCACTCTCTGCCTTCCATTTTCTTTCTAGTTATACATTATAGCAGCCAGAGCACAGACATATTCAGAATGATGTTTAATGACAGAGGAGTCATTTTACTGGCTGCTACCGCCTCTTTTCAACTTCACTGTATTATAGAAAGCATTTCGGGTCACTGTATCATCTCTTAAGGAGGGAGTTTCTTTGCACATAGACACCATATGTTTTTTTTTTTCCTCCATGAGATTATCTGTACGTGCTTGTGATTAATGGAAGATAAGTGGTGCACGCCAGTTTTCCGTACATAAATGAACAAGTTAATCAAAACACAGAATGACTTGATGGGAAAACCACTGATTAGAAAAACAAAGTCCCCAGATCCCGGTAATTGCTCACTCATGATTAGTTTCAGCGACCTGTTTTACTTACTGTGTTTCCAAATTCTCTCTTATTACAGTGCATTAATTAATAACTGAAAAGCCCGAGAAGCCCCCATGCTGCTTTAGTAAATTCCAGTTTGGCATTTTGGCCAGTTTAGTAAACTCCCTGGCTACATGGAACTGCCAAGCCAGTTATCCTGACATCACCATAACATTCCTTTTCACTTTAAGAAAACCTTAAACTTAATGATGTCAGGTTTTAATATTCCGTTTGCTCTGTTTTTAATATTTTAGGAGTAGTGTAATTTATTTATGATGGTATTAATCATAATTCAAAATAAATGGTAGAAAAACCCTTATCCACTGTGAAAGTAATTTCTGGAATCTTTATCAATGTTTTTGCTAATTGTGTATACATTCTTGTTTGTGAGAACAATGCCATTATTTATTCATGTTAAAGGCCCTTGGCCATAAATAATGTATATATAACTGCTCCACTTTCCAAAGCATGTAGATGTTAGAATGTGTTACCCTTCATTTCAGGAACACATTGGTTTCTATTTGTTTCACTTAGGTATGGAAGTTAATGCACATTCTCGAAATTGGAGTTGGTTAATCTATCACAGCGAGCATTATGTCTGCATTAGTTTTCATCAAAGTTACATTAACGATTCATGGTCGACTTATTTTAGCATAAACAATCCAATACAAAAGCAGACTCTAGTTCACCTTGATGGGTTACCTAACTCGCATGGCAATTTCAAAGTCACTGTGAGTTGATTTCCCTACCATTTGAAAATGGATGTAAATCAACAACTACCTGGAGTGTAAAGAAATGACCTGGTGTGGACGCATGGGTAGCTCACCTGGTAGAGCGGGTGCTCATACGCAGACTCAGTCCTTGATGCAGCGGCTCAGGGTTTGAGTCAAAAAAATCTCTTAAAAGAAAAGACCTGGTCTGTCCATGGAAAATGATTGGCAGCAATGTATTTGTAACCAATGAGCTAACACATTCCAAATCACAGGTATGGTCCTTTAAACATGATATCATTGCACATGTCTTGCAGGTAAATATAGTCTGCATTCACTTTTTGCTCCACTGTGTCGCTGTTTGTCTTTCCTTCCTCTGTGTTTGTCCTCTCTAGGCTTCATGGACGCGACCAGACAAATATGAGGTATGGCTACTAAATATGGTAGCCTGAGTCTAGTTGTAATAGCCCAAACTTACACTGTAGAACACCCCTTTTTTACTGCAGAGCAGAAGTGTTGTGATTAAGCCCACATTTAATGCTCACTACATTTAGTTGTGCACTAAATACGTAGACCATTAGACAAGTAGTACAGTACATTTAATCCATTTAGTTTCAGTACACATTTAGACTCGCCCTATTTCCTTGTCCCTGTTTATTTTTGTGGCACAAATTCCCCTGCTATTTCCTGCTGCATGGTCTGGTTAGTTCTCAGACTTTGCTTGATACAGGGGTTGTTAGTCGGCCAGCAGAACAGCCTAACATATAAAAAAACAAAAAAAAAACACTGTCTGCTCTGCTGAGGGCCAGCCGTGGCGCTAACTCAACAAGCTAAATATACTAAATATTAACTGAGTGGTATTAAATGGTGTAGCCTACTATCATATGCCAGGAGTCTGCATGTTTTGACTTCAGTCACACAATACAGCAGCTGAAGGTAACTCATTTATTCTCTGGTCTTACGGAGTCAGTACACCCAAATGACCATTTTGTTCAATTTGTTAGAACAATTGTACCAAGATTTTAAGAATAAAACAAGCCTATTTAATTCTAAACTCTATAACACTACATGAGTGCCTAATGAAATGTTTGATTGGAAAGAAGCATGCAAAGTCTCGGCCCTCCACAAAGTGAGAACTCCTGTCCTTAGATAGAACTGACACACTACAACAATCTAACTTCACACTACACACTACAACAAGCTAACTTCACTCACTGCCTCACACACGGCAAGGGATGGAATTAATACCTTATTAAACTGCACTGTGAAAATTCTCGGTGAACCTCATGAACCGGTCTTAATGAAAAAGCATGAATAAATGAGCCTGTGCTGCTCTTAATTCTGGGTTGTGTGCAAAAACTCTACCAACACTAACAGCGGGCACACAGTTCTGATGACTTCTTCTACCATCCACCTCTGACTGGTTTAAATAATTTCACCAGCCAATATTTCAGTGGCTGCATTACCGCTTCCCTAATTATATGAAGTGTATTCAAGTGTGTTTAACACATCCCAGCATGTGACTCGTTTTGCGTCACATTGTTGAGCAGTGCACCTGGATTTTAGGTGGTGTGATTTAAGGCTCTGCAGACGGGAGCTGCAGCATATGTTTCTTATGTGATGGATGTGTATTATTATGTGATGGTCTTATTATGTTAAAAGTCATTTTAAGTTTACCACTTGTACTTACAGACTACACTAGAACAATATGGGGTGTGAAAAGTACGTTTATTACTGTGATTTCAACATTCCATGATGGTGTTTTCCCTGTAGCTTTTTCTTGCTTTTGTAGTCAGTTAGCTACCATGTAGGTGTGAAGTGTAGCCTTTTGCTATGATTGTTGAGAAATATGTTTGTAGCGCGTGCTTTTGTCCGTAAAGTTTGATTACCGATTTACATGTGAAAATATGCTGGCTCTATGCATGCTAAAATTATAGTTTTTTTAAATGGAGTCAGATGTTTTAGAGCTAGCAACTTCAGATCTGTTTGTAGTGGCTGCCGGTTGCAGCGTTCATCCTTTATACTAAACCCATTTCAAACGATTGTTGTTTCTATCAGTCACTTACACACAAAAAACATTGGAAAATAGGGGCCAGGTTGAAAAAACCTTTTAAGGTTCTGCAGACAGCAGCTGCAGCACACGTATTCTTATGTGATGGTTGCGTATTCTTATGTGATGGTTGCGTATTATTATGTGATGGTCTTATTATGTTAAAAGTCATTTTAAGTTTTCCTCTTTTACTTACTGACTGACTATACTAGTACAGTATGGTATGTGAAACGTACATGTATTACTTGATGATTTCAACAGTCCATGATGGCTTTTTTCCCATAGCGTTCTCTTTCTTTTGTAGTCATTTCGGTACCACGACTGTGGAAAGTGCAGCCTCTTGCTGTAGTTAAGTATGATTGTCGAAAAACGTGTTTGTAGCACTTGCCCTTAACTGTTTACCGTTCCCTTTCTCTTCTTCCCACTGGTTTCTCTTACGCTGCTTTTCTCTACAGGGTGACAGGAGCAAGAATAGAAATAGCATGTTTAACCTGATACAGCAGCTTGTATCTGGCTGTGTAGATAACAGCATTGCAGACAGGTGTACCACAAAACATTCTTGTCTCATGATCTAGGATGAAGATACCTGTCTTCATATTTTATGTGTCTAAAGATATGGTACCATCTATGGTTCTCCACAGCAGTTAAGACAGATTTCCGTGTTGAATGTCGATGTTATGCTAATGAGAACTCCAAAGCCTTTACGGTGTGTCTTTATTTCATCGAGAAGTGCACTTTAAAAAAGCAGCCTGACTATTGAACTAGAACAAGGTCTGATTATAATACCCTACCCCCTGAATGCCACTGTCAGCTGTGCTGAAAAGAGCATTCAGGTAATCCTCGTCAACTCAGAGGGTCAACAAAAAACACACTATCATAGTGTTTTTATTTTTATAAATAAATACACTGCCATCTTAAATACATAGATTATACATACACAAAATAGATTGACTAATCGTAGCAAGGCATGGACTCTACTGTGTGTTCTTGTGAGCCGCTTGGAAATCTGTTAAATACAAAGAATTACACATAAAGGTACTGTTTAACAGTAATCTAGTCACCACTCATCCATTATGAACTGCTTTATAGACTCACTGTACAGTAAGTGATTTAACACCATGACCCCTCGGCACCAGAGCACCCTGAATCTCAACTTTTCTTTACTTCAGAGGACCACTTGAATGCATCACCAGTTTGAACTTCTGAAGGAGGCGTAGGTTCACCTTAATGAGTCACACCACGTAGGAGGATCTGGCCCCCGAATCGGGAGACAGTTAATCATAAGTTGTATTCATTTTTTTTTTTTTAACTGTTGGCTCAGCTTGTCAGGCTCAGCTCTACTTAGAGACACAGCTCTGCTTTCAACAATCCTATTTTCCTTTTCAATTACAGAAGACAATTTGTTTTGACAGTAGGCGCTGGTCCGGATGTGATACTAAAAGTTAAACCTTCAGGGGTTGCCAGCAGTGCTGTCAGTCTAAGATTAGATAAGAAAAATGTGATTCATTATTATAATACTGCCACAAGTGGCAGATTTTCGGCTTTGACAGGGTAGATTCAAATAACATAAAATACATGTAAGCAACATATAAGATGCACACAAAAACAGTGCAAAACATTGACAATCAAACTGTGCAAAAAGACAAAACTTGATCGGTCAAGCAGACGTTTTGTCACATCACAACAAGGATAACAACAACAAGCACAATAGTAACCGCCATTTTATTACAGAATCTCTAGGGCAACCTATACTTTAAAAAAAGAGGAAGAAAGGAGAATGCTTGTTGGACAAATGAAGGTGCTCAGGCCCTCGACTGTAATCAGGGCGAGGAGGCCATACGGAGGAACTGGAGTCAGCAATTAGAGAAGAAAAGATGTACCAGAAGATCAGAGTCTGGCAGAAATGTAGATACATCACACAGCCAAACAATGTTGGGGGGGAAATAATTGAGACAATGTTATAGCATAATTAACTTTTAGTAAAGTTCCTGCAGTGGAAAAGGGCTTTAATCTAAAGTTTCTCAAGTCTGTAGCGTACAACCTGCAGGTTGAAAGGCTTTGGTCCAAAGTAGATTGCTTTCTGTAAAATTTGGAACAGACATCCTGTTACACACAGGACCAATTGAATTGTAATGACCCCCCCGCCCCAACTTATCATCTGGTGCCATCGTCAAAATTCCTACTTGGCCAATAGTTTATGACCAAATACCTCAAAAGAAATTACAGTCCCAGTTTGTACTTTTGTATATATATACGCAGCATTTAACAGCAGTTAACGTTTACAGTTTTAGCATTTTTGGTCTCCCCACAGTGTCTTCATAATCTCAAAGAGCCAAGTATGTCTATAGACTATCAGTCTGGGTAATATCTTGGTCTGATATATTTATTAGATTATTTGCGCTGTTGACTGCTGACAAACCTTTGCTATTCAAGTAGGATCTAGAACATTCTCATATCCCCTCCTTGTGATATCCCCATAAGGATACTGATATATACAGTTGTTCCTAGTCTGCATTATCTGTGTACAGAAATCCAGGTGCTGACAGGCAAAAAACAAAATCCTCCCCAAAGTAAAAAAAAGAAAAAGAAAAAAAGCTCCTTGGTTACTGTGGAAAACTACTCTTGTCAGCATTGATTTAAATTTAGTGAAAATACAGAAGCAGCACATATAAAGAGTGTGCAGCATGGTGTGGATTCTGGCTCCAGTCTCCTCCTATATGTGACAGTTGTAGTACAGAATACTGTATATGACAATCGAAAGACGTGTATTGACGAAGCAGTGACACCAACACAAACGGTACTTTAAAGTCGTTCCCATTCCTTCCATTACAAATAAGTAAGTATGCAGAGTTTATTTATATAGCATTTATCACAGACAGAGTCACAACATCCTTCAATAAATAAATACATTATAACAAATCAATAATCATAAAAAGCACATTAAATCAAAGTTGTGTAAAACACAAAAATATGAAATACATAGGAATCCAGTCAACAGTGTGGTTAAACAAACGCCAGACTGAAAAGATCGGTCTTTAGCTGCTTTTTAAAGATGTCAGCAGAGGCAAACACTCACATGAGGCAAAGCGTTCCACAGTCAAAAGCTCTGTCACCTCTAGTGTTCAACAGAGTACGGGAAACAGCCACTGTTATTATTTATTTGGTGACCAATGAGAGTTGTATAATTAAAAAGCCATTTACTGGAATTAATGAACACATCCTGTTCAAAGGTCTGCCTGTTGCACTTCCACCTCTGTTGTGTCATTTTAGTATTATTCTCCATTAACTTTATCCCCGTTTACATCCCAGTGTGCCAACATTGTGCCCAGTGCAGCTTCTTCCTGTGCTACTGCAGTATGACAAGATTAATGCTGCCCTTTCAGAAATGTTCCAGGACACTCCTTCAGATCTTCAGTAAACAGCACAAATGTTTTTGCCAAATCTGCATCCCCCCTACTCTGTAGACACTGTATGGCACTTCAGGCCATAATGCTTATACATCAAATACTATTCATTTATTTATTAGGTGCATACCTAAACGCTGATGCACCTAGAATGCCTGAAATATTAATAACAAATCATGGCCAGTAGAATGATATGTGGCCACTGTTCGTTCAAACTATGTGTCACCCAGAAGGAAGAAAGCTGTTGCTAGCAGCCAGAGGTTTTATAGGGCCTGCTGCATGGCTCTTTTTCATTATTATGTCTTTTTCATTATGTCTTTTTTTTGCCTGATATCTTCTGTAGCATATCGTATATATCTCAGTGTTTGTCCTGGTGGGAAGCATGTGTTAGTTTTTTAGCAACATACGCTGTGAAATGTGAAAATGATCAGGTGTGAGAAAAGCAGAAGAGATCAGAACACACAGCACCCTGTCCTTTGACCTCTTTGAATATGTAGACCTTGTACAGTGTATGTTGACATGAACTCTGCAGATCAGCCTAGGTAGCAGCGCATGATTAAAAAGGCAAGCGGGGTCATTGGGTGTACTCGGATGCCGGCTGCACACCTGCGCTGAGAGCTTACTCTGAATAAAGCATCCTCAGTATATCCACACAACAGCTCAACCAAACAGACAGGGCAATAACGGCGCTCTGCTGATGAAAATCTAAACAAGATTTACCAATTTATTCAACTGCAATCATCGTGTATAAACCTGCATCTAGACTGGTAATAGGGACAGAAATCAACATGCTGGAGGAGGTGGAAGTTAATTTGAATCCCCCGCCGATTAAGAGTGGGAATCTTCCCTGTTTTCCCGATTCAATTCGATTTTGAGTGATTTGAATCGATTCCACATCAATGCCTCATCTCCTCAATATTATTCACATGGCTTTCATTGACATATTCAAGCAGTCAGATATAAATAAACTCCCCTTTTTATTGTATCTGCTTTTAAAAAAAGACACATCTGGAATGTAGTGGAGCTGGACAAAATGCTAAAAAACTGAAAAAAGCAGCGACCAGAAAATCATCAAGTACCACCAGTAGGCAATAATCGACAATAATCGATCTTTGGCGTTTGTTATTCACGCTAAAAGTCTCCTTTATCATTGGGACTCTTAACGTCACTTTTGACCCTTTGGGTTGGGGCGTACTGAATGACATGCGGCACAAGAAATGGACAGATAGGTTCAAAAAAATCTCGTGGTTGAGGTTATAAAATCCATGTTTCTGTGACACGCGGAACAAGAACAGGACACAAACCCCGGTTTCCTGGGTAAAAGTCTGGTGTTGTTTGACCCATCCACCACCCCAACCAACCTCTTATTAATACTATGTCATCTTAAAGTACTACTGTCGAGCTGCTGCTGTACCCGTTGCCTTCCATAGATTCACTGAAGCATGCTTTTTGTGTCATATCTGACGCTGAGAGCCACAGCCCAAGCGTCCGCATTTTCCGAGTTGGTAGTGAGAATGGGTTGCAATAATCGATTATGGTCTGTAACTGCATCAAAGCTGGATCACCACGTCCACATCGCGATGAAATGATTCATTTTACTGCCCCTAATGCCAATGCAGGGATAGTTTCCCAGTGGCCAACATTGCTGTGTGTACCTCCATCTACATTTCCTGAACCACGGACAATAACACTTACCTTGACACAAACCTTAAATCCTAGTTACTTCCACACTGTAAAGGATAAGGCTGGTGTATCTTTATATTTTCTTATTGTCAACAAATCCCTAGTTAGTTCTGGTCCCCATCCTGTCTGTAGCACTCGTCTGACAAAAGGAAAAATACAGAATAACACCAGTCTTGTCCTTTGAGTTTTCTTCTTCATAAATATTGAAGGCAGTAGCTTCAATGTGAACAATATTCTATTCTTTTTTCCCCTATCCTCTCTCTGTTGAGAGCTTATTGCAGTGTGTTTTACGCTCTCTTCATCCAGTGGCTCATCACGTGGTGGTTTTGCACTACAATTCAAATACACTGTAGGTCATGTGTCAATCAAACAGTGTTCATCACAGTGTATTTGTTTTTTCAGTTGATGAAGTTTAGTTCCCACCTCATCTTAAAAGAAATACGTACCCACTTTATTCCACACAGACTACAAACAGAAGTGTCTAGTGTTAAGACCAAATTGAGGATATCACTGAAAAAGAAGGAAGACACACATCTACTTCTATGAAAATGTCCGTTTTTATAAGTGACACTAATTACTTTCTCCTCTTCTTTATAGAGCCTTGATAGAAATATTGTGGTCCGCAGCCATGCACGGGTGTCCTCGCTCACCCTGAAAAACGTTGTGTTCACGTACGCCGGCTACTACCTCTGCATTGCCAGCAACTCCATCGGCCAGGACAGCCAGCATATGTACCTGGAGGTCCGCTGTAAGTCGCCCAGTTCTCCCTACACCTGCTCTAATTGTGTATCAGTGCTGTTATTCACACCAACTCCATGTCGCTATGTTCAAATTCTGTCATGAATGAATGAACAGCTGCTGTTACTGTTGACATTTGCATAAGTCAATTTTCTTCCAATTCATCTCACTCTCAGAATGAAAGCAAATACATGTACATGTATTGCCACAAATGTTAAACTATTTGTTGAAGAAAAACAAGATCATTTTGTAATTTAACTCAGAATTGACTTCATTGATTTTATATTGACCTTTTTTTTTATGGCAGATGTTAAATAATATTTTTCACATGACTAGAATCCTCTTTCAACACACAGCCACTACTACATAATATAGACTAATATAAGTCAAAGAATAAGTGTTAGTGTTTGACAAATTGATCGATGCAGAGGCAAAAGAGGGACTGAAGTGCTTAGGTCTGGATATAAAGGTGAAAATGATTCTGCTCAAGGAAACTCTGTCATAGGCCTAGTTTTGGCTCAGGCTGGGATTTTCTCTGTTTCCTAAATAGTTTTTTGACAGCCCACTGACAGGTGTTCTGGGTTTTGTTCATTAGCGGTTGATTTTACCTGTGGGTAGAAAAATCAATAACACAAGCTTTGCACAAACAGACTGACAGACTAGACAAATTTTAGATGGAGTTCTGCAGCCAGTTGCACCAGATAAAAATAACTTTGATAGTAAGTAGGTTCAAGAGTAAAGTCAACACTTGGTGCTCGGCTGTAACAGGTTAGTTTCAAATTAAACTTGCCACTTTCTTCATTTGCCCCATCTCTACTTACATTTTTATTTACCAGGCTTGCCTCTAATAAAAACACTGTCACATAGAGTGAAGTTTCCTACTGCAGTGCATTTTCAGATTAAAAGGAAAAGAAAGAAAGAACTACGACAGAAATGAAGAGGCCTCCAGGAATTTTTTTTTGTTTTTAAAGAGAAAGAAAATGTGGGAAATCGCGTGCGTGCATGTGTGCGTAGTAACTAACTTTTGATAGAAAGATAGATAGCTAAAGTCTTTGGGAAAATTTCTATCCTTGCAAAAAGATTCTGCTGAATTTAACACTTAATGGTCGCAAGATTTTTATTTTTTACAAGCAATAAAGGGCTGCCAGCACCAATTCCCATCCTAGGGGAAGTGAAGCAGCATCAAGTCACCGTACAGCGCAAGACTGAGCATGCATGTCAGCGTCATCATTAATGCAAAAGGATGAAGTCTGTCACGAGAAATGTGCTTCTGCTATGAATATCAAAGGGAATTTTCCTTTGGCTCTTCGAATGTTAGTTCCTATGATTTTCTTAACTGCTCCGACACGGTACCAGTTATTTACCTGCTCGGAGGAGATGTAAGTTTCATCACAACCCTACACTGTACCTAACTTGTATGGAGTTGTTGTATAATGACCACACTGTGTATAAACTAAGCTTGAACTTACACATGACTGGTGCACACGTCTGATTCACGACTATGTTATTTTTTGGGGGGTACAGTAAAACTCAAAAACATGGCTGATTGAGTAACAGCTTGTACTGACAATCGTTCCTGCAGTTTATTTAAAACAAAAAAAAAAATTGGATGAAAACATGGCACTGCATATGCAAATGGTTATGTATGCAAATGCATAACTAGATATTAAAAGACAAAATCCGAGGAGGACCAGGGGAAGTGATTGTTGAGACCAAAGAAAGGTTTCTGAAGATACAGTGTATGGGCAGTGGCCTCTGTTCCTGGGGATAAATGGTGGGCAAGAAAGCAGAATTTGCTGTTACCACTGCGATTTGTTACCATGGAAACAAAGGTCTCAGTTCTGACATAGCCTCAAGGTGCAGTGGCTTTTGAGGCTTAACATTTATCTGTCCTATATTGGTGCAACTGTCTAATTGTTATGGACTTTGAGCATTTTAATTCAGGACAAAAATGCTTGTGCAACCATTTTGTCTTTGAATATATGTTAGAGAGCGTCAGGATTCAGGAGGTGACAGATAGGAACATCAGGAAAAAATGGCAAGAATATTCTTTGAAGCTCACAAGAAAACCAAAATGATATTTTCCAACCCTAACTTTGTTTGGCCTCTGTACTCCAGCGCTACATTTTAAATGTAACCATGATTACGAAGTTACATTTCTTAAGGTGGTCATATCCATTTAGGATAAACAGCATGATTTTTACCTTTTGGGGCTTTGTATAACAAGAGCTACAACTTTTACCTAGGTAATTTTATTGTGGATGTGAACGCACTCAAAATAAATCGGTAAGTCAGCTATTTTACGTCACAGTTTCTGTTTTACTTAAACTCTAATGTCCCAGAATACAGGGGCAAAACAAGTCTACATTATCCTCAGTAAAAAACCAACGACATACTTTTCTCTCAAGCAGAATTACAGAATCAGAAATGTACTTGTGCCCCAGTGTTTTGAATGCCTTTTCCCATATGTTACTTGGCATACTCAAAACATATTCTTGGAAAGATTGGTTGCGCACAATGGAAGCCAAATCATACTTAATCTCATTTTCAAATCTATTGAATGTTACCTTGATGAAAGAGACATACTGGAGATAAATAAAACCAGTGGAGGCTTAATTTTATCAATATGCCCTGCTCTCAATGTGTCAGCAATTTGCTCAGAGATATGATCGCAACGCAGCATTGATAGAGTTGTGTGAGTGCTCGCGGTTAGCTAGAGTAATCAGCAAGTAGCTAATTGTTACCAAGCAATTATCGGAGAGAAAAAAAAAAAAAAGGTGCTTTGTCTTGAGCACAGCTCTCACTCTCTGTCCCCTCTATCACCACTCGCCCACTCACACAATGAAGACGTTATCGAGGCACTTCCTATCTGCTGCACAGCATGATCCCATTAGCTGGGCTGAGTGTGTCTATGGTTGCTGCTGGAGGACTGATAGTGTTAATAACTTCTCTGTGTGAGCTCCCTTTTTTTGTCAGCAGCTGTGGTTTGTTTAACATGAATGTCCAATAGTTTTTCTGCTGAGTTCACATGATATTCTCCGGGTCTCCACATATCAACAGTGTTAATTGCTTTTATATTTCCTATATTTTAAGACTCAACGTGCAGAGAACCATTGTTTGTGAAATTTGACCATTTTCATCCCAAAAAGACCTTACCAAAAGACTATTTCCTCTATATCTTATCCTTGACATGGTAGAATCAGCATTTATGCAATCACTTGACTGTAAATTATGAATTGTTTTAATGTGTAAAGCAAAACCTGAATGCAATCACATGTCACATGAGCACCAGTAGCAGATACTGTACATTCCTATTATGAGTCCTAACAATCAATAATCTCACCTGGCAGGTCACAGGCACTGTAGTGAGTCAACAAGGCTCAAAGCAGCATTGATAGAAAGAGCAAGAGTCTAATCAGAGCTGCAGGAGATGGAGCATTTATTGACTCAGCCTCATCCAGCAATTCCATCTGCAGCACACTGCAGAGTTTTCAAGGATCCAGGGTCAGAAGTAAAGCCCCGGCAGTGTCAGGGGCCATAGCATTTCACAGCACTCAGAAAGCAAAGCATACTTCGCCACTTTCGGAAGCACTGCTCAGTGATGTGAGCATGAAATAATACAATGAAACAATGCAGGAAAGCCATCTCCAATCTCCTGTTATAGCCTCCTACAAATCAGATGCCAAAAATGAGTTTAGACCATATGCTATCAATTCAATTCAATGAGCATATCAAAGTGGGCTGTTAAATGGGGCTTACACTATAGTATGAATAGCAGCAGTGTTACATGTATCTCAGCAGGTACAAAATATAGAGCAGTTGCAGTGAGGGAAAGAATCCAATTTTCATGAAATCCAAAAAGAACCAGCTTGACTCAAGGCTCTCTCCTATATGACTGTACGCCTATTAGACTTACTGTGTAATAATGGCACTCAGCCCTGTGAGACAGCTAAGTTTTTTGTAATTGCTGAGCTGTAGCATCTTGTAATAAAACTGACTTTGTCGTAAAATTGGCAGAAAATAGCAATTTGATGTCCATTTAAACCACCATAGGGTGTCTCTTGAACTTAAATAGATAACATGAAAGACCTTGCCTTGAATCATTGATAGAATTAAGATGAATATAGCCGCCATTATACCAATTTAATACACTTATCATTTGTTTGCCATTAAGATTGCGTGTTCTGTTAGCATTGCCGAGATTGCTCCAGCAGCCCTCGGGAGTGTGTTTTAAATGTCTTTTTTGATTGCTGAGATTTCTAAATGAAGTATCTCACTGATAGTCATGATAAGATCGGCTGGAAATGCTGAGATGAGGAGCTTCGGGGAAGAAAGGCTACTTTGCCATCCTATAATTCCTTGCTCCTGCGATGGAAAGCTCCATGTGGCCTTTCCCAGCTGACTGATTCCTATTAGTCCTGTGGATTTTCCATACAGAGATTTGACTGGTTTGACGATAACACATATGCTTGGGTAAAAAAGATGTAGAATGAATTAACATTTCCACTTTTCATGTTCTCACTCACTGGAAGGAATTCAAGAGTTAGTACTGGGCCATATACATATGAGATAAAATTAAGATTGTATAAGTACATTTCCTTCATGTTGGTAAAATGCATGCACAAACCAAGCCTAGTGTAGACTAGTTGGCTTTTGTCATTATTTGCTTGTCCTATATACTCTTTCGAAATCGGAAGCAAAAATTCTCAAGTTGGAACAGTTGGTGCTCATGCCCGGCAGCACAGGTCCTTTAGTTTAAGACTACATGACCTCTTCGTTCCCTGCCCCAGACACACCTTGCATGGCAGCTGGAGTCTTGTGATATTTAAGATCATGCAAGAATTGTGCAATCACATATCACACGAAAATCCGTATTGTCAAGGTACGTGTTCACAGGCAGCGTCATTTCCACACTTCCCATTCATTGTCTGTGAAATGCAGCAGGGCAATGCATTCTGGTAATGATGCAGCAATTCATGAGGGACAGGGAGTCAAGTTGCATAAAGTCGAGGTCCTGGCTACTTTAAGCAATCTGGGACGTCCAGCTCGAATCACAGGCTCTCAAAGCACCCGAAAACCTTTTAATCTGACAGTTGAAGACAGATTCACTAACTGCGTACCATATTTCTCACCTAACATGTTTTCAGAAACATTTTTGTAATATAATAGAAAGTTTTCAAAAAGGCCACCATGTTGGTCTGTTTTGACAATGAGTGAAAGCGTTTGTCTGATCAGGTGCAGCCATTGCAGTAATCTAAAGGTGTAGCCTGTTTTCTATGCTTGTCAGTGATCATTGATGAGAAATGAATAACTGCTAGTCGCAACCCCTTTAAGCATCCAATGCTACGAATGAGGGTAATCCCACCCGTCCAAAACGCCCCTGTGGACACATACTACTAGGCTTTAAGACATGCCCTTGTTTCAGCACTGCAGCACAATGAACCAATCAGCATTTGGGGAGAAGCTACTGTACTGGCACCTATGGGCGTTGTTTAGGTGTTTAAGTGACGGCCGCGACTGTTTGCTAAAAACAACAATGGCAGACATGATAGACAGATCCAATCACCTGCCACGTATTTTTTGAAACTGCATGCTTTTTGTCGTATAGTTTCCAATGGCAGCTTCTCAGATAGTTCTGTGTAACAAACGATCTGTTGCAGCAGGTTACAGACACTAGGAAGGTTTTCAATTACTTATTTCATAATAGCCAAATCCAACATGTTATGCACCCCCATGTCCCCATGACAAAATCTCTTATACTTTAGTGTGAGCAGAACAGGAACTCTAAGATTCAGAAAGTCTTGTAGTCAGCTACAAAGGGATAAAGGATGTGTTTTTCTCTTTGAGATTTTCAGGGAGTTAAAGCTTTAGACAAAATCCCCAAAAAACAAAAGAAAAAAAAAGTTAACATCCATGGTCTCATGAAAGAAAAGCTGAGATAATTATCCAAATCTTGATGGTGCTGTCTTAGTATTCGTGGAACATTTTTTTTTACTTTTTCTTACTTTATTCTTTTTTATTGAGCACTAATTTTTTGTTTTTATTTATTATATCAGGCTATGTGCACTTCTCTGGTACACCAGATACAGTACTGATGTGTAGTAATGCATGGATTTACTGTACATTGTTTTGACTTTCTTTAGATTCATATTTAAAAGAAGCCGTTCCAGTCGACATTGCCTCTAAATGCTGCATAGTCTAAGTTCATTTAAATTCTCTTGGGGCCGTTGGTTCTCTAAATCTAAGTATTTCCTTGACCTTATGACAATTTAACCCAGTTGAAAAGGGAGAAAATATGTAAATGTTTTGACTATTCAGACCCATTGCATAAGCCCACCTCGAAAAATGACCCACATGCAGTGTTTATCATTGTTTAAAAAGGATTAACCCTTTCATTTTCTGCTATTTCCCTCTGGATAGTTTATTCTCTTCTGGCCAGATGAACCAGATTGAATAATCAAACACTTTAGATGGTCAGTAAACCGTTCCAATCATGCCTGTTGTAATGTTTCCCATCTTCCCTCCCTTGTGTGTTGCTGCAGATGCTCCAAAGATCCAGGGTCAAGTGACTGTGTACACGTGGGAGGGAAACGCGGCCAACATCAGCTGTGAGGTGGAGGCTCACCCCGGAGCCTCAGTGGTGTGGTTTAGGGACGGCCTCCAGCTGCCCTCTGCCAACACCACCAACATGAAGATCTACAACACACAAACTGTCAGCTACCTGGAGGTCTGTTACACCTTACTGAGAGGGAACACAAGTGGTTTTGAAAGTTAATAAAAATGGGCAGGGCATGTCATTTTTCACAGGAATAGTTCAACCAGTAGTTCTGGGG
Source organism: Etheostoma spectabile (assembly GCF_008692095.1). Taxonomy (NCBI): domain Eukaryota; kingdom Metazoa; phylum Chordata; class Actinopteri; order Perciformes; family Percidae; genus Etheostoma; species Etheostoma spectabile. The sequence goes on along the minus strand of NC_045745.1, from coordinate 11,663,034 downwards.
CAACTCTGAATCAAGGATCACAATAGTTATTGAGTACTGAGTGCTAGATGCTATATTAATGAACCAGTGTGTGATGATTAGTTCCAACAATAGATGTCTGTGCATCTGCTTAACAATCACCTTCCAACTGGATTACTCTAGATCAGCCAGGACTAAACTGCTAAATGGCACAAAACCAATAAGTAATGATTACATCCTATAAGGCAGGGATCTTCAACAGGGGCTCCGGGACCGCCAGGGGATTGTCAGAATCAATGCAGTGGGGCGTGTCCAAGTTATTGTTAATTTTAAAGTCTTTACGTGAATCCAACATATTATTAGCAAATATAAATCCCCACTGATGATAGGCTTACTAACCTATAGGTAAAGTAGCCATCCACAGATCCAATTCCTAATGATTCACTGTGCCACATGTATGCTGCCCATTAATTATATACATACATTATTATTAGGCTATTTTAATAGCTTAGAATTCTAGGTGCAACAGGTATGTACAAAGGTTTTAGGCCGCCCTACAAGTAATTGTGGGCCCAGTTTAATAAGCACCTTAATTTAATATGTATGTATATATTTTGTAGTAGGGGGTCCCTGCACCATCTCTCTCAGTTAAGGGGTCCTTGGCTTAAAAAAGGTGGAAGACCCCTGCTATAAGGCACATGTTCAAGTTCTTTGAGGGTGTACGCTGTTCAAAGAAGTACGTTTTTCCTTGTTCACCTGCAGTGCCTTGCCACTTGACACCAGAGTTTTTGTGTTTTTTGGTTTCTCAGATTAAACCTGAATCTCAGAATGACTTTGGGAGCTACAACTGCACAGCAACCAATGTGATGGGCACTGACTCTAAGGAATTTCTTCTGATCCAAGCAGGTTTGTTCACCGGAAATTAAGCCGTGCATTTGGTATGCAAATTGTTTTGGATCCATTAAAGGAGGTAGGTCACTTAGGACCTTGTCTAAATACAGAGTAGTCACATTAATTGTGCTAACAACCTCTGCTGCCACTGTGTAATATACTGTAGGCCCTTTGAGGTGTTTTCTCTCTGCTTTTTCATTTCCTGCATAACTCATTAGTATAACTAAAGGGTACCAAAACAACTCAAATACATTTTCACACTTTATTTTCCACATTATGTCAATGAGAAAGATTCAGTAGGCTTATCCTTACAAAAGGAGGATCATTTTCTTCTGTGTTTTTGTTTGCATGATGGTGGTGAGTAGCTCTGAGAAGTTTGCAGACAGACATACATACATTATATGGATTGATGATTAGTTGATTCCTTTCCCTTTTAGAACAGAGGAAACACTTCCACTTTTGCTTTTTAATTAGCAGCACTGAGCTGTGGTTTCAGACCAAAGTCATTCATTACATCAAACAATGAGAATGAGCCATTAAATGCACAACACACAGGTAAGAGGTGCTAAAAAATGTTTTAAAGTTGGTGGTGTCCCCTTCCAAAGTTTATGGCGTCAATTAAATCAAAAGCTTTAAACCTCTGGGGGAGCATGAATGGGAAAAGTAAACGTCTTGGTAATCCACCTGAAGTTTTTGCTCTATAGAGGCCCGAGAGGAAACTCAAAAAAGCTTGAACATACTGTATACATCTTTTTATGAACAGTAGCCCAATTTTAAAGAGACTGTAGACCCAAAATGAGTGAATCAATGGATGGAAATAACACCTACCTGACATAATAATTTTCACTAAAAGATTTTAAAAAAAAAAGAAGGCATTACAGTAGCGGGTCTACAGAAGACTACTAAAGCACATAGGGTGCTCCATCTCTGTGACACCCATCTTCATGAATCAAAGTGCAACTCAGGCTGGAGGTAAAGCTGTCCCTGCAGGCTAACTCAGGCATATCCAACAGATCTTCAGTTATTTGGTGACCAGAGGCTTTCAGGCACCAGAGGCCAATTGTCAAAGGGGTTGATTTAGAGCAGAACATTATCAGCATGTGTTGCAGTGGCCGGTATCAATCTGAGCCAACCACTTCAGCTCCTCTAATGCATTTAAATGGAATTCTCTGCCTGCCAATGTACATAGACATTTTGGTAAAGCACACATATAAAGTCCTCCAACCCTAGATTGTAGGGACAATGAACTACTTTCACTCTTAAAAATTCTCAACGGCTTTATTTCAATGGCTCTTATGCAGCGACCTTATACATATTTAGAAAATTACCTCTCAATAACTAATTTATCAAAATGCATTTAAAACTTGGATTGCCATTTTTTCAATGCCAAGTTGTTTCTTATGAACATTGCATACAGGGTATCCTGGGAGTTACAAGCATTTCGTGAATCACTACATTGTATGAAAGTCTTTGCTTTTAGTGCTAGTTTATGAAAAGACACCCGTGCTAGTTTTTAAAAAGATTTTCTTTCGTCTGCGCTCTGTTGCAGAGGTGCCATCATCGCCAGACATTCAACAAGTGGAACCATTCTCCAGCACAGCAGTGGTAGCGTTTGAGGAGCCCGACTCCATGGGTGGGGTGCCCATTCTTAAGTACAAAGTGGAATGGCGTTTGCCAGGCCAGGATTGGACTGGCAGTGAGCACAATGCTAATGACGGTGAGTCACCATCTCTCCTGACCAAAGGTTATTGGGTGGCTGATTTGATCCTCCCTTTGGCTGTCTGTGCAATCTTAACAGATGTTAAAAAAAATAGTCTGAGATATCCCATGTTGGGCTTCTTTTTTTGCTTCACATATTCACAAATACCTGCGGTGATTTCAGCTCAGTGTGACTCAGTGTTGAATTGGTCTTTAAGTCCCTGAGTCACCACCACTTACACACATTACCCCTAAAAAATCTTGAAAAATAAAATTATATAATTGAGCAAAGTGGGATTCAAGGGATGTTATTAAATTATCTCTTCAGGGTTAATGTTTTTTTTTGTGGTCTTTTAAAATGTGTCACCTGCATCAACTACACCTTAGTACCCACTTGAGCTATTTTAATCCTTAGCACCCAAATGACTCATCTTGCTTCAAATGTCATCTGTAAGAAGGTTCTCCTCAGCATCCAATGCGTGTTAATAAATAACATCCATAAATCAGTTTAGAAATCCTGTAAAAAAAAAAGTGTTAATTAAAACTTCCGATGTTGCCTCTTAATCATAAGATAATCATTGTGATTTTAACGTTGTACGTAAACAATATATTGTAATTGTTAGAGTGCAAGGAGACAAAAAAAAGAAAAAGGGATTAGATGAAACGGTAGCAACATGGCTGCATTATAGCTACACTGTCTGTTTTCATTACCCAAAACCCAATGGGAAATGTAGTGTGAAAACCTATATCCCAAATGGAAATACAGTAAAAGAAAACAAATTCAGCTAACCAAAACCATGACTTAGCTTTTATGAGTACATTTTCCCCATCAACATGGTTCTTTACACATTTATTTTAGGGTTTATTTCTTTAGAGCGTGAACATAGAAAACATTTCAGCTAGCAACAACCGTTAATCCAAACATGACATGAGCTGATGTTAGAAGGGGAGGGGCAACACAGTGTAGCCCAAATGACAGTCAGCTCAGACACTGACAGGCCCCCAGATAATATCCACATTTGTGGCTCTTACAAATCTGGATGTTCCTTGTCTTGTCTGCCACATTGGACGCATCAGTCCGTGGCTGACAGGTTCCGCTGTCATCTCAAGGCCCAGGAGCCAATGTCATGCAAGTGTATACAGTTCACAAAACACATGCACCCACACACCAACTGTAAATGTTACCAAACATAGTTCATTCAACCACATTAGATACACCGCATCTGAGAAATTTATAAATCAGACATGCACTGAATGGACCATGTCTCTTTTAATGTTTATAATATACAGTATATTGGTAGCATTAAATCAGGAATACTAAAGGCCTAGTTTTTAAGCTACAGAATGCCAGGGAAGACTTAAGTAATGTGTTACTGATTAAGAATTGTCAAGTGACTGAAATGTGTCAATTAAAAGGATATTTAGTTTAAAGTGTCTCTCACTATACTACTATTTCAATATTATGAACCAGGGCTGCCATCACATGTTTGAAAGCAGTACTGCCAGATATAGGTACCACGCCCATCACCGTGGGACCATGTAGATATATCTACATCTGCAGTGTGCACATACACAAAGCTTCAACTCAAATATAAACTACACCTGCTGTGCTCTATACTGTATCCTGTAAACCTGTCTAATAATTCATATCATATGTGTTAATTGCATATCATAAATGGTCTGAAGTAAACATGTTATGATAGAAATAGACTAAAAACACCAATATTTGCTATACCACAATGGCAAAAGAAATTTTGTTGTCATCAAGTCCCATTAAAAATACCAAAACCTACAATGTGTTAGTCCATCTCTTAATACTTTGTCTTCACTACCTAGTCTGTGGCACTCAGCCCCAAGCCCTTTCATACCTACAGAAAATGAAAATCTTAAAAATCAGTCACACATGTATTAGTCTATATACACAATGTTACACTTCTGGGATTGCTCCCGTGCTCATTTCGGCCGGATATCCGTTACCTTAGGCTTCCTTTTGTGATGGAAGTTTGATTTATGAGGACTATGGTTGAGTGCTCTTCAGATCTCTGCAGGGTAAATCCAGACAGCTAGCTAGACTATCTGTCCAATCGGAGTTTACTGTCGCACGACTAAAACAACCTTTAAACTTACATATGTTCCACAAAACTAGTTCCTTCCCGAGGCTCTTTTGCAGAGGCGCCGTGGCTTGGTAGTGCGCCTAGAACCGCCCATGACAATTTGTGATTGGTTTCAAAGAAATGCCAATCAATGAGAGCATGTTTTTCTTCCATCCCTGAATAATGATTGGACTTGCCAGACCCTCCTCCACAGCGCTGGGAGGAAGGTCAGCCAATGAGAGACTACAAAAGCACTACGCATTATGCATTTGTAGTCTTCACGTATTAAGTGGAAAAACTATTTCCTAAAATAAATGTTGCATTCATTAGGAGTTATTTTAGACAGCAGAAAGGTGTGCAAGGGATTTACTGAAATTAAATTACAGTGAGCCTGGTCATGGTAATGAGGCAATACATCACAGTGCAGGTTATTGATAGTCAAATTAATAGTTTAATAGTTTTTGGACGAGTTAAATGGCACAGAGGGGGGAAAAAATCAATCTTTGTCTAGACTTTTGTCTGTCACAGACAACTGTTTTTGTCCAAATTATTAAAATTGGTCCATTTAACGCCATTTTGTTTGGTTAGGAACAACACGTTTAATAGACGGATAGCTGAAACTCTCAAATAGGCCAGGGCGCAGTTGGGGTTTATTGTTACATTAAATGTGAAACAAGTTCCACATTATTGCTGTAACCTTGGTCCATAATCATTCAGGCTAATATTAATAGCTAAAAGATTCATTTCTCTATGATAATGCTGCAGTAGGAATGCATTGTGGCAACACAATGATGAACACACACCACAACCGAATCAAAAGTCAAATGTGTTGCTTTTGTCATGATGATAAGAGAAGCCAAGGAAACCGGCATGTGGTAATTATTGCTAAATCTCATCTAAACCTGAATGGTTTCTGCCATTACACTGATGCCGGTGGAGCTAAAAGCCCAGTCATGAATGAATTTGTCCTTGTGCTTTTTAGCTGTATTCATATTATCCCCAACAAAGTCAAAGGGTATGCACAGTAAAAAACAAGTTTCCCTGTACAATGAGATTCTTCCTTTGTCTTCCATTCTCTATTCTGTTTATGAGGAAACACAAGATATAAAGAAATATATCCAAGAGCGTCTGCTACGGAGGGCACCGAGTTGATAAATATTCTACTTGTGCGTGTTTATTCTCAAAATCCTTCACATTGAGATATTAACGTGAAGCACATTAAGAATTTTCTCTGCTGTTTTGCACCGAGGCTATGAAATTAATATTATTTGTGTTCCACAGTGAGATGTCAGTCAACTTTTGTTTTCATTTTGCAAAATGTTATCATTGTAATAAGAAAACAACAACACAAGTGCACACTGAGCCAAAAAAGCAAAAACCATAACAATTTCACAATTGTTCTTTATACTTGAATCCACCATTAGCTTTTACAAAATTGTTCCTAGTCTGCCTGGTGTCTAGGGTAATTATAGAAAATAAGAATGGAGAGCAATTTCATAACTCACAGGATAAATGGAAAAGAAAATATACAAGGGTTCAAGGACATTGAAGCTCTCAGGAGGGTTAAGTTTTAAAAGCCTTCATGATATTTCTTGAATAAATTGAATAAATCATTAAAACAAGGCAAAGTGTTTTGGCATTTTGTTTGCAATTGAACTGTATCTTGTAGCCAATTGGCCAGTAATCATATGGTCAGTAGGTAAAGAGTCACATATTTTTTTGTGAACAGGTAGTCACATGACTGACCATATTCAGCAGTAAATCAATCAGCAATAGTCAAAGAATATAAAGACAAAAAAAGCAATAGATGTTCTACACACCCGAGCAGCCCTCCAGGCAGACTGCATGGTGACTGGAACAGAAAATGGGTTTTTGCTTCTTACACACATTAGGACATAAAGAATATATATTGCTGCCCACACTCCTTGTTTTATTCTTGGTTCCCTGTATATCTGCATGGAATAACGGCACATGATCTCCAACAGAAATGACCACGATAACCATTGTTGGCCTGAAGCCAGAGACCACCTACGAGGTCAAGATGTCCGCCATCAACGGCAAAGGCGAAGGCGAGAGCAGCCCGGCCAGAACTTTCAAGACCGAGCCAGTCCGTAAGTACTGCCCTGGCTGCTTGTGTCCCTGCTTTCAGTGAGCACTCCTCTGACCCCCCCTATGCTTTGACCCTAAACCACCTGCTGATGTCTAGCTGAGCCCAGACGCTCACACCCCTACTGTCCTCTATTCCCACGCCAAGAGTCCCAAAGCAGTCCTTTATTCCAGCCAGGCCAGAAAGAGCGATCCTTCACAATGCCACTGCCACTTCATAATCCAACTTGGTTAATAGTGGTAAATATGCAAAGTATACTGTGTATCCTTTATCTTTGAACAGTGTTGTGTGCCTTTTCCCCTTTAAATGTTTGCAGTGTACAAGGCAAATTGTGCCGCCTTTAATTTCCTAGATCTCTTCCTTTTTAAATGCAGTTGATTTAGTTAAAGCTTTCTGGAAAGTACTTGGCCATGTCTAGGGCTGATTTATACCTCAGTGGAAAGAAGTGTCAACTGTGTATTTATAGTTCAGTGACAGTATGCATTGTTATTATAGAAGCCAGAGGTCAAGCCCTGCAGAAGGTTGTTAATATTTCGTGAGGGAAATGTTGGAGGTGGAGGGAATTTTCGATCTCACTGTGTTTGGAAGAATGGAAAACAATTCGCCAAGGGAGATACAAGGAGAATACCCGTAAATGTCAGGCAGATGAGGGAAGCTTGACGTCACCCTCCGTGTTCTCACCATTTAAGTGTTTCTTGGTGAATAATCTGGCGTCAAATCACAGCTGTGTTAGACATATGGCATCATCTGCAAGCTTACAGCATAGAGCAGGTGCGCAACACCTGTCATCACAATCAGAATGTGTCTGCTTGACATAAATGTGTACCTTTTGTGTTTATTTATCTGTAACAACATGTCAGATAATGCTTTCTCACTGAAGTATAAATTAGGTCCAATAGCTGCTCTTATACTAAACTGAGAGTGTCTCTCCTATACAGAAGAGAACAGTCATCTCTAAGATCTGATTTACATTATCCAGTAAGTGTTTAATATAATGCAAAATAATTGCAACATGTCATTGGAACATTGAAAAAGAGTCTCACTTCCTGAGAGCAAAGTGTGATAATGGAAGCTCAAGTAGTTCTTGTTATGTAATATGTTTGATTGAAGAAATATGGTATTAGTTATTGAACAGCTGTGAGCAATCACTCTTTATGGTAAGGCAGACACGCTAATTCAATCCATCATGGACTGAAATAAGTCATCAAGAAGGCAGAATGACAAATATTTGAACAGTCTTGACAATATGAGAATGTACTGAAAAGCATTAGGGCCACTTTATTATTTTATTAAATTTATTGAGTTCTGAGGTTAATCATCTTCCGTAGAATTTTACCATATCAAGTGATGAGGCGAATAACTTTGAGTTTGAAGATTACACTCAACAAAGTAATTTCTGAGATCTGGGACATGACAACATTGAACAAAGTCAGGAATGATGAGCAGTCAGATGGTCAGAGAGGTTGTAATCAAGCCAACGGTTTAGCCAGATTATCCAAACCACATTATCTATCCATTCAACTTTGTCCGTTTATCTGGTGTCGGGTCGCGAGGGGTAGCAGCCCCAGCAGGGGACCCCAAACTTCCCTTTCCTGATCCACATTAACCAGCTCCAAATGGGGGATCCCGAGATGTTCCCAGGCCAGGTTGGAGATATAATCTCTCCACCTAGTCCTGGGTCTTCCCCGAGGCCTCCTCCCAGCTGGACGTGCCTGCAACACCTCCCTAGGAAGGTGCCCAGGAGGCATCCTTACCAGATGCCCAAACCACCTCACATTTCTCACCCTATCTCTAAGAGAGACGCCAGCCTCCCTCCTTAGGAAACCCATTTTGGCCGCTTTTACCCTGGATCTTGGATCTTTTGGTCATGACCCAGCCTTCACCGTAGGTGAGGGTAGGAACAAAAATTGACCTGTAGATCAAGAGCTTTGCCTTCTGGCTCAGCTCTTTTTGTCATGACAGTGCAATAAAGTGAGTGTAATACCGCCCCCGCTGCGGCGATTCTCCGACCAATCACCCGCTCCATTGTCCCTTCACTCGCTTATAAGACCCCAAGGTACGTAGACCACCAGCTTCATTTTAACCATGGCACTGCCCAGGTGGCCAATTCTTCAGCTTAGTCTGATAGCTTTTGTGAAATGAGAAGTGTTTTTGTTGAACACTGTCATCCTAAATGTTATCTGTAATCAAGTATCAAACCACTTTATTTGAAGATTAAACCCATAAGTGAGCACACCAGGATGGTTGGTAATAATCCCTCATTGTGGAACTCTGTCCATGCTCTACTACGGTAAGCACAGTGGGTCAAAACTGAACCAGAAAGTTGGAAGTCTCTAAACTATATGATGGATGTTTGCAATGGAGAGCCTTGGTAAAAATTTTAGTTTGTTTATGTTTTCTGACTCACTTGACTGTCTTTCTTGCCCTATCAGACTGTGTTCCCACTTTTCTCACTGTAAAATGCAATTATTACTGATGACACTACTAAAAGAAGACCCAAATCCTAATAAACCAGACTTATCCTATACTGCAGAGCTTGTTTACCCAGGCTACAATTAGAAGGCAACAGACCTATTTCTCAGTCAGCATCTCAAATCAGGGTCATGAATACATTGTTGTTGTAGATTGTACCAACCTCTCGTCACGCTTCCATCTGTGCTTCACCTCACTGCTTCTGTAAAAAAAGCCATCCTCAGCATCCTCCGTATTTTGCCCAGATCCCTAAAGAGAGAGGCTTTGTCCTACTTCAAGATGTTTCAGCAGAAACAGTGTCTGATGGATTTCTTGAGATTACACACATCTATCTAGAACTTATTTTATAAAATGTACAGTACAAACTGGAGGTTGAGCTCAAAGTTAACTGAATTTATCATTTAGAGAAACAAAACAAAAACGGAAATCAGAAAATGGAGGAATCAGTGTGCACGTTGACATTTAATGTGTTATAATACATCTGAGTAACAATGATATTTTCATCCAGAAACCCAATGTTCTTATAAAAAAAACACTGGACCTCACAACCGACATCACATCTGAGCATAAACTCATTAGAAAGAGAACATTCTAATTTGTAGGGGCTATACAGCACCAGCATAATCAAAGTGCCAGTGGGATAATGATGTGGCAGGAAAGTGTTGCCCACTTTCATTGTTCACATATCTCATTTCATTGTGTTTCTTCTTTTTGTTGTATTTCGTTCTCATCATGGTTTCCCATCTGTTCTGTATTCCACTGGACTTCTCAGAGTATTCTTTCACAAGTAAGTTTCATTTCTCTCTGTCTTCTTTATTTTCCCTTTGTATATCTCCACTGCATCCATTTGCTTCAATTCATTTTAAAGAATGAAAGGTTTCACATAGATCCTCACCCAAAACCCCTTAAAATACTGAATTGTCTTTTCCCCACGGACTCATTGCATTACCTGTTGTATTCATTTTCCAGACGACAGTCCATTCCGTTACTCTAATGCGGTTTCAGGTTTGTTTAGCCATGTGATAGATTCATATGACAGTCTTAAAGTCAAGCTTATAGCTAGTGAGTTATTTGTACCCTAGTCCTTAGTGCTGCCCTTGCTTCTGTAGTATTGCTTGCCCGTAGC
>NC_045745.1:11635804-11652679 GCF_008692095.1 Etheostoma spectabile | reverse complement strand
GGTGTCTCTGTAGTACAAAGTGTATTGTGTACTGCAGCAGTTCTGCTAATGGGTGTTATATCAGCTCTTTAAAGAAGGTAAACTGTCTTCAGAGACCACAAAGAGGAATACAGTTGCATTATGTGGTAATTAATGAAGAATTAGAACACTTACAGGTAACGTAAAAACCAGGGCAGCCTTGCGCATAAATGGCCCTGTGTGTACCCATATTGTTAAAATATTCAGAACTTTAATTCCCAGAAATCTTCTTCCCATTTGTGCTCATGGTGCGCTTCTATTTTGTCTCTGTAATTTGGCCATTCGACTTGAGAACATTTGAGTCTCGATGGTGACAAGAATGCAAATTAAGAAGGAGTGTAAATAGCTTCCTAGTTTCTGTTCAGGTGCAGGTGGTGAAAAGCTGCAGCTTTCCGAAGACAGAGCGTTTCCACACTGCTGCATCTTTTTTGTTGCTGTACAGCATTCAGTTTTGGACCAATGAGATTTTTTTTATTAAATATTAGGCTACCTTTGTCCTTATCTCAGTCTCTGGAGAATAATAGTGTGTGTGGTATTACAGAAGACTGTAGTCTCGAGACGAATTCTGACAACTTAAAGTAATTGCTAGTTTTTTGCTGTAAACAAGGACACGGGTACCAAAGTCTACTGTATATCCACGTTTTATTTCCAGGATTGCTCCAGTGTTACCAGAAATTACCTTCCGCTTTCTTTGTTTTGGAATTTTAAACTCCGGTAGATTTCGGAGGACTATGGTTACCTGCTCCTCAGGTCTCTGCAGGGTAAATCCAGACAGCTAGCTAGACTATCTGTCCAATCTGAGTTTTCTCTCTCACGAGTAAAACAACCTTTGAACGTACAAATGTTCCACAAAAAACTCGTTCCTTCCTCTTTTGTAGAGGCGCTGTGGCTTCGTAGTGCGCGGTCTGGCGCTTAGCAACGCCCAAGACGATTGTGATTGGTCTTGAGAAATGCCAATAAAGCAGAGCACGTTTTTCTCCCACCCCTGAATGCTGTGTGGACTAGCCAGACCCTCCTCTGCAGCGCTGTGGAAGAAAGCAATGTGAGACTATGGGTACCAAAACAAAAAGCAAAGACGAAGGGAGCATAGGATGCACATCAGTAGGCAAAAGCGCTGCAATTGGAAAAACATCTTTAACATCCCCCCCCTCCTATCTTTAATAGTATGGGGCATTGGGCAGCCATAGTGCAGCATCCAGGGAGCCATTCCTGTTCTGAGGCTAGTGCCTCTTTCAAAGGCAACGGCAGAAGTTCTCAACAACTCAGGCACTCACTGTGTTACCGACTGATTCTGTAGCTGTTTAAACATAAGATATAGTTACTTCTGTAAAAAAAAAAACTTCTCAGTGTCAAACTCTAGTAGTTCTTGCTGCCAATTAGGTTTGGTTGAAGAAGTTTGATGTTTTAGTAAATTATTTTGATTTCATTTGCGTTAACATACATGAAAGAAACAATTATTTGCCACAATTTGCCACCGTAGCTAACCAAAGTGAGTTTAGTGAGTTTAATGTATTGTATTATAATTAGTTTAGTTGTACATTACTTTAAATAACAGTGATGATGACAGTTATGTTGACAAGTAACCACCTGAGCCCCGCTGAGCTGCAAATTGATCGTGCTGCGTCCTCCACTCCTCTAGCCCAGTTTGAATATTGTTTCTATGTCCAGGATCACATGGACATTCCAATTACACAGGATGTAATGAAAAAACCCAATGTGTATGTGTTGTCGCTTCACAGTGGTTAGCACAGTGGATGTGCAGAGTAGAGACATTTTTTTTTCCACAGGAATGTTCCAGAAGAATTCCTTATTACCAAGACAGTATAAAAACAAAAGTGAGCCCCGCACTGGCTTGCTGAGTTGCTCTTGTTGAGGAGAACTCCAGCTCTGCTCACCATGTTTTCACCATCTCTCAGTTTCAGCAGAGATACCAACCACTATTGCTGCCACCACTATGGCCATTAGTGAGTATGCCAGTCGCGCAGTGTGCAGTGTGTTTCTCTCCACCTCTGTCTCTCTTACCTGCTTGACCTCTCAGTTAGTGTAGATGTTCATTTATTTCTCGTGTGTGGCTCACAGGAGAGCTCATACTGTGCAACATCTGTAGAGTATAGCCACAGCGAAATACGTTTGGCAACGTATCAGCTTTGCTAACACTAGACAATGATTTTACTAACATTTGTCGAAGACATGAAGGTGACCCTTCTAACAGCCTGACTATAGTGTTGCGTATGACATAATTAACACAATGTGTTTGTTTGTGAAAATCACAGTTATGTACATTCTTCATACTCATCTGATTGTGGTGCACTGATTTTAGAGTAGGTTATACCAAGTCTGCTGTGACCTGTTAATTTGTCAAAGTGAAAGACCCTGGTAGATCAGTGGCAGTGGTGGAAGAAGTACAATGATCTTTTACTTAAGTAGATATTACAGTGCGGAAATACTGTTTTACAAGTAAAAGTCCTGCATTCCAAAGGTTACTGAAATAAAAAGTATAAAGTAGACTTAAAGTAACAAAAGTGCATGTGCCCAGTGTGCTGAATGGCCCATTTTAGAAAAATATACAGTATATGATATTGCTGGATTGTAATCAGGGGTGCATTAATGTCCCTTTAGTATTGCAGCTGGTAATGGTGGGGCTTATTTTTTTACAGGTAGCTTGTGAACTTCACCAAGTGATCAATAAAGTTGTATCTTAACCTTTATTAATGCATCATAATGTATTTATTGATTATAATTTCTTTTAACAAATAAATGTGGTGGAGTAAAAGGGGCAATGTTTTCCCTCTGAGATTTAGCGGAGTAAATGTATACAGTAAATTTAAATATGTAAATGTTTGAAAAGTACCTCTAAATTATTTAAAGTATATTTTTTAGGTAAATTAATTTAGTTACATTCCACCACTGAGCAGTGGCTACTATGCTGACATTGAAGACCCATAACACTGTATCACACAACATGGCCAGGGCACACAACATTTTGACAATGGTAGGTGATAGAACACCTTATGGTGTGTTTGTGTCATACAGACATGGACTGTAACTTCCATTTTTAAGTACCATTGAAAGAAGAGAAACATGATTCTTTTCAGGGGTTAATCTGGTTCATGTAGTACTGTCAGGATATAGTGACAGAAAAGAAGTATTTTTTTAGGAAAGTTACCAACCGTGGCTTTCATACAACACCAACTGGTAAATCCAAGTCAAGTCTAACATTTAACACTCATTTTTTAATGGAAATAATTTTTCCCTCACAAAACATAGCTATAGCACCACATCAGAATGTATTTAGTATGCAAATTATACTACTAATTATTATCACTTATAGTCGCCATCTTGGATTGTGAGATGACAGAAGTGCCTGTTGTGAGAACCACTAATTGGTTTGGAAATCTGCTATCCATACAATTAATTTCATTTTTTTTCATCTAAATGTATTGGTCAGCCATTCTGATAGTCTACCTTGATACATGACTGTACGAAACACAGCGAGGTATCACACTGCAAAAAAGATTTGTCCCCCACTTCCTGCTACCTACTGACCCTATTTCTGCCTCTCTGCCATCTACATAGTTCTTATCAAAACCACTATGGTACTTTAGACTTTGACTTTTTTTGCGAGCCCCTCCATGTTTCCTATCATTGTGTCCATTCAGACACAGTACCAGATCATCTGCCACTCATGACAGTACAGTTCAACCTAGTCTTGAGGAAAAAAACAACCAGGAAATACACTGGGCTTTGCCTGTTTAGAAATCCTGCACAGCCATTGAGATGACGATGGGTGACTGACTCTGATATGCAAGCCCCTGCGGATCTTTCATCATTATATTGTGCAAAGAGCCACTATAATTATAAGTGAAGCACCTTTAATCAACTAACCCATCTGACTACTGACTGCTTTAATTCCTTAAGCAACATTTGAGGCAACAGCGTGTAAACAAACCTGACTTGTGTGTTTGGAACTACTGGGTAATGTGTATGTCTATTGTCTACTGCTCCTTTTTAAATGAGATCCTAATGTATTGTATGCAAATTGTATGTCCTTGCAGTGTTCCCTAACTAAATCTCTCCCTTTCAACTCACCTTTAATATCACATGGCTTTACATTAGATTCAGGATATAGTTTTTCATAGTAATGTTTTTTTTTTTGCAAGTGCATTAGTCAGAACAAATGTCACCAATGCTTTTAGACCGTCATCTGATAACAGACCTCGATTCTCCTGATGTTCCATGTGTTCATACTGTTGTCTGCTGTGTTGTGTATCATATTTAGTTGGCATGGTTTATATTCTCAAAGCTGCAGAGTTTCCTCTGTTCTTCTTTTGACTCAGATTTATTGTTTGTCCCATGCAGGGAAGCCAAAGAACCTGCTGTTATTTATTTATTTTCGTATCTTCAATTTGTCTTTATTGGCAGTCATGGTGTTAAAGCTGACCATATTTTAAATTCAGATTGGGATTAATGTTGCTGTGTACAATTTTCGGATAAAAGAAGATTTGTCAGAGGAAACAATGTTAATTATCTGGATGCATGAGGCAGTTCCGGATGTCCAGTTTTGGTTGGATTGAAAATGTATATCTTAAAGCTACAGTGCGTAGTTTCTGTCGCCACCATGAGGATTTTGAAGTAATTACAACAACACTCTCAGCATGTCCACATGATACATGCCTTCAGCAGTTGTTAGTAGCCAAAGATGACACGAAGGATTAAAAAAACATGACAGACTCTTCAGAAGAGGTAATTATCTTCATTTGAGATTCTGTGTGGGAAAGTCTCAGGACGCCACAATCTTCTGAGCATAGCCATACTGAGAAACACAGACAGAGTAGTGTGGAGCTGATAGTCTTAACTAGCTTTGTAGCAACTCATTTGGCAATGGCAACGGACGTTCAATAATATCAAAAAGCTACACACTAAATCTTTAAAATCAGTTTATTTTTATATATTTATTTAGTGCTCTTCTAAATGTTTCCAAAAACCAAAACCAAAAGTCTGGAACTGCTTCATATATTCAGCAACATGTTTCTTTTTTTAATATGTATTAAAAAAAAAATGGATGGATTTATGTATTTATCTCGGTTGTTTGTGTTCCCTTTGTTGCATTTTGTCTTTAACACTCTTGTTCATTTGTTTATTTTGTTGACATGTTTTCATCATTTCACACATGTTTTGTATGTTTTCCATATGACCCGCACCTCTCCCCCACCCTCCTTCTTCTATATTTTCCCATCAACCAATCATGTGCGTGCACATCATGTGACTTTGTCATGTGGCTCTTGCATGGTGCTGATGATGTCGTCTTCGGTGGCCAACAGAAGGTAATTTGTTTTTGTTTAGTTTGGGATCATCCAAGAGACATTTCTTAAATTAGAGTCAAAGGCAAAACATTAGAACATTCTAACTTTAATTTGGCCATTTTTCATCCGTCTTTAGGTCATTCTGTTCATACATGGTAAACATTTAGTAGGCTAAACATGCACTCCAACATTATTTCATCATCTCATTCATGTTAAGAATTTCTCTTCTTTCTAGCCAACTATGATTTATTTTGCCCATTGTCCATAGCATGAAGATTACATTATGCAAGACTATGGTCTGCTTAGTGCCTTAAAAAAGTGATTCTATGAAAGCAGTTTAAACTAATAATTTAAGAAATACACACCAGGGGCACATTCTGTTTCCTGTGGTTAACCGCTAGCTCGCAGCAATTGTGTTCTGCTTGCATTTACATCTGCATTAACATGCAGATTTGTCCCTGTCCAAGTTAGAAACCCAGATACAGATTGCATGGTAACACCAGGTGGAAATGGGGTCTTTGATTTGACTTCTCCAGAGTGAGCTGAGTTATATCTGAAGCTATTTGTTACATAATGTCCTTCAACTCTCTCTCAAAGTGAACTACATCATAAACAAGACAGTCCTGCCTGTGTCATTTTGTCATATGGTTGCTCGTTTCCATTGAGGCGCCAATATATTAATTTAAGGGGGATGGAATGCTACTACTTTAATGGAAAGACATGTTGCTTGAAACGCAAATAAAAATAGTTTATAATAAATTTAAATTTAGTAGTAAAATATTATAATAAATCATATACTTTGAAACACAGTTGTGGAGGAAGTATTCAGATCATTTCCTTAAGTAAAATTACTAAAACCCCACTGTGAAAATACTCTGTTACAAGTAAAAGTTCTGCTTTGAACATGTCAATAAAGCAAAAGTATATAAGTATCATCAAGAAAATGTACTTAAAGGTCCCATGGCATGAAAAGGCCACTTTATGAGGGTTTTTAACATTCCCTCAGCCTGCCTATGGTCCCACAGTAGCTAGAAATGGCCCTGGGTATCCTGCTCTGCTTTTGAGAAGCTCAGAAGGGCCAATCTGGCCAATGTCGTCATAAGGTTACCTCCCCTTTTCTCTGCTTTGCCCATGGCAAGCTGGCTAAGGCCACACTTCCACCCTCCACCTTGCCCCACTTAGCTCAATAGCATTTAAAGCTACAGACCTAAAAATGGCACATACTTAGAAAAACTCATTGTGGGACTGGCTCTAGTTGCTGCAATCCTGCAGCAAAGCTGAATTTCGGCAAAGAGACTTCAGATACAGTATAAGGGGACTACTAAGTCCTCTATAAAAGCATCCAAAATGCAGCATACCATAGGACCTTTAAAGTAAAAAAAAAGTTAAAGTACTCAATTGCACCAAACCCTCAAATTTTAGAAACTGGAAACGATCAAAACAATTCTGTCAATCAATAATCGGCTCACCATTTTAGCTGGACTTGTAGGCCATGATATGGGTAGTTTAATGTATAATGAAACATTATATTTTGTTCGCTACCCTACATGTGTTTTATGTGCAAAAGTCTTAATGTGTAAACTAACTTGAAACTAAAGCTGACCGATTAATGTAGTGGAGTAAAAATATTTTCCTATGAAATGTAGAACATGGCAGGAAATAAAAAGACTCAAGTAAGTAAATGTACTTAGTTACATTCCACCACTGGAAACACCCCAAAATACCTGTTCAGACTAGGTGTGGTAAATTGCAGTTATGCAACAGATCTAATTGTAACTGGGCTCACCTTTCATTCCATCTGTCTTTTTAAATCTCACTTTGCACTTGTTCTCTCACTTTGGTTACGTAGGCGATAAGATTAAGCTTCCACATGTCTCAATCAGCCAATCATAGGAGGGCTGGTTAAATATTTTAACCATTTTCCCATTTTTTAAAAGTCACGGTTATTGGTGAATACTTAAACCAAGATTATGAATGAACTGGATTAGCTGTAAGAAAATGAACAAGATAGTGTAGCACCATATTAGCAGGGATTAGTTCAGGTACAACAGCGCAAGTAGATCCATTTTAATCCAAACACAATTAAAATGTTTGATTAGCTGGTGTGCCTTTCCTCGTCTTTCCTCTTTATGAAAGGCCTTAATTTGAAATTAAATCATAAATGTGGTTTTGACAGCTCTCAATTTTATTTTTTTTGCTTTAAATTGTTGCACAATATACTTCCAGGTAGCATAATAAATCAACAATTTGGCTTTGTGAAACCAGCAGCTTTTGTTTTATACAAAATTACCTTTTTTTTAATTTCCCACTGCAGTTGGGATGGCATTTAAACATCACAAGAGCACCCTCACAAAGTGCTACTGACTGCAATCTGCATCGCACGCACTGTTAAGCATTGTCCTCATACTCAACTCCAAAGCTAACTTTTCTTATTTTTCCCCAAATCATCTACCGTAGCGCACAGTTTTTCACTTAATGGACTCACAGCAGCTCATTGCATTCCTGCAGCATGCAAGTTTATTCCCTGTTCCTTGTTGCATCCTTCTTCGTCTTGTTCTGCTCTTTCCTAAATGAAAAAGTCGGTCTTGTCTGCATGTGTACTGTATGTGTCATGTCTTCTTGGTTCTTGCATTTCTACATATACATAAAGAACTGGAGAAAAAAAAACATGAAACATAAAACACTGTTTTTAATTTACTAATTGCAACAGCACATGTTTCATGTTTTCAAGTTACTTAAAAATCGGTTTAAAATTCAAATTATAATTTTAAGAATGATGTCCGGTAGGAATTTTAAGATCAGAATTCTAAGAATGAAAGACTTCTGAATTACCTGTGAGAAAAAAAGTTGGAACATTCTCCAAACGCTTTTGTGTGCAGGTTGCTTGTAGACAGCAATGAGTATACATCATTATGTCTACCATATTTAAAGTGAAGGCTGGAGAGTGTGATGCATCGCTTTGATAATCGTAATTTGATTTGAGTCTAATTTTCCTCAAAAATACCAGATAAAACTGAACCCACACAACTGACGTCAACTAAACTAAAATGAAGAATCACTACCAAAACAGCATGTTTTTAATAACTCTTGTTAAATTCTATCCACTTTATATCTCAATGTTTGCTGGAAGATAAGGGAAGATGCGGTATTAGATTGGGCTACATGTGGAACCACGCTTCCTACATGTGTTTCAGTGCAGGCCATTGGGCAGCGCTGATGTTTCCCCTCCCAGGGAGTAGCATCACCCAAAATGTCCAGCATGCACTGAGAGGCTTCTCATTCTAACCACTTCTTTCTCTGTTTTAGACTAAAAAATGACTCAGATTGATGCTTGTGAATAACAATGCTGAATGTATCAATGTCTATCTGCCGCCATGTTGCTGCTGCTGTTACTAACTAACTCTGTCTGATTCACTTCCAGCACCTGTCATGCTCACTCCAGTTTAGTGGAATGCAGTTTTCAAGCACTGCGCTCAAATGATGAAAAAGTGCCTTCATGCATTTTCATTTAATTAACTACAACCACTAACACGGATGTTTGAAAAGTTGAATATTGAGTGCCGTGCTGTGTCTGTTTGAAATGTATGCCAATGTTATTTTATTCCTTACCTCAGTGACTTCCCAAACAAAGGCATATACATATATAATATGTCAAATATAATGTATAATTCTGCATAATATAAAAATGTTTTTTGTTTGGATTAATGGCACAGGGCAAATGTTGTAACATCATGTAGTAGTCTATTTAATAAGATCCCAAGGCTAACTGTGTGCAATCAGTATGTTCATAATTAATGAGATAGGGTTGCTACTCTCCACCCTTACAGCCATCACTGTAGCGTGAGTGAAAGCCACTCCATGTGCACAGCTCAACCTTCCCTCCCACAAGGCTATGTATACATTATTAAAAGTAATAGAGTAACATGTCCAATCAAGGCCCAAGGCTCATTCTCAGTCATTGTTCAGAAGGACAGAGCACCTAATGAGGAGCGTCAAGGAGAACAACACCGCAGCCACTGGCTCTTAGGCATCCACAGTCCTCTGTCCCTTCAAGCGGACGTAAAATTCCATCCCAAAAATCTATGTGAGAATACTCCCTCACCAAAAAGTGACTTTATGATGGCCTCCAAACTAAGTGATGTAATGTTCTTTTAAAAATACTATTAGCGTTTTCTGATCTTAAAGCCCTACAGTATAGGCAGGATAGCATTGTTTGTCACTGCCTTTGCAAACGGTTACAAATCACCATTACAAAAATGATAAATATGTCCTGATCAGCCACAGTTAAAGTTTGGTTTGGGTAGAGTTATGGAAAGATCATGGTCATAGAAAAACAATGGTGCACATTTTGATGTATCTCATTTGAAAGAATGTATGGAAATAAAAAAAAGTTTGATAAAACTTTTTTAAATGCACAAAGAGTTTTCAGGCTCTCTTGACTTATTAATTTGCCCTTATTGAAAAATATCTGATGCGCTAAATGAGATATGTAAGCGCCTTTACCGAATAATTTCTGAAGTAGCGAACATTTAACTCACATCAGCTGTTTGTCATAATTTATAGAACCACTAAAGGTCCTGGTCAGGGAAATGTAGACATAGATCATATTTGGGCATTAGAATTTCCTAGATATATAACTATCATAGATTCTGCGATCAGTCAGCATTTGATAGCATGGAGCACCGGAGCCAACGGAGCACCGGAGCAGGGATTTGAATTGTAATATTTTGTTTCCTGTGGTCTCATCCTTGATCCTTAATCAGTCTGTAATTCCTACCTCCTCGTCTGCAATGTCCTCTGATTACAATGCTAGTTGTATAATCATCTTAAAACGGTATAGGTTGAAGCGGTAATTTAAGTTTTATGTGATCTCAAAGACACAAGGACACTTGAACACACGAGGAAGGTTAGAGGCACAATAGGTAACATGTATTTAGTGGCCAAGGATGGTGTTGATGCAACAACCATATTTATGTCAACTAATTATAATTGCTTGGTTTGTCCTGTGTAGGGGAACCCAGTGCCCCCGTACTAGAAGTCAAGGTCCAAGACAGGGGCAATACTCTTAAGGTCAACTGGATCAAACAGGACGACGGCGGTTCCCCCATTAAACACTACCTGGTCAGATACAAGGCTGTGAGTATCCTGAGCAAGGAGGTCATTTGGGACCACTGCTGCTTTTTCCCCCATTACTTGCAATGGTTTATAATAGTTTTTGGGAATAGAATATAATGCCTTTATTGTCATTATACAGATGTGCAAAACCTGTGCAACGAGATTGAAGCTGTTAAAATGTTTACCAAACCAACTGGAAGCAGAAATGAATGTATCACTGCTGCCAAAAACAACATCCGAAACTTGCTCCACATTTGTGTGTTTCATCAAAATGTTAAAGGAGTCTTTTAATGCATGGGAAACTTAATTCCCTCCAAAATTATTTTCTCATGCAGCAGTGGTCATGTCTCCATTTTGTGTTGCCTCAGTGAAATTTTACAAATTCAGATTTTAGATTTTAGAACCATCCCTTTTTGGATACTTAACAACCACTGACAGTTACCTTCCAAATTATTGTTTTTCCCACTTTCATTGGAACTATATGATCATTAGATTATTTTTCTTTTCACTTGTCTTGGGCTAAGAAAGGTGCTAAGAATTTCTGGTGCCAGATAAGCTTTCAGTGAAACTGAAAGATGTGCTGTAAACTGTAGTATGTGTAGTTATGAAAAACGAATGCATTGCTTGAATCTTCTGCACATTGACCAATTTGAGAATGGGATGATTCTCAAATGATCTGAAATGACCCTTTCCTCTGTGCCTGTACAAAATGACCAAAATCTCACTTGGCTTCCCAGTTTTGAGTTTTGTCCCGTCTACATTCCTTTCTCAGAAGCATGTGTCTGACTGGAAACCAGAGATCCGCCTGCCCCATAACAGTGAGTATGTGACGCTGAACGGCCTGGACTGGAATACAGAATATGAAGTTTACGTGGTGGCAGAGAATCAGCAGGGCAAGTCGGAGCCTGCTGTCATCTCCTTCAGGACAGCTACAGACCCAACTACTATCCCAGGTACTATTCCCATCATCCCACCCCAAGCATCCCCACACACCAGCCACAGAGCACCAAGGCTTCCACCGTGACCAGAAAGACTCTCTCTATTATTTGGACTCTTACCAGGTGCTTAGTCAAAGCATGCCGGCTGTAGGGTCTGACATGACTCATCTCTCTCTGCCTGTTGCATTGGAGATGTGCACTGTTTACTTTACTGGTATTATTAGTGCAGTTGGTTTAAATTTGTGGAAATGTATGTGAAATGAGCACAAACTGTGAAATACATATAGTTGTAGTCGTGAATAATCAAAAGAATATATTCTTCCACTTCTCAAGGATTATATCACAGCAATATGACATTGTTTTCACATGAAACATTGTCTTAAAGTTAGAAAAATAAACCCTTGTTTAAGATTAAGATTAAGTTTAGGTTCAGGAAATTAATTAAAACAAATAAATAAAGATAAATTATGGCCAGAGTGAGGCATTAATATGCTGGCATTAGAGTCGTTGCTGATAGGAGTGTAATATGATTATTCTTGTTTCAATGCTATGGAGCAGAGAGCAATTTGATATTCTTCAATAGTTAACAATTACAGGGTTTGTAGACTAAATGACAAAGCAATTGAAAAGACTGAACCTTAAATAAGAATCAATTTTATGGGCCAAGAAAGTTTAAGCATGCAATGAATTGGACTTTGCTTTTCAGTAGCTCGTACATTCCTTAAAGACCATGCAAAGAGCATATGTAAAGAAAGATGCACACAGGCGTGTAGGTCAATGTAAAGACAACAAGGCTATCTGCTGATCTGTTGTTGTCTAGCAGTTAGAGTGTCATGTGTGTATCAAAAGTTGCTGAAAAGTCAAACTTTTCATGACTTGAAGCTGGTGCATCCAAAGTTTATTTTATCTTTCTCTTTCTATTGTTAATGCCAAACTCTTGCTTATTTCCAGTTATGTCTCCTCCACCTAATCCTTTACTCTTGGAGAAGTACATGTCTGTTTTTTTCATGCGCGTAGCACCTTATTGTCATTTTAAAACATTGTGCTCACTTCACAAAATTTCAGAGGCAAGGCTGCACAATAACTACTGGATCCATATGACGAGCAGAGGCATACGCTTGCTGTATTTTTTTTCTCTTCCTTGATGCTCTGCTGCTACAGATAAAACTCAGCATCATGGTACCCTGCTCTCCTAGTCTTCTGTAGCTTCTGTAAGGCAGCTGTTACTGCTCAAGTTCAGTGAGCAATGAAGTGGGGCCGGATATCAGTCAGACCCAGAGCACTTTGTCCAGTTACTACCAAATACTTCTCTAACCAGGTGGTCACGGTCAGCCTTCGCTCTGTTGTTGTGTGTACGGTGCACATTTTAACTTGGGCTGCCTCCCCATTGCACTATCCCTGAGCCATAAAGCAGGTTAAACTTATTTCTCATTGAAATATGTGTTTTCTTCTACTGAAAAACAACCCTGTCTCTCAACCCTTCCAGGTTTTCTTTCTCTCTGCATCATCCCCTTTCCTACATCCTCCCCTTCAGTCTGAGGGCTTTCTTTTCTTCCCTTACAAAAGAGATCTTGAAGGTCTCAACCATTTTTCCTTTCAAATGTCAAGTGAACATCGAGAAATCTTATAAAAAATGACATCATAATTACAGACTAAATTTCAGGCAAATTATTGGTCTTCAACATGTCAGATTTATCAGAGATGAGACATATTTATGTGAAAGTAAAAGGAATAATTATGGATTACCATTGGGAATGCAAATTGTTTTCCATTTCATCTTGCCTTCATTCAATGTTATGCCCTATAGTGTACTAAATACAATATATTGTTGATATATTGGTGTGCCAACATAAAGACCATGATGGAACTGTGGTGGACACTTCAATATGTCAGAAAAGACACAGAGGACTTTTTTGCCAACAAGTCCTCCACCCCATTCAACCACATTTGTTTCCCCACTGGTGACAGCAGCTCAACACGTCCTCTTACCTAAACATAATGGTCTCAGTTTTAAACATATGTTTAATGTTGCGAAACAATCACAGTTTGGTTAGGTTTAGGCAACAACACTACTTGGTTAGGTTTAGGAAAAGATCACGGTTTGGGTTTAAAGCTATAGTGCATAGTTTCTGTCTCCCCCATGAGGTATTCTAAGTAATGACAACAAAACTTGCGGCGCATCCACATGATACAAGCCTTCCGTGATCACGGAACTCAACGTAACTACAGTACGTACTTAACTTTACCTACAGGTACATAAGTTAAAATAAGTCAACTTTGACTTTTGATTATACAGGGAACATGAACAGCGGCCTCCTGATTCAAAGTCCTATGTTTATTTGACCTATCCATCCATCCCGACCTCTTCCTCATAGAGAGGCAAAGTCCCTCCCCCATCCGGTGGACCGCCATGAGACCTTAAGGCAACACTAGAGAACTTTTCCCGCTTCGGTGCCCCTACAAGTTGTAAGCAGAATTGTCCTTTACATAACATCATGCAAGTTTGCCTGATCGGGTAGCTGATCTGTAGTTTGAATGAACTGGCCAATGTAATGTAATGGAGAATTCCGCTTCCAACCTGTAGGGGGACCAAAGGGGGAAAAATTCTCTAGTGAAGCTTTACCTTGGAAAAAATATGAACAGAGGTGAATGAGGAAAGACAAATCCCGTTTAAATTGAGCCATGTATTACACATATGATGTTCATCAGTTTAATACATAATTTCGCAAAACAAGAAAGTCTCAGTTTATTGTTAAACTACAGTATAAACTAAGTATAAAACAGTGAAAATAAATAATTAGAAACACTACACATTATATCAAAACATCCTAGGACACAAAAGAAGGACATATGAAATATGACAGTACAGACAATATGATATAGCACAAGCCCAAGTTGCTACAGAGCTGCGCCCCCGAAAGTTCTAGGGCATCTTCTCCCACTGGCTTCCCACCAGTGAACATTGACAGCTGTGTTTGATGGAGCAGTCAGAAAGACCACTGCCAGAGATTGAGTCTAGTTCCCTCTACAGTGTTGGGCCAAAATGTTGTCGCGAACAAAAAGAAAAAAAAAAAATGTACAATACATTCTCTAAATCCCCTCCTTGTTAAGGAAATACATTTTCATAAAGAGGGGGGTTGGGAGGTTTTCATCTTACCTACCTCATCTTTTTCCACATTCTCTCTTCAGGGTCCAGAGCTGACTTGAATATACAGTGTGTGGCCTAGTTAAGTGGGGATGCAGCCCTAACAGTCTTTGCATGGTGCCACTTGGCAAACTGGATTAATCTTGTCTGTTCTATACTGGAGACCCTTAAAATCAATGGCTGCCAGTGCATGGCACATAAAAAAAGCAGTTATTTTCTTTTTCATGCGCTTTCTGGGCAACAGCCATATAGCAGTGGGAGGTTTGGATCAGTTATAATACTACCAGAGCAGTAGTTCACATGGCCCTCATCCAAGTCGGTACCCCTTTAATTTGCATGATTACTTTCATTTTCTGTTTTTTTGGGGGGCTGTCTAGTCTAACTTTGAAGTTGCTGCTGTTTTTTCTTCACTTCAAGACATGTGGGGAATTGCTGAGGTTTATGTTTAGCTACTACATCTGTCTTTAATTGCAGTAGGTTCAATGCTGGTCTCGGCAGGGTTGGCTAAAAGCAGCTGCTCTTTTTTTTTATGTACTGAGTCTATGCACTAAATTGGCACGGTGAGGCAAATTGCGAATGCAGGGTTTATCCTCGGTACTTTTTCATTTTTCAAACACATGCTCAGAAAGCATTTACACACATACACAATGCCACAAAACCTATCTACCAAAGCAAATGTATTTTAAAATGGTGTTAGGTTGCCTCTTCTTTAAAAAAAAAAAAAAAAAAAAAAAAAAAAGACCTGTTCCAATCTGTTTCAAAAGCCTTTATAGCCTTTCTTTTATTTGGCTTGTGTAGTTTCTGTTCTCTGCAGGTACAGCTGGGCAGCATTTTTAATCTGGTTGAAATGCTGCCCAGCTGTGGAAAGATAACACATCATTATAATTCACGTGCCAAAACGTTTCACAACTACAGAAATACGGCACAGAAGTGGCAGGTGTTGACAACTGAATCATCCAAATCTCCCCAGCTAAGGCTGATATTGGAGTAAAACTACAAGAAAAACCAGCTATTAACTTTTTGCAGAGCTGATAACATGAGATTGCCCATTCATCCATGTCATAGACCCGACCTTCATAACCAGCTTCTGTTTTGGATGTGTGGCTTTGCATGGGCCATTCTCCCTGCCATGACCAGTGGTGTAATGGTTGCTGAAGAAGTGACTCCACTGTGACCCTCGCCCCGCCCTCTCCTTTCTACCTGTGTGCACATTCATGCCAATCATTTGTCTGGTGAATTGCTCGGCTACAGTAGTAGACTTATTTGTGCTTTTAGTACTTAATAATCAAACAAAACAGGTATCAGAATAATTGTTTTCTATTTGTTAAACACAAAAGAGCTGCCACATTTCTCAAACAAAACATTATTTTTAATTTTTTTTGACCCAATGATCGCTGCACTTGTGTTACACCCGTCATATGTGTTATCTTTTTCCAACATTGTCTCCTGAAGCATTGATATTCCACTGAATACAGCAAATATGTTTTCAAGGAAGCAAAAATGCTGCCTGGATTACATTTTGTTTAACATAATGAGAAAGTGTTTTCGAATGAATGAATCTGCAATGTGGCAAAATGGTAATTAGATCATAAAATGTAGCACATTTATCAACAGTTATTTTGTCAGTTATAGGTGAGTATTCCCTGTTATACAATTTTACAAATTAATTAATCAGATTAAAATCCTTATTTCATAGTTACTGGATTTTAGTCCAGGTGATGCTGTTGCTTTTGCGCAGCAAGTCAGGAACTGATGCGGTAGCGGCAAACCAATCCAGCATCACTGTTCTACGGGCTTATAGGGGGGCTGCTGACGATTGGATGTTCAAGTAAAAAAATAAAAAATTGTGAGTCGGTATACCAGCTTTTGGCTCATGCTAGTAATGGCCGAATGAAGCTTTGTGAACCAGTGTCTTTATTTTCTGAGCCCACTAGATGGCGCTCTCTGTTCAACAAATGGTTGCGAATATACTGAATTGCAATGCCTTAGGCCTTTCTTTTAAACCCCTGAGCGCCATCTAGTGGGCTCAGAAAATAAAGACACTGGTTCACGAAGCTTTATTCGGCCATCACTAGCTCACGCTTCCAAAGACACACACGCACAAATATCTAGAGGCCCAACTGTGTCCATAACTTCTCCAATAATGACCAAATGGGTGAATTAATGATGGTTTTGATTAGTCATAAGTATTTGCATTTATCTTATATGTTACACCACTGGCCATTACAAATGAGAGATAATAGCCTAACTCCTGGGGATGTGTTCTCGCATCCAGGATACCGTCTATATTATCCTAAACTCTACCACTGATCTGCACCATGACGGATTCAAGTAAAAAAAAACTCGTCTTCCTTGT
>NC_045745.1:11632852-11635794 GCF_008692095.1 Etheostoma spectabile | reverse complement strand
CCTCAAAGCAGAGAGGTTGGACTGTACTGTCTTTAAACGTCTCACTTTCTGTTGTCATTCCCCATTCCCTTCACCCGTGTGACTTTCCACCCTTGCATGTTGTGTACCATGTGCCATTTTGCCGTGCTGCTAACATGCTATGACTTCTTTTTACTTTGATCCTCTAACTTTGACTTCCCTTTTTTATTCCTCAATTGAGTTGTATTTCTGTATTTCTGACCTTAATTTTTCTATCTCTCCCCCTCTTTTTCCCTCCTGCTTCCCTTTTCTCCGTGTCCTCTTCCTGTCTTCATGTGTGATCTTCTTGGGCACCTATGGACCATGACATTGCCATACACACAAATTTCTCTCTCTCTGTGTTTGTGCTTTTATTATGTTTTTTTTTCTTCTTCTTGTCACTTTTGCTATAATTATAACTCAAAATACTCCAATGTGGACTTTGGACCATATATCTCTGTCTTCTGTGGTTGGTCAACAACACACAGCTACCCTCGGTTGCCAATGTGTGACCTGCAGTGTGGCAGCTCTTCTGCTGTCCCTGCTGACTGCGCTCTGGCTCTCATAAACTGATTTTGTTCAAGGAGAAAGAGGAAAGTCTGAGCCTTTTGAAATCTTTGGGCCCAGACTCCTTTTGCGTTCTATGCCTTTCGACCCTTGTGCAGCCACACACAAGTTGGAAAAAAAAATGAGATGGAAGAGTCAAGACATTGGTTTCATGACGTTATTACAGGGTGCTCAGTACTTGCATCATCATCAAATTTTGGGGGGATTTAGATTCTGTTAATATTTGTGTTTTCATCTGTTTAATGTTGTATATGAATAGATTGAGAAAGGGAAAACATTTTTAGAGGGTTTTGTCAATGATACAACTTGGACTCGGGTGCTTTATTGAGATACAGTGAAGACAAAGTGTTGCTGCTTTGTCTTAGATATGATTAGTAACACATTCATAATGCCTTAATGTAACCTTAAGAAGGGGTGATATAATACAATAATTACCTTACACTGTTTTGATTATGTGTCTACAATGTGCTAACCAGACATGGCAATTGTAAAGAGACTTTTATTTTGGAACTTATTGCCTATTAAACAGACACGTCATTCCACTGTTATGTCACAAAAGACATAAAAGCATGAACACTGCATGAAAGCTGACACAAGGCATGATCCAGTATTCATTGATGTGCTATTCAGCTGCTTTGAAGCTTCCCAGTCAAGCATTATGAATGTGTTAACCAGGTGAAGAGTACACATGCTGTGCCTAATTTCTGTTTTTTTGGATACAAGCTTGAAATGTCCTGCTGTACAAAATGATGAGGGAAAGATAACAATTGCAGAAAAGATTGGATATTGGTTATGGTCAGAGTATTCATCTTTTTAAAGACACTTTATTCATTTCCGACATTATAATATGATCACTTTCAAATACATTATTATGTGACCGCCTTGCCAGGAGAGGACAGAAAAAGGTTGTTGCAGAAAAACTAATCATGTTTTGTGAAAAAAGTGTACATACTCTTTTCAAACTGACCTTCAAGAAATACAAGAGATCAGCTGTTAGTTTTGATTTTCTGACTGTTCATGTTCTCTTTTTACCTGACAGCAGAAAAAAAGTTTTAAAAAAAACATGCGTGCAAAAGCTGTTAAACACTAAAAATTTCATTTTCAATAATGTGAAATTATTCTATTCTCTTGAGACATTTTTGTAAGTGCATATCAGTGTATTTCCATGTAACCATTGTAGGGTTGAAATAAATTGTTTTGTTTTTCTTTCATGAAAGAAATGGTTTTCTGAAACTTTAGCGACCAAACATGCTAAGATGTGTGACACAGTCCTGACTTATATTGACTGATTTTAGCCGTTTTTTCCACTGGAGCTTTAACAAAATGTCTGTGTTCTGCATTCAGTGTTGCATTACACCAAACACGCCTGTTGAACCCAGATGTTAAAAGATAATTAGCCTGGCTATAGCCTTCATTGATGAAGATACAGTATGCATTTGAAATAATAAATGAACAAATGGTAAACAGTATATACCGCATAGAGGCTTTGAGATTATACATGACTCACTTTTATAAAACTAGAAACTTTAATTCCAACTTCAGCTTCTGTTAATCAATTTGTTTTAGCATACAAAAAAAAAAACATTACTAAAGTTTTTTTTACCTGGTTAAAGGTTCCCTAACCTTCATGGACATGATTAAAGGAACAATCGGGAAAGATTGTTGGAGACTAGAATCCCCTCGCCTGGCTCCGCACTCCTACGTACGTAGGCTCAAATTTCATTTTCATATATGGCGTTCCAATCAGCAAACAGACAGAGTGGCTGAGAACGATGACCTTGAGGTTGTGTGCTAGTTTGAGTTGTAGTTCCGTAATGGCGGCGAAGAAAGATGCGAGTGAAGCCATTCGGTCCATTGTGGCAACGCCATGATGTCCATGATGGTTCAGGAAAAGTTGGATTTTCCAGCTCGCTCCGTTAGTGGTGACGGAGTTAGCTAAGGCGAACGCTAGTGTTGCTAAGCCAACGTCACAACCAAATATCAGCAATTGGTTATGGCAGATCCAGAGTGGCTCTGGGCAGATCCAATAGTTTAAAACTTTAACACAGTACCCGCCTGCAAGGAAGTTAACACTTGTCAAAAAGGAGTGGCCAGTCTCTCTGTATAAATGAAATGTTCGAGAGTCTGGTAGGACCAGGCTAAGAATCACCTACAGCCATGATCAACAACACTTCACTGTCAGAGCATTAATAAAGCATTGAGACATTTTAAGCAATCAGACAGATATGAATTTGTCTTGGTAACGAAAACATTGTGCCGAGGCTGCATTATGGCAACTAGAAATAAATACTTTTTCTTTCAAGACTATAGTTAAAATGTTGTAAGTAACTCCAAATAATAGACTGCAAATTGATAAGTGTTTCACAAGGAGTGGTATT
>NC_045745.1:11630060-11632842 GCF_008692095.1 Etheostoma spectabile | reverse complement strand
GGGTATTGAAGTATCCATGAATGTTTTGTTCACATTTAGCCTTCTGCTCTTTTCTTGGGTGTTAAAAAATAAACAATCATAAAAGCAATCAGATAAGAAATTCCCTATTTTACATAAAAGATAATACTTTTGTTGTCAAGTGCCTCTCAAAGATGTTCTCATTGGGTTGGAAGTGCTTCAACACCAAGCATACCATGTACTCGGCTTCCCATTTGCCAAACAGAATCTCAAGGTACTATTTCAGACAACCTGTAGCAAAGAGCACTTCAAATGTCAAATGTTTTCTGATTGGTGACTTTTTGAAGGGGGCTTTTGGACAGAATGCCAAGGTGAATGTAGCTCAAGAGGCTCTCTGCCTCTTTTGGATGAAGAAGCACCATAAAACTTGATTCCTTGCTTGCTTCAACCTTATACGCCTGAAGGCAGATTAACATTGATATGTGGTTAAGCCCTGAGTCCCGCAACAGGAATTAGAAGACAGATGAAGAATTATGTTGGCAGAAAGTAATAAATACCTGTAGATCTTGTTTTTTTTTCTCTCTTCCTTTTGGTAGTTTCCTTGCAGCAATTCGCCCTGCCTCATCTCTGAAAAAAATGGCCTTTTGGCCTTCCTTCCTCAGTTGGGATCTAAAACAAGACTTGTATTCCTTCAGTTTATTATCCCTGACACTGCCGTTTTATCTCAACTAAGTTCAGTCACAGGGATAATAGGAGCTTACGACCCCCTCGAGGTGTCTGGGTTCTTTGTCACTTGTTGGTCCCTGCTGTTGTTCATCAGTACCTACTGCGTAATGATCGTGCTGATCAGTGCTGAGTGATTTTCATTTTTGCTAATAAGGAGCTCCATCTAAAGGGTGTCCATCACTCTCACTTGCAATGCATATCAACAGAATAATTCTCT
The DNA here is from genome assembly GCF_008692095.1 of Etheostoma spectabile. NCBI lineage: Eukaryota > Metazoa > Chordata > Actinopteri > Perciformes > Percidae > Etheostoma > Etheostoma spectabile. Next base: position 11,631,941 of record NC_045745.1, on the reverse strand, counting down.
GCGGTGGCATTCGCCCGCTGCATACAGACTACACAGCCAGAGCCGCTGTTATTGTTCAGGAGTCACTCTCTCTTCGCGTGGGAAACTATTTCCTCCAGTTTGTCATTTTGATTGGGTTAATGGGGTGTTTATATGGATAGAAGTTTTAAATCAAATCACGGATTTGCGTAGTGAATGAAATGAAGCGAGTTATTGTTATTCTGTAATCTAGGAATCTTCCTTCACTGTTTGTCATGACTTTCATCTTCTTGTCATTTTCCACGATTTAGTTTTTTTTAATCACAGAGGACTACGTTGTTGTTTTTGTTCTGCAATCAGATGGAAATATATGTACATATTCTAAATCTAATTGAAAACATTTAGTATACAGAAAACATAAAACCATCAGATCGCCTACAGCAACCATCTCTGTAAACAATATTGTCACTCTGTATTAAATTAGATATATTATAAAAGTTACATTTTTACGAATGCTTCCTCCCTGCATGAAAAATGAGCCAGCAATTCATTTTATTTTATTTTTGCCTCGCTAGTAACTGAACTCTGAAGTCCTCATTTAAATGTTGATAACCCCAACCGGCCACACACACTGCCTCCTGCATGAAGAGATTTCAAAGATCTTAATCAGTCAGAGAGGGGGTCAGTTGTCAGCAGAGCTCTGCTTCCCTGCGCCCAAGAAAACAGAATCTGAAGCTCATGTTATTTTAAAGGTGGTGCAGTGCCACACTGTGGCAGAGCGCTGATGGAGAAGTTATTGAAATAAGGTCGATGCAATACCCAAATAAAGAAGATTAACAGATTAAAAAACATAACCGAGGAACAAAAGGAAAACATTAAGATAGTAGCTATAGTAAAAGCCATGAAATAAATAGTTGGGATTAATTTAAATGTTTCAGCTGACTAGAATATGGTTTGCAATATACATTATTAACAAGTATGGGGTTATTTACAGTTTACATTCTTGGGTCTCTTTTTAAAATAGAATCTGTATTTGCTTCCTCAGAATCAAATTCAAATTCATTATGTTTTTTTATGTTTTATATGTAGATTTTTCCTCATTCGTCCAGTTAGTACACCAGGTTAAAATGGATCTATTCACAGGTTTGTGGCACCCTGTCGCCCAGACAGGTCAGTTGGTGGAGTGCGCGCCCATATATAGAGGTTCACTCCTCTACGCAGCGGGCCAGGGTTCGACTCCAACCTGCGGCCTTTTGCTGCATGTCATTCTCCCATTTCACGTCTTCATCTGTCCTGTCAAAATAAAGGCCAAAAATGCCCCAAAAATGAAAAAAATAAATATAAAAGCTTCATCATCAGTGACTTTTTAAAGATTACATTTTTGGCATTTTAAGGCCTTTATTTAACAGGACAGCTTAGACTTGAAAGGCGAGAGAGAGAGGGAATGACATGGAGCAAAGGGTCGCAGGTCGGAATTGAACCTGCTCAGTAGCTCACATTATGAGAGCCCTTAAGGTCATTTGGCAGTCATGTGAGAATCATTAAAAATCCAACCCAATTCTATAAGACTAAGAAGATTCAGAGTATGAAAAGTGACAAAATAAAGTACACTCTAAGGCAGGGGTCTTCAACAGGGGGTCCGCGACCCCTAGGGGGTCCGTGGAGGTACTGCATGGGGGTCGCGAAAGTTTTGGTTGATTAGACTTTTTTTTATATTCCCCCCCCCCCTGCAATTTTTTCCACTAATTGAAATGTCTTTAAATACACATTAACATGAATTCAACACACTGTAGTAAACAGATAAATGGAGGCAGAAGATGTCTTTCAGTCATCAATGCACACATGGCACTATAGGACCAGTTTGATATAACACAATTTTATATGTGTATATAATTAGGGGGTCCCCGCTCCATCTCGCCATCA
>NC_045745.1:11598049-11630050 GCF_008692095.1 Etheostoma spectabile | reverse complement strand
CCTTGGCCTGGAAAACGTTGAAGACCCCTGCTCTAAGGAGTCACTATGCTTACTGTTTTTCAGACTGGTAGTTATTGTTTTTTGAATGAGCAACGAATGGTTAGTTAATGATTTGTTACTGATTGACTGAGATTTAAGCACTAATGATTAGTTATTGAGTAACCATTTGTTACTCATTCAGAAAACGGTAAAAACCAGTCTGAAAAGCAGTAGCTAATCATTTGTTAATCATTACTTACATATCTTTGGGTACCTTTTTTGTAAAGTGTTACCAGAGGTTTTTCATCAAGGTACACACAAGTCAGACATATTGTATATGCTTGACAATGGCCAGTTATTGATTTCTTGGAAATGTCAGTTTTTTTTTGTGAAATTAAGGCTTAATACATGCAGTCTGTTATCAGCAGTCTTCTGGGAAACTGGCGCAGTACTATATCTGACAAGCCTGTAAAGAGAAATGTTTGTGTAGTCCATCCTGATACAAAGATTTGTGCTTTCTCCCTCAGTGAGAGAACTCAGTGAGAGTTCCCCCCCCCCCTTCTCACTGAATACATGCCAAGATTTATTGTGCCTGTTAAAATGCAAATGAAGCAATATGCAGAGAAAAACTAAGCGTTGTCTGCAACACTGTAGACACTTATAAGTACACAGCGCTGTGGCATGCTCCTGCTATTTTGATCACAGCCATCAGAGAAAATAAAGGATTGCATACTACAGTGCAGCCAAAGATGGGAAGATAGTGAAATAAAATGTCTAGATTAGCCACGGGCTGCGCTTTCACTTAAGAGTTTCTGTTATACAGTTGCAGTACACACAAACATAACATGTTTAAGAGGCGTGACAATAATTTGAATTTGTCATAATGCAACGCCTGCGCAGCAGTGGCTGTGTGCAAGGTTTAAAAAAAAATATCATGCGCTATTGAAGGCCAACTGAAAGTGTGTCAACAAGACTGTCCCACTTCAAAAGCCCTGATAATTATATGTAATAATCCTTTGCCCTAATAAAGTATGTGTAGTAGTTTAATGGTGCGTTGAGGCCATGCTTGTCAACATGTGAAGTCTGGAAATTGTGCATGTCAATTTTAAATGTGTCACATAAACTGGACCAATGTAAAAGTAATTGCAGGGTGTGAATAATGGAAGCCAGGGTTAAACTAAGAGCCCTTCACACATTCACCACTATATGGCTGGTTAAAGCCTTAATAAATGGTATGGGTATTTAATGAAGTGACATGTCAACTCATGCTGTAAACTTAAGATGGATCAGTCGAGTGTTAAAAGTCAGGTGTAGTTTTAAATGACGGAAGGCTTAGCTGGTCGCTCCAAATCACATTTGTTTGGATAAATGTGTTCGAGTACAGGATGAGTCTTTGAAGAAACTAAATCTGAAAGAAAAATTGATTTCACTGGGTCTTTAGGTGTGCTCATTCTACTGTTGGTTGTACACATAATATTAAAGTGCACAAACATCCGTGATACAACCCAACACGTTCTCGCTTCCATCATATAAAATACGGACACTCGGCCTTGTGTCTTTGACCCCTTTAGTGTCATATATAAACATGGTTTATTTAAATGCTCTTTCTCTTCTATGATGAGTGTGTCTTTGTGTGATCTATCAGCTGTGTAACAGGGCAGCTCTAAACACCCTTGCGCATACATTTCGTTTAGATCAAATTCTGTTGTAGCTGCAGGAAATATAGGAAAACAGTTTGGGTAATATATGTGAACAACATTAAATGACAAAATGGGCACAGAATTTCAGGGTACACTACTTCTAGTTTTTTTTATCTGTGCTAATGTCTGTTTTGTTCACTTTGGCTAAGCTTTTACAATGTGCTGCAGGCTATGGTGAAGTGGCCATTAAACACACTGTACTGTATGAGTTCATACTGTAGGTCCAGTGGTACAGACCTGCAAAACCTATTTGCCGTGAGTCTATTTCCTGCTCCTTATCCCAATCTTCGGGGACGGGGGTACAGGCTATATGCTGTAAATTTACAGATGGTCCTCAAACTGCAGTGCTCACATTCTCCTCAGGCAATTTAATGAGCTATCACTACAGACAGTGGCAAAAGTGATAGCCCCAATTACCTTAAGCAGAGCCTCCCTAACCTATGTAAGAGAGACTTTCATTTTAATAAAAAGCATTAATATTTCATTGTGTTCTAAAACGATAGTCTGAAGGGACATTTTTAAAGCCGGCTTTGCATCTGGTTCCACCTTCATGTCCTTTCATGGGACAACATCAAGGTGGCTACTTTGAAAAGCATACCGCACACCAGTACGCAAAGGCTCAAAAGGCACCATGCAGCACAATGTGGGTAAGTTGAAAAAAATTCAACCTCATGCAAACGTTGTCAGACACACAGGAGCAACAACCTGTAGACAACCAATCTATTCATTTTGATTCCCTCAAGAAAGAGAAATTACTTATTTTTGACTCCACTCAACTATGTGAAAGTACCTCCAAATTCTCTATATAACTACGATACAACTTAAATGGGCTCCCAGAACATGAATAAGAAAAAGGATGAGTCATAAAAACATTGCCAGGCAAACACACTCCTAAAGTGCTGGTGCAGTGGCAATGAGAAGGACTAACCACCCAGAGAGTGTGAGATATCATACTGCATGCTACTACTTCGGATGTGATTGTATATAACCATGTTTGCCAGGGTCTTTGATTATTTACATGTACATTATGCACTGTGAGTCAGTAAGTAATCATTGTACCACAAATGTTTTTTCCTGTTTGAAGTGTTGTGGTAAGTAGCTTGTGTTATGTCTCTGTGAAGTGTAAATCTGGCTGCATGTTTTTTTGTTCAATCTCTTGTCATCATGAATGGAGAACATGCAAATCACTGAACGGCTAAAACTTGACTGATGTCATCGAAAAATTGCATGTGTTTAGTTTTTTCCTCAAAGAGCTCATACTTTGCTTTAATGCACTCGTAGGTTGCATGCAAAGATAGGGATTTGGCTGCCATTTCTTACTCCAGCCTTGTTCATCAAATGCCAAAACGAATGTTACGAGCTACGAAAGCTATTGATAAAATGCAAAGCCTGAGCTGCCTTTGACCTCCAAATCCTGTTTATTCCATCTCTTCTACAAAGTGCATGGTCATTTGTTTATGTGGAAAAACCGGAGGGAGAAAATAACCTGCATTTGCACTTTGCCCTCAAAATATGATAACTTCTTGCTTATGTTGAGATAAACAGCTGCTCAGATAGCCCTCTTTAACCTTTACATCTCCTAAGAAAGTTTTGAAGCAGCTATAAAAAAAAAAAATGAATGGGTGCTGAGAAAAATCCATTAAAGTGGTTAGTTTGTTCACACTCTTTGTAAGGGGTATGAGAGTGGGGAGGGGAAGGTTGGCCTATGAACCACATCCTCTACATTATCGTCAAATAAAAATCTGTTATGCATTTAGTTTTTCTGTGATGTTTTTGTTGCAGATAGATTGTAATTACAGTGTTTGTCTATTCCAGTGGTCTGTCTTTGAAAGTCTAGGGTAAGAACATGGATGCTTGCAAGAATGTCATTCTAATGTGAAGCAATGTTTCCCAATAAGCAAGTTAGCAACAAATGGGAAAACTGAAGATGCCACTTAAGAAAATCAATTATTTGACTAATTGTTAATGTCTAAATGTCTTGTTAAGGTAAAGACAATGAAGAACATAAAAATCTTTCATTGTCTTTTTTGTGTCAGAAAGTCACTTTACAGCTCTCTAAAATGAAGCAGGGATTAAAAGACAAATTGATTGCAAGTCATAATTAAAAGCCTCTTACATTCATAGTCACATTCATACATCAGAAATAATATTTGGTTTGTATTTAGTATACTTTCACCCAGTTCTTAATAAAGAAAGAAATATAGAACAAAAAACATGTTGTAGAACCAGTTAGTTTTCACATACAGTTTAGATTGTGATCTGTTTTATTTTCTTCACTGGAAATTCTGTGGTTGTGTGTGCAATTGAACACCTCATGTGTGTCGGCCATGATGTAAATACCAAGTGTCTCTAATAAACGCGGAGATGAGGGTTTTATGTTTTTTCAACATATTAGTTTCCCGGTTGTTCGGCCATGGGTTGTCTCTGATAAAATGACACACTTGAGGTCTTGACAGCTGGTACCTGAAGCAGTGTATTAAAAGCTTAACTGCATTTCTCATCATCTCTCTCCCTCTCTCTTTTCTAACTTTCTCTCTATCCCCTCTCCCTCATGTTAAACCCTGCCCTCTCCCCTAACGCCTGTCCTCCCTCTTTTTCCTGCCTGTTTTGCTTGTGTATCCCTTCTCCCTGTCGTAGACGCCATGGACGGGGGCTCAGGCCTGGGCACCGGAGCCATCGTAGGCATCCTCATTGTTGTCTTTTTCCTGCTGTTGGTGGGCGTGGACGTCACCTGCTACTTCCTTAACAAGTGTGGACTCCTGATGTGCATTGCTGTGAACTTCTGTGGGAAGGCCGGGCCGGGTGCTAAGAACAAGGACATTGAGGAGGGCAAGGCAGCATTCACGTAAGTGATCATCATCTTACTGCACAGTATTTTCACTATATTGCTTAAAGCTGCAGTCGAACCATATTGCACAAAGATTGTTAATGTTAAGGAAAAACTCAGAAGCAGCGCAACTCATTTTAACATACGTGAAGAAGGTTTGGGAGATGAATCGCACAAGAGCAGTGAATGAACACTCAATTGGGGAGAAAATTAAGCAAGCAGGTAGTACAGTACAACCACAATGTGTAATTGTGCAGTGCCGTCCCAACTCTCTGAAGTTCCTGTCCTCCTGAAGGTGTATTTGAACTCATAATGTAGACGTTACGTTTAGTTGAACCTTGAACAAAAATATTCCAGCCGCTGTTAACACAGATACTAAATCATGTGGCTGGCCCACCAACCTCCTCAAAGGAGACATGCCTGGGACAAAACCTTCCCTTATCCTGCAGCTGTCTATATAGGCTCCCAGATTGAGACAGGGAGGCAAGGACTGAACAGGTTTGGATATCAGAGACTGGATGAATACTCTTGTCCCCTGTCCTGTGACCTATGATGATCTGATGTCTAATACTGCGTTCCATTTACTTCAGAACTCGGAAGCTGGAGCTGGGAAGGAAGTCACACCCGACTTGAATGTGTTCAGTTTAAAAGTCTGATTTTTCATTGTGGGTTTAGCTCAAGCCAGGTTAGCCATTTTTTACAGTACCAATTGTTAATGCATTACTCTGTTTTTGTGCATACAAACAGCGTAACATTTCCACAGATAGAACAACTGTATGTTACTATGGCGTTCACAACTGTTGATGCTGGGGGCAGCCATGTTGGATTTTGAACTTGGGGTACTGCAAGGTTGTCTGAGTTCTGAACACGGAAATCCCAGGTCAGGGGGCCTTGGAAAATCTGACTTTCGAGTCCATCATGTTTAATCCTCCATGCTTCCTTGGCTACTAGCAACTGTGTGGAGGAGGGGTCGGGGTGGTTCACGATCTTGGAAGGCTTGTGTCATGCAGATGCACCAAAAGTTTTGTAGTCATTACTTAGAATTCCTCGAGGGGGAGGCAGAAACTACGCACTATAACTTTAAAGTAAAATACCCAGTGGCTTGGTCATGGGGGCCACCAAGCTTGCTTCAAGTGGACTTTCTTGTTGCATGTGTGTGGTGGCATGACCATTTGTTACAAAGCTAGACTTGGTCACTGTGTATGTGGGACACCTCGTGTTGCTTGTTTGACCTAGCATATAAAGCTCTTTTGGGATTGTCCGATGTTTAATACCTTAACAGATTAATTTAAAAGATTATTGGCAAATAAAGTCAGTGTGATAGCTTGCTAACTGTCTGTTGCCGTCTGACAACAGGAAGGATGAGTCTAAGGAGCCCATTGTTGAGGTGAGAACAGAGGAAGAACACACCCCGAACCAAGGAGGAGGGGGTCCCACTGAGCCCAACGAGACCACACCTTTGACAGAACCTGAGTGAGTATTGAACACGACCACTTCCCCAGTCCGGGGGGTGTCCCAGACTAAGGCCTATCTGCATGGTATGTTAATAGAGAGGTGAATTAAATCTTTGGGTTACCCTCAACAAAACTCTTTTCTTATGAACATGATGTTGGTCAGGCCAAAACTAGATGCTTATATTCCGACATAGTTCCGTTGTAAGCATGTATACACGGCTCTGACATCCTCGGAATCCACATGTGCATGACACTCCACCTAAACTGCTCCCTATGGGATGTATGCAAGCGTGATGATATGGTAACATCTTCCACTGACGTAGGCTGGTTTTAAATAAATAAATGTACATGCAACGCATACAATGCTTGCAGCTGTTGGTTTAACATACCCGGCACTTGACTCGTCATGGCTAAGTACTTCACTAAATTGCTCCCACACTGAACCATTCTGCCTTTCCTTTCTTGAATTCTCCTTTTTAAATATCCTCGAGAGCTATGACAAAGGAGCCAGCAATTGTTGTCTGCTAGTCTGCTCATTCGTGCCTGATGAAGAATGAAGCTTAAAATGTGTTGTTACGCATTAATTATAGTTTTCTTCATTATGAAAACTAAAGCTTAAAATGTGTTTGCTTTTTAGAGAATGTAATTAATACTTTCCTCATTATTGATGTATTTTTTCACCCGCCTACAACCCATCCGCTATTAATCAAAAATGTATGTATGTATGTTGTGAAAAGGTTTAGGTGACATCCCTGACTATGAGTATACCAAAAATACAGACCAATTTTAGCACTCCAACCTAGTCCTACGTCTAGAGACCCATTCAACAACCCCTGCTTGTTTCTTTTATTGTACAAAGCATATTAGCATCCTGATAATGAAACTACTACATTCTTTCTATAGTTTATTGTTGTATTAATTTTTTGTTTACCCCTCCACAAATATTGTGTTGCTAACATTTTGATTGTGTAGAATTTTACTTTTCCACTGCAGCACAGTAGCACTCACTCTGTCATGTTTTTTTTTTCTGACTTGCACTCTCCCTCTACCCCTTTTATTTCTCTTGGTGTCCTTTTTCTTCTTCCCTTACTTTTCTGGTGGCTCCACTCCCCACTCCTCCCTCTCCTTCCTTGTTTGTCCTGCTCCTCCCCACCAGGCCTGCCGCTGCAGACACCACCTCCACGGTGGTAAACTTGCTCCCCTGCACTGCCACTAACTCAGTTGCTGAGAGCTTTAGCACGGCGCAGAGCAGTCCTGCTAGTGAGAGCACAACGCTAACCACCAGCGCCTCCAGCCCACCCAATGCCGCCCCTGCCAACTCTTCCCCCAAAAACAGCCTTGCTGCCCAGTCCAGTTCACATAATGTTAACATCCAACCAGATGTTGGGCCCCTGGTCGACCTGAGTGACACCCCGAAAGTTCCCAACCCATCACCCCTTGTCTCAGAGCCAGTCAGCCCGCCCTCTACTAATGCAGACGGGCCACAGAGCCAGCAAGACCCAGTCAAAACCCCTGACAGCACCCAGAATAAGGACTCCCAGGTAGAAGGCCCGACCAAGGATGCACCCAATATCCTGTGCTCAGACTCGACCACACCAGCCCAAAATGAGTATGAACACTATCACATCCCCATTACTCAACTTGTCTCCTGGTAGCATCCCAATAGCCCAAAAGTGTGCCATTTTTAAAGGAAAAATCTGCCCTATAATGCGGACACAGTGGTGTTGGTGTAACTTTACTGTCCCTGCAATTTAGCTGCATAATTATTATCTAGCTTCATTATTTTCAGAAAATTTCCCCAGCTTTTCACTTGATTTTTCAATGTACTCGGCCATAGACAAGACAACGTGTGATTGAGGTCAAGTAAAGCAGGGGAAGAGTTTTGAAGATAGTTAAAGGTGGATAACAGAAACAGCACAATTGACACGCCTTGCATTATTCTGAAAACCTTACCTGCAGTTAAATTAATAAGTAGAGTTGCATTTTCAAATAACCCTGTAGCTGAGCTCTAAAGATTTGCATCTTCATTACATGATGAAGGAGCTCAGGTGTGCTAAACAAAAGTGACATTAAAAATAGCAGCAAAATATGTCAGTCTCTTTTCTCGCTGCCTTTCAGAAGATTTTGACAATATTGCCTTATTGCGATATGTTTGGCTTTAGGCTTGGCACCAGTGTTAATAGTGATAATATATGTAAACTGTAGGAAAAGATCCAGAGGCAGTTTCCACAAACAACAACAGCCTAATTATACCTGAATAAAATGCAGCCAGTAATCATGTTGCCGTTTGTAGAGGGAGCACAGCTGTTCTTGTAGATATGAATACATTTTCAAAAGCTGTATGACCAGCCAGTGATACTGTATTTGTACATACAATCACTTTTTATCGAAAAAAAAATCCTTTCTAGGGGTAATATATCTTCTGTGACGTTTAAAAGTAAACAAATGTGGCTGTTTAAGCAAAATTGGCTACATCAAACAAAATTATTTGCAACTTAGTTTGATGATTATTGTTGGAACATTTAGGGGGGAATTTTCCTTTTAAGAAGGCCAGATGGTGGCCATGCAGATAAATGGCACAGGTATACAATACATTGGGATGCCACCAGTGCATGCCTGTCTTCATTTAACCACCACCTCCACCCTCCACCTGTTTGTTTGCTCACTTAATGTAGTCAACCTTTCTTCTACCATACAGTTTCTTTGTATTTCACCCAAATTATCTCTGGGATTTTTTCAGTTGCTACATGTATTGTACATTAAAACTGAATTTTGTTTAAGCACGCCTTGTTCACACACCAGGTGTTCCGGCAATGAAAAATCACCATTCGATGCTTCTAAACCCAATGCTACACAATCGGACATGTTCCAGCAGCAATGTGGTCCGGTATTGGGGTGAAATGAACAACTTTGGAAGCCAAAATCAGAGCTCTCTCTATCGTTAGCATGTAGCCACATGGAGTTATCAGTGGACTATACATAGTATAGCAACCATTTCTACTGTCAAAAATCACCGATAAAGTCTTCTCAACCAAAAACAACGCAACCGGACCAGTTCCAGCAGAAATGTGATATAAAATTGGGGAGAAAATGACATCTGCAACCAAGGCTGCAGGTTTCACTGATGTTAGCATGTAGCTCCATGCGGCAGAGTATGTAATGTAAACACTGCAGTAGTGTGGCCATATGTTGGCCGGTATGACATCATATCAAGCAGCAAATAGTTAAAAACTGTTAAAAACATGACTGTTCAGGACAGTGTGAAATCTGATGTTTTGGTTCACAGGGATTTCTTTTAGGTACATTTACCTCATTATTTGAAGCTTTGGACATTTTGAATATGAACATCTGACATTTTAACATTATAGATATGACAGAAAATAGAGAAAACCATAATAGCTTTTCTTTTAATGTTGCCAACAACCATATGGCTGCAAAAGATAAAGCTGACAGAGCTTAGTTGGTTTCAGCTGGAGTCTGTGAGGACCAATAAGCTGCAGACCAAGAACAAGAAATTCTTGTTCACTGTGAAAGATTAGATACATATCTTTGGGGCGCCCAGATAGCTCAGTTGTTAGAGCGGGCTGTCAATGAAGGCCTTAAAATGCCCAAAAAATAATCTTAAAGAAAAAAAGATACATATCTTTGTGTGGAGAACTCAACAGAAGAAAGCTGCCCCTTTCTGTCATGCAGCTGTAAATTAGCTTATTCCAGTAAATTCAATACTTGTCACAGAGTGACTCCTGCAGCACTGCCATTGTTCTTTGTCCTCTTCATGTTGAAGGCCAATCAAAATGCCAATCTCTGAATAACTCCCAAGACACCTCTGTTTTAAATTCTTGTAGAAAGTCTGTATTTCAGTAGTTCTATGGTTTAGAGTTACTGTCCCTAGGAGTTTGCAGACGTTCTTGAATCCTGTCAGGCTGTGAGGATGATGAGATAACTACAGTATGGCTGAGGATAGTTTATATCAACTTCCGCTTTCTTTGTGTTAGCATTCTAATCTCCGGTCTCCTCAAGATGGAGCCGACGCTCAAATTATTATTTTTTTGTGATAAAATTCTCATCACTTACTCAACAGACATTTAAATTTCAGAGCTCGCCTCAGTACGTACACATTTTCCACCAAAACAAGTTTCTTGCCAATGCTATTTTGCAAAGGAACCGTACCTGCGTCAGGCGCTTAGCGTTACCCAAGATGATTGTGATTGGTTAAAAGAAATGCCAATAAACCAGAGTATCCCATTCCAGAAGGTTGTGTGAACTAGCCAGACCTTCCATCGCAGTACTGTGGAGGAAGGTCTGGCAATGTGTTATAGGCTGAGGATGAATTACAGAGGCTTACTGACAGTCACTCCCCTTTCTCTCCCTCCTTCATCTTACACTCTGCTCACTCAGATAGCCAGAGGAAGATGTCAGTGATAAAGTATGGGGAGTTGAGAGCCAGTTGGAAGCAGGGCTCATGTCAGCTCAACATCACCTTGATGTAACTAAAGTTGTCATTGGAGGGATTTTTCTTCATAAATCGTTGACAGAACTGAAGCACAGCTCTCCCACTGATCTATGTGGCGATCCTTCTTCTGCATCCCAACGCTGGAATGTCTTGTCAGGTTTTTTGTGGGTTCTTGAGAGACACACTCAACCTCAGGACCCATTTTTCTCTCTTGAGTAGAAAAACATATTTGCAGACTATTTCTACCAGCTATAAACACAAACACACACACACACACACACACAAACACACACACACACGTACACACACATTTAAAACATTTCAAAAGAAGCTTTCAATCAGTTAGTGGTGCTTTGAATTGCTCTTGGTTATGTAAGAGCACACTTTAAAGTGTTTCAAGAGAACAATAGCCTGGATTGTTCTAAAAGGGTGCTTAAAGTACTTCAGTTAAAAGTATAATTTACTTTTGTGCTGTAGTGCCAATTTATTTGAGAGTGACATAGTTGTAGATAGTGCTGCGTAAAAGAGTTTTACATTTTAGAGGTCAGACACTGCAGCAAGGTACTCATTGAAGACAGGGTTGAAAATGGATTCTCTCAGACTCTGTTTAATGTGCAGTGTTACCACTTGTTGACTAAACCGGTCCATTATACTTTGACATTGTTGTCTTTGTAAAACTACTGTAATCTCAGCGTTGACCTAAACTGAACTGAATTATGCGTGAGAATGAAATGTGTTAAGAATATTTAAAGGTAACATCACAATAAAGTCAACCCATGTTGGCAGATTAAAATGTGCCAAAACACCACAAGGTAAAAAGCACAAGAACTATCCTCCAACTTTAGAATTACAATTATTTCAACAAAACATGTCCAGGAAGTGCAGCAGCGCAGCTCGGTGCTGACAAGAGTATGCATATGGCACAGTGAGTAATCAGACACGTATAAAACTTTGAATAAGCTTACTTAGTGGGTTTGGTTATGCCGTAACCCAACTAAATGCCCTGGTTGAGCCCACGCATAGTTTTTTTTACAAGTTTTAACAGACCGAAGTCTTTGGCCTAATCCCACCTACAAAGTACTTCTCCAGAAATGTAGGACTTTAACTAACAATGGGGGTACGGTGAAAGATATCACGCTACCATACCGTAAGTCTACACCAATGTCAGGTCAAGTGTCTCTAAAACAAACAGTGAATATTGGATTGTGGATATGCGTGGTCACCTGAGGATGAATCCTAACGTTTTGGTGACCCCATGAGCTTTTCAGGTCCCTGCAGTAAAACTGCAAATTGGCTGAATGAGGAACCACTTTGGACATTGTGAACTTCCCTCTAACACCGCTATCATGGAAAAGCATTAACTTTACTTTCAAGGTATAATATAATCTCACATGTAGATTGCCATGAAATTCTAAAAAATGCTCTTTAGGGAATAAGTCTGTGTATTTTCAATTACTCCATGAGCGTTCTTTTAGCTGAACCCTTGGGGGAGACTACAAATTGTCATAGTACTGTAGGATGTATGGGACGTTACAGCCTTTAGGAGATGCTAGTAGAGCTTCAGGCTTCTTTGTATGGACAATAACACATTATATAAAATAACATTGGGGATCAAAGTTTTCAAGATCACATCTAAAGACATTTATGTAAAAGTTGTTTGGATGTATTTATGGATCCGGATATATGGGGCTGGCCCTGATTTTGAGAGGCCAATAGAGAGCATGTCTATGTGTCAGCAGCAAAGAGAAGTGTATTGATTAAATTGTTACCCGGAACAGAAGAAGAGATGACTGTACGTGACGCAGCAGAGAAGTACCATTTTTTTTTTTCAAAATGGAAGCTGCAGCAAAACACAATCACGACAAATGTATTCCAACAAAGGTACAATGGCAAAAAATGTTCAACTTAAGTGAAGTATGGCTTTAAAGTCTCTTTGTCTTGGTTTAGTCCAGACTGCGTGTAATCCTCTTGCGTATTGTGGTTTGTGTTATAGGTTATGCCCCGGTCTTTCATTCCTTCATGCATTGTGCCTACTGTACCGGCCCTGTCTCATTCCACATCAGCATTCATTGTTCCTAGAAAATAGCTGTGACATCCATGCACTCTTATTTGATGTCTGGCTAGGAAAGTGAGCTTGATCCCATTATGTGTGAAATGCATTCAGTTCCAGAAGGGAAAACAAATTCCCTCAAAGCATCTTGCATGTTTCCACCCCACCCCCCTCCCATTTTTCCTCCGTTCTTTGAAAAATGACACAAAAGGCAGCCCAGAGCAGACAGTTTAGCTGTGGGAGAGAGCCTTAATGATTCACTGTTAACAGAATCTTCTCTCTTTCTGTCTCTTTCTGGTTCTCTCTCGCTCCTGTGTTTGTCCCCATAGCGGTAAGACTGTGAAGGACGATAACACCAAAGGTCAAACGGAGGTGAAGAATACCACAGACGAGGTGAAGACAGTTCCCAACGAGGCTCCCCAGACGAACGGCAACGAAAGTAAAGCGTAATCTCCACACCCAAGAGCAGCGTGATGAAGATGGTGGTTGGGGTAGGGAGAGTGGTTTGGTGTGTGGTTTTAGAGTTAAAACGGAAGGGGGGGGGTGGGGTCATAGTCACTGAAACCTCAAAGCATTGTCACAAACCAACCCACCACTTCAGAAAATAACAAAAAGCAACAGAAAAGAAAAAATGATGGGTCTCTTTCTACAGTGTCTTCTGACCAGGAAAATGTAAAAGACCTCATGCACATGCCTTAGTTCTTTTTACGTCAGTTTTTATTTGTTTATTTGTCATGGGAAAAAGCAAAATTCATACTTGTAGTTTACTCTCTCGTATGTAATATTAAATTGTACTGTTAAATACGGACACTATTTTCTTATAGAGAAACATTGTTGGACTGTAGCTTTACTTCACAGATTACTGCCCTTGTGATGTACACACATGTAATACTGGTACTTTACCAATACTACTATTCTTTATGCAGTATGGTCATCATCGTGGTAATGGATTATGAGTCTTTCTTCCTATGTCGATATTTTGTTGTTTAAATAATGTGCAGACGTCACTGCCTATATAGCTTTTTTAATGTGTAATTTCCAGGGCTAGAGATTAGAACATTAGCATGCCTGTTTTTTGCAAAGTTACTGTATTTCTGTACATGTTGCTGTCATTTTGGTTCCCCTTTAGATGTTTTTTTCTTTGCTTTTCTTAAATGTTGTCTCCATATGGTCCTGGTCAAGAAATCATTTAGCCTAAGCTATGAGAAACGAAAGAAGACACCGGAGAAAGATATATCATGCTGTTAAAGTCAAGGTTCAAGGGGTTTTAACCCTGTCTCTCTAAAAATTCGGTTTCTGCAGTACATGTATATTGGTAAATGGTTTTGCCTAATACATTATGAAAGAAAGGCTTTTTGTTACTTTGCAGATACCTTCATTAAAATGTTTAATTATGTTGATAAAAATCTTAATCTGGATGACATTAAGTTTCTATCAAAACGTATTTCCTGTTCAAATTAGCTGTGTATGAGCGTCTTTTTTTTTTTTTAGGAGACAGGGTTGGGTTGGGTTTAGGGAAAAAATAAATGATCACATTAAAGATTATTGCTGTGTTCCTTTGCAGGGGCCACATCCCTCAAAGTCCAGTTTTCAAGACTGAAAAAGTCAAAACAAGTCAACTCGGGTGTCTATTTCCAAAGGAGGAAAACTGCCTTATTTTGCCTTTATTTGACTGAAACTATTGGTGTTTCCTTTGAGTCTTAATTATCCTAAAATCCACCAGTCAATTGTTTATACTGCTTTCAGTCCTAATCAACTTGTTAAGACAATATTCAATATGACCAAATAAACCAGCTGTGTTCCAACCCGTTCTCACTCCAAACTCGTAGAATACAGACGCTTGGGCAGTGGCTCTCAGCGTCAGATACGACGCTAAAAGCACCCTTCAGCGTGTGTGTAGAACGCACCGGGCAGAGCAGCAGCTACACGGCGCTGGAAGAGGACAGAGTATGAAGGGAGACAACAATAGCGTGTAGTATGAAAGGCTGAAATTCCGCATAGGGAGGCTGGTTGGGGCGGTGGATGGGTCTAACCCTAACCCCAACTGTCCCGTTCTTCTTTACCCAACGGTCCCATTCTTGTTCCCAATGTCACGGAAACGTACCTTCTATTAGCCCACTGACGATCTTTTCCTTAACCTGTGTCAAAACTAACGCCAATAGTCCCGACCAAGTACGTTTAGATAAAGCGCGTTTAGATATGACGCTAAAGGAGACTTTTAGCGTCAATAACAACGCTGAAGGCACCTGACCAAGCGTCCGTGTTTTATGCGATGGGAGTGAGGATGTGTTGTGTGTTCAGGTCCGCACTGGTAAATATTATATATGAACTGGACCAATGAAAAAGGATTTTACAGGATGTAAATAATGGAATCCAGACTGAAAGCCTGCGGTTTCTTCTTGGTAGTTGCCATGTAGTGGAAGTTAAATAAGTTATATGACAGATACTTCCAGTGTGTCTTGATATAAAACTCCAAAACTCTGTCTCATCTATAAACTATTTGGGGCAGCTTGAGGACAACTTCCTCACGAGTTGATGAGGGCCAAACAATAGTTTTAGTCTCTGTGATGCTCGGGATGAGACCTGGAAATGATCAATCCTCTCTAGACGTATAATCTGAGGAGCTCGCTATCCTTCGATGCCACCCCTCGTAAACCACGTTCTTCGCAGGAGATCGCGCCTGTAATGGGACACAGCTCATGTGCGCGCTGTTTTTATTGCCAGTTGTTTTTTCGGTTTTTCCTTCTCTCTCACATATACACCTCACCCTATCCAGAGGTCTTCTTTAAACATTCGGGATCAGTTGTTTACCTGACTCAAAAGGCCATATGTGATTTGGTAAACAACTTCAGTCAGCAGGTTTGAACTGAGAAGTAGACATGTTTGTTGAGAGAAAAACAAGACCGTCAAACTCTTTGAATTGTTGACACGCCAGTATCCCCTGCCTGCAATTGGTCTTGAATATCACATTCAGTTTTTTTTCCCCTTGGGGTTAATCATCTCTACCTTCTTCTATGGTTCATAGCCATTGCTGCCTTCTCTGTGCTAGCCACTAATGTCCACTGCTTACTGATTGGCCCATGGAGCATTTCTGCACCTGTGAGACATCTGTTTCTCTCAGCCATCGTTTTTTTGTACTCTCTTTCATTACAACTGTTGTCAGTGTGAGTTTGTGTCATCACTGCTTCCACCATCTCGCTTTTAAGTCTTTAATTAGTGTGTGCCTGCAGTGATGTGACATGTATTGTAGGTTTAGTACAGTTGATCACACTTTATTCTAAATTCACTTGATCACTTAGCACAAGGTCCACTTACTGGAAACATGTTCTGGAAAATGTCTGGAAATGATTAAATGAGCCGCAATTGACATGGATATTTGTCTTTATCTGTTATGCCTGGCCAGATGTTAAAAGCACTCTGAAAACGGGAAATTTAGATTTGTTAAGTTGAACAAATAATACCAAGACACAAGGAGAATACACACATTGTATGTAGTAGTGTGTTTGGACAAGTTTTAAAGGACTACACTGACTTTCCTGGGCAGCTTACCCAGTCTACCCAGTATCTGAGAGGACTGATTACATTGTCTTTATCTGTGTCTCCTTTAGATATATCTGTTCATTGTGCATGGTTAGGACACATAGTTAGCTAGCGTTTATACTAAATATAACTGAACACCGCATGCTAGCCAGCCAACACCTGTTGTGTATTTATTTTAATGTGAATTTTATAATTTTACTGCTGAAACCAAACCCAATCTGCTACAACCATGGAAGCAGACATTTAGTATTGAGGGGGTTGTTGCCAACGCAGTAGAATCAAAATTGTCATGAACCAACAAACATGTACATTTAGTAAAACATTGTTCCCTTAAGGGTTTCTAACTCTAAAGGCAGGTTAAGCTGGCAGAGCTGCTAAAAAATTTCCAAAAACACACCATAAGCTCAGATCACCTCCAGTTTATGTACTAACTCTTTCTTTGAGTGGAGAAAGCTAAAGCTGGCTCTACTCTAATCATTGTGATGTTGAAAACATGCTGATATTGTCTACTAACATCTGTGACCTCATGTTTCACTTTCACCAGCAGCAGACCAACCAGTCGGCTCTGCCAACTTGCACCAAGCACAAGAATTTCCATTTTATTGTGCTCTTGGACCTTGATGCTGATGATTGGGATTTTGGACTAAGCCAATTCTGCCCTAAAAATCTATCTTGGCCTCTGTCCAGCACCCACATTGTTTAAATATCAAGTGCACCCATCCGTGCACCAATGGGCGTGCTGGTCTTACAGGCAGGTGTGTTCAGGTGCATTCTTGGAGTATCTTGAGGCAGAGGAAAGTTATCACGCCATTGTCCAAAGAAAACCTGGTCTAAAGTCAATAACGTAACACATCATTGTCATTTGAACAGTGCATTAGTAAAATGTGCCGCAACACACAATCATACTAAAGATTAAAAATAAGAGATGTACACTGTGAAACAGTAATATGATAGGATCTGCTTGCACGCTTTCACTTCACGCACAAGCAGATTAGTTTCTTCTCCTGATTTCTCCTTCCTGCCATCACAATAGCAATGTGCCAAAGTACAAACGCACCTGGCTTTTAAAGGGAATGGGAGATGACTGTTTGGTTTATTGCATGTTACGCCCAAAACCCATCTATCAATTAATTAAGTCAATAAGTGCAATCCTTTTTAACCATGCGCCTGGCACACAGACCCTTTTATCTGCTGATAAACTTGAAAAACTGGATTTGGTCACGTCCTAAACGCACTTGCGCAGGCGCTTCACGCCGTGCACTTGGATCAGTAAAATAGGAACCCTTAACTCGCTACCATGTGGAACTCAGAAAAATGACTTTAAAGTTTTTTAGTTGAATTATAGGTAGGACACTCTAAATTGGGCAATGAGATGTTTTAGTAATTAAATTTATTTACAAAAAAATCTGAACCTTAAACTTGACATTTTGACTTTGGACCTCTATTTTGAAGTTACTTTACCCCGCCTTTCTATTGTCTGCAAAAAGTGAGAAGTTATGCCAAGACAAAAGGCAGTAACTTCTACATTAATATATTTGATTGCCGATCACCATTTACAAAAATGTTATAGCAACACCTGTATAAATTCTAGTAATCATTGCATATCTTTTGATGATTTACAATTACTGATCGCCATGTAGTTATTTCCATCCTGTACACTAACTCAATTTGAGCGTTCCAAAACAAAGCCTTGGTTTCTCCAGGGCTTTTGGAAGTTACTGTTATGACAACCCATTAATTTCAGGAAATAAACAACAAAATTGACTCAAGATTCTTATCCATATGATAAAGGATGTGTTGAATGTCCCAAAAATATCATGTACTCAGTTTTGACTAAAAACAAAGTTTAGGTCTTTTGCGTTTGCACGGCAGAATTTACTATGGTTAGCATACAACAAACATGTTAACTTTTCAACATGCACACTGGACAGAAATAATGAGACACAGTTGACTCTGTTACCAGTCCTCATTACATATAACCAACAAGTTACAAACTTCCAGAAATGCAGTCAAGCCCTTTCAAAGTAATGAAAAGCCCAAGCAGTCACAGGTTTTAAGGAAAACTGCTGATTAGCATAACTCATAATGTGGCTTAAAAAGAGAGACTAATACTGGGTCTGTGTCTTTAAATGAATGTACACACTCAAGCCAATATGCCTTTCAGTGGTCTTTTTCAACCAAACTGAATGGGTATACATCTTTTATGATCTGTTTTAACTAACCAGGAAAGGAATTGGTGTGTGGTGTTTGAAGAGGTCTCTTTTTATGCAAAGAAAGTCAATTAAAGGATTTCAAATTGTTCTCTCTCTCAAGCCATAGTACCCCGTTGTGGATTTGGATGGTAAAAAAAAAAAGTGAGTCTGACCCTTTTTTGTTGTTGTTGTTTTGTACAGTGTTCTCCACTCTACTGTAGACTGCAAGTTAGTTCACTGTGAATGTGTGAATCCATTGTGTCTTTCGTCATAGAGTCGAGCAAATAGATTGATTGTGAAAAGACGTAGCTGATAGTTTGGGACAGAACTTTCCAACGGCAATGTACAGAAGTCCAACAGCAGCAAACTGGAAAGACACAGTGCCTTCGAATAAGAAAGTGGTGGCATGCATTCCATTCTTCTCGGTGTCTTTGCATTCATAGTCTTACATCTCCATCGTCCTGCCGATTTGCTTTGTCATTTACTACATTTCACAGGTTTGAATTAAGCAGTGCTTTGTTTAAATTGTACCGGATATTCAGAATGGCTGAGTGAGTACAGTATGTTCTGGCAACCCAGTCTCACGGCAGTTTGTGAAATGGCAACGTCAGTTAATCTTTTGATTGATGTACACGGACACGTTTGTGTCGTTTTTTTTTGTGGTGGTCAGAATGTTTTTTATGTATTTCATGGGGAAGCATCTTTCGTGATCACAGCACGACTACAGTAGCAAGAAGTATGAAATGCCAAAAATCCGCGCAGGGAGGTTGGAATGGGTCAAACAACACAGGACTTTCACCCCAGAGACCGGGTATTGTGTCCCGCCTGTGACATTTCTTCTCCCCGTTGTTCTTTTCCTAAACATAACTGTCCTATTGTTGTCTCGCGTCCCCCAGAGACCGCGGCTGTCTCCCACATGTGACGTTTCCTTTCCCTGTTGTTCTTGCCTAAACCCAACCTCCGTATAGATGCTTCCCATTACGTGCTAACCACCACAGAAATAAACCAGATAAACAGTGTCCGTGTGCACGAATCAATAGATTAAAAATAATGTGACCCTTTCACGACCTGCCGTAAGACTGTGTTGGTTCTGGTATATACGATGGGTCCCTAACACTGTCCTCGTTAAATTAAACAATGATTCTGGTTTACTACTGACATCTTATATTTATATGTTTGCCATAATGCCTATGAACATTGTACTAGCCAAGAACTGAGTAGGCGGCAACATCAGTTAAAAGAAGTCCAATGTGGCAAGTAATTCAAGCAGTCAAACAGGCAGGTTAGACAAACTTGGAATTACCCAATACCTCTAGAATTATCCACTTATCTACAGACATGTTTTTTGCCATGTGAGTCTATCGGGGAAAGGCCCCATGATATCACGCAATAGCCCTGGAGTTGCTATTTCACTGTTTTGTCGCTATGTTCAATTTGCTTCGAAGCCCTGCGCACTTCCCGGGGGCGTTCATCCAACCCATGTACAAGACAAAAACACAGAGAGATCTTAGGTAATTTGGTTCAATAGGGCAAGTTGGAATTGTTCTTTGTCAGCGAGTATTTAGTATGTTTCATTCTTTACAGAGATAAAAAAATTCATGCAATATCCGGAAAGAGTAGAGCCGCTGATCAGTCATTTGAGTTAAATATATGCTATGTCAGAATTTATTCAGCAAAGGCATTTCCATATCCCATTAAGCACATTGACTATTTTTTAATGACAGTGAAAACCAACCTGAGGGATCATTAAAACTTTTTTCCTGCAATTTGAGGAAGTTTTATTGAATTTTGTCATTTCCGCACAGCTTTTCGATTGTGATGTTCCAATATTTGCATGCAAATAAGTGAATGGAAACACGGCTAATTTTAGCATAGCAAATTGAGATTATGGCAAATGCTACAAAAATATGAGCCAAGCTGTAATAAACCATTATTATTCGTATGACTTTTGATTTGAACATACTGACGCCTCAGCCAAGATAACTGTCATCACATGAGAACCACATCTCCAATACACACGTATACAACACAGTGACACTTTGCTCAGGTTCCATATTCTCTAAAACTGTTGAATTCGTCAAAAGAAAGCATGCAAAAAAATGATAGAAATCAATGCCACTGTTTTTTGATATAGAAAGAAATAATGAAGGCTTCATGTATTGTATTGATCTCCTTTCAAGTGTTGTGTAACTTGTAACCCAAATGTTTGTTTGCTTCACAAAGCTCTGAAATGTAATAAAAAAGGGAGAGTTGTCGTGAGCAAATGTTACTGTTTCTCTTGAAATACAGTGTGAAAATAAGCATGTGAGTTTTTTGTTTTTGTCCACAAATGAGCTTGAAAACGTTATGCAATCGCAAATGTGGAACAACTTTCTGTGCAAGTTTACTTGAAAACTTTTTTCTCCCCCTGCCATTGCTCCTGCTTTGAAATGCAGGAATGACACAGAGGCAGCCTTGCATTTTTCTCGTTGAGTTCCCAACTTGATTCGTTCAGAAAAAGAAAAGAAGCTTACTTTTTGCATATTGCTCAGTGTTAGCGAGACAAAGCAACATGATTTTTGCAGTGTTTAAAAAGGAGAAAAACATCATGCCGAGGTTCTTTGTCTCACAGTAAGAATCACCAACACACAACTGCTTAATATTCATTCAGTGCCAATAGATGGTCACAGTCATTGATCCCGAGCGCCCCGTTCATCAGCTCTACTCAAAACAACAGCTCTCACACTTTAAGTCAAACATTGGCCAGCCTGCCTGTCCTCCGTCACCGTCACCGGTAGTACTCACCGAGGAAAGAAGGAAAACACATTTTGACTTTGCATTCTTCCATACATTCCTGTGTTCAATAAAGGTAAAGAAAAACCAACATTGTAAAGCTTTGTTCTTCCATTTCAATGATTATTTAGTACTTTGTAGCATGTAGTATAGACTCATGCTAAATTTACTATATACACACACACACACACACACACGTTTGGTGTCACTTCCAAATTTCCATACCACTCCATTATAGACAGCATACCAGTTGATCTGAGTGGGTGGATGATATTTAATGTAATATCTACATTCTCCTTTATCAGTATCATTCATCCAATGTTCCAAAGGCACATTCTGTTTACTAACCTGATATCATTTTAAAAAACTAACTAAGAAAACATTGGACAACCCTTTTACAATTATGTAAGCACATAATGTAATGTTAACAAAAACAATGCACCTGATCTCAGCTGTTATTCTCTCTACAATGGAGTGCAATGGAAATTTCTAAGTGACCCCAAACTAACCCAATCTTTTGACCGGTAGTGTATATCCTGTATATAATAAACTGTAAATTATGTGCATTTATACTGAATATTTATACTGTGTATATACATATACTGTATATAATGTGTATGTATTTACAGGCCTATTTCTTACAAACGGGACAAGAGTTAAGTATTATGAATATTTGTTGTTAAAATACCATCTTCAATGTCAGAACAGTAATAAAAGATATTGGTCTGTACGTACTGGTAACATTTATAGATATTGTAATACAGAAATGTGTACAATTTCACCACCATTTTGCTTTATTTGTTTCATAGCAGTTGAGATATGGTTAGAAGCGGTTACATTGTGGTTAAACAATTTCCCAACTTACAAAATATTACTTAATACTAATCTTTATTATGTAAACTGTTCAAACTACTGTACATCCACAGTTACTTTTACCATTACACGGTTAAATATTGCCAGGTAAAATATGTTTAAATAGTGGACTTTACCCCCTGAATGTCTGTGAGCTAGATATAGCCTATTATCTAAGAATAGATAAGAATATTTCTCAAATCAGCAGCAAAGATGTGCAGATCTTAGAAATATAAATGAATTGTTAAATTGTAGTAATCTCATCAAGATTTTGTAATGTGCTAAATCAGATATACCAAAGGCTGCAGCATGAAGTATTGTTAAAAATTAATACAATAGAATAATTCCTCTTCCTGCTCCATCACACTCTCAGTTAAGGGGTCCTTTGCTTAAGAAAACGTTCCAGACCCCGGATGTAGAGACATAGACTTACTCCCACCGAATCACAAATGTTGTTTAGTGTACATCCATGGACCCTGCAGCGGTGAATATTGACCACAAGAGAGCAGCGTGTTCCCAGTCTAGAGACAGACGGAAGCTGACACAGAGCAGGGCCCAAAACTGTACAACAGCAAAATGATTTAAATGGTAAATCTTTAATTTATTAAAAAAAATATGATTGATGATAAATTAATTATATTTGTATTCCATTATGATGTTGTAACTTAAAAAATAAAAAAAGGAAGTACTAAAATGTCTACCTGGCATCATCACATACATTGCATATAAATGAAATACTTATAATATAACCCTAATAACCACAACGATCACTGATGCCCTGATGCGTGTGGAACTTTTTGTTTGTGCTCAATCAGAGCTTCACACATACTTCATGAAAAGTAGTCATTGATTTAAAGAAATTCTTCGACGTGTCCATAAGGTGGCAGACTAACTCAATACAACAGTAACACCCACATGTTCTGCTGGATGGAGGAACAGCAAGTACACGTTGGTCCAAATGTCTCTAAAGTAGAAATATGACTATGAAATATGAACCACAAATGAAGGTTGCTCACTCTTACTCTTTGCAAACCACATGGCATGAATCAGTTTTATATTTAATTACATTTAAACCATTACAGAACCCTGAAATGTGCAGGAAGTGTCACTTTTGGATCGGGTCTTCATGTTTATTTGCATGACCAATAAGACTGTGGACGCTGGACAAAGGCTTTGTCAATTTGGGTTTACAAGTTGTTATATCCCACCACATTTCAGAGGGACATTCTGTACTTTTTTTTTCTCCACAACATTTATTTGACAGCTGGAGATACAAAAGACTTCATACAAAACATATAAGTAGCTCATAAGATATGATGCACTTCCTAAGAGACGGAATGTGGATTTGGGTGTCTAAGTCACATGACATTCATCTGTTTCTGTTTAGCATTGCGGAAAGAATAATTCCACAGCACCAAAGTGCTTTTACACTTGGCAATTGAGTATGTTTGATTGCTATAACGTCTGTAAATTTTACTTTTTGAATGCAGGACTTGTGATGGAGTAATTTTACACTGTGGTTGTGCTATTTTTATTAAAGTAAAGAATCTAAGAAAGTTCTTCCAATACTGGAACCACCAATGCCACTGGGAGACCTGGGGCACTTGGAACAGGGGTCAGTTGTCTTTTTCTAATCAGGAAAAAGGTTTAAACAACCTAATTCACTCTAAACATGATCCGTTTAGTCCTCATTACACGTGTGAGGAATCATCCCCCCCCCTGTGAAAAACACAGCACCATTTAGAAAGAAAAAAATATTTTTCCGTCATTAATTTAGTGAAAGCATTGCCGGTATTGTTGTGAAACTCAACATTTGATGTTTGTTGTGTGTCTATATGGATGTCTTTTATGAAGGTTGTTAGTGCTAATGTTTTAGCGGTTAGCTGTAAATTAAGCGAGTTCATGGCAACACTAGTCTCGGTTGGAAAAGGTTACAACCTACCCAAAGCAAAATTGTGGTTGTATTTATGTTCTTTCTTTCTTGGAAAAGAAAGACAAACAGAGCATTGCCTCTCAACAAGTACAAACACAAATATGATGTTAAAAAGTCATATAGGTGCATTTGACACCAGGGTATATCATGATGTTGCATTACACCCCAGGGTTTGGTGCAACTAACCTGGATTATTGGGTCAATTGTAACATTTTACTCCTTGGGTTTGAGAGTAAAACGTGCATTTTACTGTTGCAAAGATAAGAGCTACAATCTAATTTAATAGCAGACACATGTAACTAATTTGTATCACATTTGAACACACTGGTTTGAAAGAGCTCCAAATACAGACAAAAATGTTACAACTATCCCCGTCCTCCTCTGAATGCAGCGTTCTGATTGATAGGAAAAATCCTTAAATCCCTAAACTCAATATAAATGAGACATAAGACATTTAGACATCTTCTCAAAGCTTCATGTCATTCCTCTCCCCCTCTGCTGTAGACTTCATTTCACAGCCAGCACTAGTCCCTACTTTACACACACCAGATTAGGGTCCTTTTCAGGGGAGCCATCCCTCCCCCATGCGATAACAATGGTCCAGTGTGGTCCTCTATGGCCTGGGATTGATCCTACACACAGATAGCTAAAGGCAGATAGCCCAGCCTTGTGGATATTACCTGTCTCAACACTCATTTACTTCTGCAGTCAGACACACACCGCCTGCAGTGAAGCTTGTGTTAAGCTGTAAGGTACACACCTCACCACCCCTTGGTTAGAGGGGACAGTAATCAACGTGAGGTAATGAGTTAATCGGTAAAGTGGGTGTGTCATTTATGTAGCTTTCTGTCAAACTTTCGGCATTATCAAAGGGGCCATGGGTGGCATGTTTTAAACATCGCTTCACAGTCACATCGAAAGAAACAGCATGTGTCACGTCACCCGTCAGTTTCTGGATGGACGCTCTTGTTTGGAGCCAGCCAAAAATATAAAATAAAGTGAATTGGGCCTGGATGGATGTGAGCTGGTAGAAGCAAGTGGAGCTGGGCAGTGGTGGAAGAAGTATTCAGAGCCTTTACTTAAGTAAAAGTACTAATACCATACTATCAATAAATACTGTGTTACAAGTAAAAGTCCCGCTTTGAAAATGTTACTTGTAAGTATCATAAGGAAAATGTACTTAAAGTAGTAAAAGTAAAAGTACTCAATGCAGAAAAACTCAATGATCAAAACAGTTCTGTCAATCAAGTAAGTGTATACTTGGCTTATTATTTCTGCTGGACTTGTAGGCCATTATGTTGATGGGTAGTTTAATTTATGATTTTGTGTGCAAAAAAAATCTAAATTTGTAAAATAACTAGTAACTAAATCTGTCAGATTCTAATCTGGTATTGTATAAGATAAATCTGGCTTATTAAAATTTGGGTCTTATGTTTAGTTACTCAGTTACTTAGTGGTGACATGATGAAGTTGCTACAACACAGTCCAACAGGGCGAAAAAACACAAGCAGTCAGACATCTTTGTTAAAACTCCACATTGGCATGTAATAGGGTAACATAATTTAGCGCATTATGGCTTAAAGATCGCCTGTGATTAATTTTGAGAATCTGTAGATGGCGAAGTGGTTGGCAATAAGTAACGTTTGTCTCGTGACAAGTTAGTTCCCCGTTTCAATAGTTGTTTCAACATTTCCTCACTGACTTCCCTTCAGGAACTTCCTGAGTTTGACCCTTTGAGGGTTTAGGGAGTGAGTCAACAGCCATGCAGATATCAGTAGCATCTGGTCTTGAATGCGTGGACATGTCATTTCTTAGAAAAAACAAACAAATACTGTAGCCAACCGCTTTTTATTCTTTTGGAAACGAACCCATCTGCCATGTTTTGTTAGTTATTACGTTTTTCAAGTGAGGACCACATTTTCTTCCAAATCCATGCCCTACACGCTGTTGGTAGACTATTCTACCGAGCAAGACGGATGTATTTTCACAGTGACCATTTATAAAAAGGTCATGGGAAAACCATCATTTGTTTCTTGAACCAATGCCGATTCTTTTTTTAATTTGGGACTCTATCATCACTTTCAGTTAGTACTTTAAGGGGAAGCAGTTTCCCCCGCATGGTAATATGTGTCCCTGTTTTTAGAATAAAAAATAGTGGCTTCATGTGAGAGACCACAGGCGGAAATGGTATTTCACCAAGAGAAATAGGACATTTCACATTAAACAACCACAGCGTGTTGAAATGCAACCTCTTAGAATAAACAGTGAATGTGACAGCCTTGTCTGTTAGGATGGGATTTCAGCGCTCTGCGGACTTACAGTGATCTCTTCATCTGCCTGGGGAGAATGGGCATCATCGTACTCTACAATACAGTGTGGAAAACGGTGGAATAATTATCCACAGTGAAAGCCTGTAAACCGGTGTAAACAGTCCAATGTATTCAGCGAAGCTGAAGTGATTTGATGAAACAGAAGGCCACGCTTCCCATCAAGGTCAGCTTTGTTGAGAAGATTAGAGTGCAGGCTGAATATACCTGAGGCTGAGCTGCACACTGTTTCCAAATGCACAGGAGCAGATTCTCTCTCTATTTTCTCTCCATTGTCTTTGTTTATTTTATCACATTGTTGAGGAATTTTTGTTTTTTTCATGCAGAGCCACGTTTCAGCCTTCTCATTTCCAGGCTGCTCCTGTCTTGTCCTTTTTTTTTTTTGTTGCCTTTTTCCTCAGCAAAGAGCCGGCCAGCCATGCATTCCTATCCAGAACACTCTGCTTCATCTCTGCTTCCCAACCTTTAAATCACATCGGTGTTACGTCACAGCACACACACACACACACACACACACACACACACACGCACACACGCATACTTCCTGCTGTGGCAATAATGCCAAAAACCTTTTTCTCACACAATCTTTTTCGTTCTCTTTTTTTCCACGCTTTTGTCCAAATCTTTCTTGCAGTTGCAAAGAGTCATCATCATCTTTTTATCTGGTCCTTAACTCAAGAAGAAGCTGTTCTGACCTGAAGTAATCATTCTACATGTACCCGAATATTCTGGATGGACACAGAGCTCTGTTTTCTCGATGTACTAGAGAGAAGATACAGTGTCTATATATCATAAAATAGTATGTTAGGTTCATGTTTTATAGATAAAAAAGAGACAAAAGACTCATGACATTCAATTGTAGAGACCTACTCTATCTGTAAAGTGTCCTGAGATAACTTTTGTTTTGTAGGATTTGGCATTGGCTCTAGGAATACAATTGAATTGAATTAAAAATAGATTATAATGCATCATTAATTGGAGTTATTGCAAAATGTTAAAACGAAAAGACAGAGATAATATTGACTGTGATTGTTCTTTGTCTGCAGCATAGAACCTTTACATATGGAACAGATCAGGGCATCACGACTTGTGCAGTCATATTTGAATTTTGTTGCTTGTTTTTTCTCAACAAGTTGCCCTGTGACACAATTTACTAGAAAACTCACAGTCCTTTTCTTGAGAGTCATAACTCAGTCAAATGTGGACACATAGAAATCATCTCCTCTCCAGTGAGCTCATCTTTGTGTCCATTGAGGATTCACGTCCATAAATGTGCATCAAGTTATGCAAAATAACCTCAGTCACAGTCACAAGAAGCACGTTTAGGATTCATTCTTCAAAGCAATCCGGGTGATTGGTGTCTGTATATCCATGGTAACAGTGCAAATACACACAGCTAGTAACTAATGCAGCATGACTTTTCATGGTGCAGATTCACAAAAATGGAAACAGAAACATTATTATTATAATTATCACTATTACTAATTTCCACCTGGAACTCCGAAGTTACGCATGCAGCTTTTATTTAGCCTCACTCAAACCTGTAAACGTAAAGCCAAACTGCAGGGAGTGATGATGTCAGAGTCTGGATGTTCTGCTCTTATTATAAACATGTCCAATGTAAGTTGTCTGACTGAAATAATATTATGAAGTATATTCTGTGAGCAGCTAAACTTATACAGTATATACATATAGAAAGACTATGACGTGTATTAGAAAACAATTTGACACCAAAAATGACCATTGCAATGATGAATATTAGTTTTTAGAAGGAAAAACAAACGCACTTATAAAGTCTGTAAAATGTATCACACATCGAAATATCAAAACATCACAGCAAAGAACACATAAGACAGGACAAGGTATAATATACTATATATTATATATCATACATGATAAATATGTATGTATACAGAATAGTATGCCATCATATAAATAAAATAATACCACAAATCAAACATTTGTTTAGTACATCACATTGTATTATTGGAGTGCGTGGCCACGGAAGGCTTGTATCATGTGGACGTGGACGCGCCGACACTTACCGAGAATTCCTCATGGGGCAACATAAACTACGCACTATAGCTTTAAAACAGCATCAAAAGCATCTAAGCAAAAAGATTTTAGTTTCTTTTTTTTCAAGTTTGACCTGGAAGACAAAGAAAGGTTAAATTGCTACTTTGTGTTGGAATTCACTACTTATTGATACATTTGAACTTTAAAGATTGATCCATCACTTCTATTCTAAGGTATCTCATTATTGAACAGTAGAGTATTTTCTCTTTTTTTCATTTTCTTCATTGATTGAACTCCTTAAAGAAATAACCAGTGCTTACATTGTAGACTCTGATCCAACATACTATAATAATAAAAGCCGCAAAGACTAATATTGTTAGTCAAGATGGACTACTTATCGGTGTTTTGAAAACAAATGTTCATGACAATTAAAAAAAAAAAAAAAGAGTAAGGAGTTAGTGAGGGAATGTATCCCCTAGATCCCAGAATATTCACATATGTTTCTGTCCATTTTCTCGTGTTGCACTGGATCTTTCAAAGAAATGTAACAGGAGTTCCGGCAAATTACAGAACATTTCGGGTTTTTTTGATCAGCAAATCTTCAGAAGGGCGCTTCTTCAAAGAAATAACTTCCCACTTCACTTCTTAAGCTGAACAAAAACTCCCTCTAAATGAATGGCTTTTGCTCACAGCTTGTGGCCGCAGCTGGCAGTATTGTCGCCCACTCTCGTCCTCCGGCCACAGAACAGACAGACAGAGGATGAAGGCCAATGGAGGCGGTTGACACAACAGGTACGCACATGAAACGCCCGCAATTATTGCCCTCCGTCCTTGTCAGCACCACCGCCTGACTCGGCAAGGTGTCGGGTGATTTCTATCATTCTTTTTTAATTGTATTTTCTCAGGTTTCCTCTGACAACTTTTTAGTCTTAGCATCAGGATAAAAAAACTCAAGCCAATCAAGAAGATGTTTGATTCTCTTTTCTTTTTTTCTTTTTTTTTTTGCTTAAATGGTCCACAGAATATGTGAAAAGCACTGCAGGCTATTGATTGTCAATAGAAAAAGAAACAGACTTCAAAAACAATACGCCCAGGAACACAGGGCCTTGATAGATAGATCTACTTGGTTTTGGTGCAACAACAAAAAAACGTAATTGGTCAATTACCAAAATGACCACAATTGTCAACCAATTGTCAAGTTGCTCATACGTTTGGAACTAAACTTTCTGGTGCAACTCCAGTCGATTCTGATAAGAACAGTAACACAATTTCTCAAACCATCCGACGGTTATTGTACGTAGCTGAAGTCCCCCTAAATACGCCTCTAGGTAACTATGGGTCATCTCTCTTCTTTACATCGTGCAACAGTTCCTCTGACCTCCGTCTTTCTAACCCTTTTACTAACCTTTTATTACATGTTTTTCTATATGTACTTTTGAGCCGCAATGCCAAGTTCTCCATCAAGTATTTTAAGTCTTTTCAATGAGTTATTGATTTTGTGAAATAAAACGTATTTAAACGTTGGAATTAATTATTATATTGTGACACCAAGGCATGTATTTAATCTTTCCAGGAGAGAGGCCAGGGCAGGTGTTTTATACTCTTGTTAACTGTCTTATCCAGTGTTTTTAACACCTAGGTCCCTTTTATGTGCCCTTTCAGACAACCAAACCTGTTTTTTAAGGAGTTTTTCCAAGTGTGTTCCCACATCAGTGTTCCCGTCGTGCTCATGCCCCTCGTAGCACCTATCCCGGTCGCTTAACCCCAAACTAACCCTCCTCCTCTCATTCCACGCTGCATGGAAACTCTTTGAATTTGCGGTCAAGTGCTGTTGCTACCATCAGGTCTGAGCTGGTTCACCTGGGCCGGCCTTGAGTTACACTGCGATTGCATTTTTCGAATGTGTTTTTTTTAATACTTTGAGCAGCTTACTGAATTCCATTCAGCCGCGTTGTACTGGGGTAGAGACTGAAATCTGAGATAAAAATACCTCAAAACCAAATTTATCGGCATAGCCATAGAGCACAAGAGGTAAATTAGGGTGAACCAACTTAATGTGTGTTGTGAGAAAAGTGTGGGCTTGATTGATTGATTGGTCATCTAGAGTCTGTTAGAGAACCAGCTGAAGAAGTGGTTTTACACGGCGGCTGTAACACCAACTTTCTACTGGTACAGAACACCTGGCAATGGTCCTCTCCGGTGATGCCGTCTGTATTTTCCTGGCTATATTTTAGCCCTGCAAGGAAGTTAAGATGGAGTCAACTTTTTTGGGCTAAAGGCCACAGTAATGATGTCACAGGCCCTGACCTGGCATGCTCAGGGGCTGCAGGAGGCACAGCTGGATTGTATAATGTACTGTGTCAGACCTATTGTTGAGCTGTTTCTATTTTTTGTGGCACCTGTGTGAGCAAAGCCTAAGGCGCTGCCACATTTGCTGCACCACTCAGACCAAGATTGTTGCCACTCATCCTAAACGTACATTGTTCCCGTCCTTTTTGCTAAATGTGTTCTAAATAGTAAATGACACATGAATGGATTATAAAAAGGCATGATTGAGTTACTTACTTTGTTAAAATGACCTTAAATTAGTAACTCATTATCCTGATCATTGCTACAAAGATGGGTTATAGTAGGTTTCATGATATTTAGCGACATTTGTCATCCACTGTTTTTGTCCATCATATCTCTGTTGGTTACAGGAGTTTTTTCAAAGCTCTTCCTCTTGACCTTGAGTCGATTGGACCAATTGTTGATGTCAATGCATCTGCAGTTTGAGCTCAGAGGATGTCTTCTTTGTTGCTCTGTGGTCTGTTGTTTCCTTGAAAAGTCACAAGTCACAAGTGCCGACTGCCAAACTAATTCAATAGCTGACAAAAAGCTGCCTAATTGAATTTGAGAAGACATTTTATGTTGTCCTTTTGCCTGCTTCATCTACTATTCTGCGCAAGCTGATATGTACAGTATAGGGGTTCATCCCTAGTTAGTCCTTAAGACTTTTTCTACTTTTTTCCACTTTTTCTTTTTTTTCTTTCATGTTATAGAACTTCCTTTTACCTTTTGCCTTCACAGCTGTACTATTGGTTGTGAACTGATGATGAGGCAGTGTACTATAATCACAGTATTTCCACATGAGCTCTATTATTATATTGATATTTAATTATATTACACAAAGACACAAATGTTTATAATATCATTTAGTTGGTCATTTTGAGTGAAGCTTTTCAAAAGATTTTAAGAAGTTGAAAGGTGAGTAAAGTGCTTTAGAAACCAGGAGAATTTTCTGTTGATTGTGAAAAATATGTGTGTATATGGAACTGATTAAATTGACATGACACAAAACAAAACTGGGTGAAAACCTTCTCCCATGCAACCCGGTATTTATCAATGCATGAACACAGTGCACAGAAAAGACAAAGCAAATACAAAGTTTTATTAATGCTGTTTGTTCTCAAGACTCTTGATATTTAAAGAACGTCCTGTGTGCCAGAGGACAGGAAACGCTGTGTGAAAGGAGAGTAAAAGCACAATGTAATTAGATGTCAGCTGAATGATATTATAGTTTTAGTTAACAATACTCCTTTTTAGCAAAATTCCCAGAGCGCAACAATTGAACTGCTGAGTGCAATACTGTTATTGACGACAGGAACGACGGTGAGAACCATGAATATCAGTCACAACCCAAGTTATAATAAACTGGACACATTTCTCAGTGAATTTAACTTGAAAACCATGGAAAGACTGCCATCACACTTTACAGTAAATAAGATACAACGGAACAATGATGGGACTTTTAATGGATGATAAACAAATCTAGGTTATTCTAAATGATTCCTGCAAAAAAACAAGAGGAGAGCAGAGGGAGAAAGAAAGAAAGACAGAAAGAAAGAAAGAAAGAAGGAAAGAAAG
>NC_045745.1:11597654-11598039 GCF_008692095.1 Etheostoma spectabile | reverse complement strand
AGAAAGAAAGAAAGAAAGAAAGAAAGAAAGAGAGAATGAATGAGAGAGATGTGCTAAAGGATTAGCTGTGAGGAGCTTCCCTGTGGTGAGGAGGCCTTCTTTTTTCCAGGAACACCAGGAACACTGTAAGGTGATTACTGTGTCGTTTGCCATCGGTCCACTGGTTTAGCACTATGGACACAAGAGCTTGACTGCCTCCAGTCAGCACAATGGGATTCAGAGTTAGACTTTCTTACATCCCTTTCATTTAACAAATGCTAAAAAAAAAAAAAAGGTTTACTCACTTTGTTTAAATTAACGTTACATGATACGTTGACAATTTTACATTTTCAGAACTGAAAAACAGCAGGACTGTAGTTACCTGCTCCTCAGATCTCTGCAGGGT
>NC_045745.1:11587000-11597644 GCF_008692095.1 Etheostoma spectabile | reverse complement strand
AGCTAGCTAGACTATCTGTCCAATCTTAGTTTCCTGTTGCATGACTAAAACAACTTTTGAACGTGTACATGTTCCACCAAAACAAGTTCCTTCCCGAGGCTGATTTACAGGTTCTGTCCGGCGCTTAGCACCGCCAAAGTCAATTGTGATTGGTGTAAAGAAATACCAGTAAACCAAAGCGCGTTTTTCTCCCATCCCAGAATGCTGTGTAGACTAGTCTGGCAAAGTGAGATAACTATCACTACTGCTCTTAGCAGTTCTACCTAAATCCTGAATCCTAGCTACTACAGGTACTTTTACCAGTACAGTAACTGCTAATACTATGATGGTAGTACCGCTACTACTGCCACTGCTGCTACTGCTCGTATGTCGTATTATATCTACTAGTGCATCGCCATTTGGAGTGGGCCAAATCCATGGTTCCCACTATTTTTGTCCACAACTTTGTCTAACTATTAGCGTGTGATACAGCTTGGCTGTTTTGGGCTATACTTTGCATGCGCAAGACACACACACACAGACACTCACAAAGGTGCGGTATCTGTACTGCTAATACGACAATCACTGCGTTTCTTCTGCTAATGCTACTACTACTAATATTGATTCCGGTAATGCATTTACTACTGCTGCAACTGATCTGACTGACTATGATCACACTGATTGCCCCATATTTGATTGCTAACTAAAGGACAACACCAGCAAGCAAATATTTTTCTCTAACCATAATCACAGCATGGACAAAGTTTGGAACTTTGGATTTCCCAATATCAAAAGTGTGTGTGTAAACTGAACCCTCTGCATGCACAGAGTCCAAGCCCTCAGTCTCTTTCACCACAGTCTTGTGTGAAAGTAGAGTTGATTGGGAAGAAAAGACCAAGTAGGACGGCACAGGATAGACTGATGAAGAGGTGGATGAATAATGTACTGACCTAAACATCCCTTTTATTCTTTAAGGCTTGTTTTGTTAAACATCAATTTTTCCTTTCATGAAAAGGGATAATACATTTGTTCAGTTCCTTTGCTGTTTTAATCCCAATCCATAAAATCACTGCACTGACTGTACCTTTTGGATATCATTAAGTGTCAGAGAGTATTACTGTACGTAGTATTGCTGGGAGATGTCATGGATTCATTTCATTCCATTGAAACCAACACAACATTATACCAATCATTGGACCTGCATTTGACTCGTTTTGCTTTTCTCTCAATCCCCTTTTTCTCCTTAGTGCCTGTCTTTCCACATGTATTTCATCAAACACCATTGCACCATTGAGTCTTCCTTTACTCATTACAGTGATGTGAGATTAATTTAAGTACACGGACCTCCTACTAAACTAGTCTATCTGTGGGCTTTTTGGCCCTTCCAAGATGTCAATGCAATCTCATCTAAAAGGAAAGAGGCTATTAAGCAGCCCGTCAAGAAAGGATGGAGGGAATCAAACCGGGGGCAATTGAACACAGGCAGACAAACAAATTCACACAGTGACACTGGGAAGGAATTGATGTATGTTAATGTGTTTGTGTATGTGTGTATGTGTGTGTGTGTGTGTTTGGGGGGTGTAATGGTATTTCTTAAACATGCCCTTTTGGTTTTCCCTTAAAGTATTCCACAAATATCCTCAAAGTATAGTTACTGTTACTGTTTTAGTGAGCATGGCATACATTTTTTTCTAATTCATAGAAAACAAAAAAACACTATAATAGGACTAAATGCTGTTGAATCTGATGTTTAAGCCCCAAAGGAAGGCAATATACAGCATTATTTACCATTGGGTGGCAGTTATTCAGTCCGTAGGGACTTTAGGAACCGAGGCCAGCTGGTTTAGTTTTCCTCTTTTGGCCAAGTAAAATGAAAGCCATTTAGACAATGTTGGCATGATATCATTTTGGCATTCAGATCACTGTCCTGTTTGTCCACTGTACTCACACAGAACAAATAGTCCAGACGGAGTGATGTCATTTATGTTAAAGTCAAAGTCCAATTTCAAGTCTTTTTTAAATTTTCAATTTGTCAATTTGTAATTTGTTAAACTAGGTCTAAAGTCAACAGATTTGTGATTTGAGACTGACTCAAGTCCAAGTCAACAGACTCGAGTACATTGTTGCGTTTCGACAAGTTGTGTTTACCGCCTCTACAAGTTGATAATCACGCCATTTTGAATTAAATGGCTTTTGCGGCTATGATGGATTTTTAACAATGACTATGTATTAAATGATAACTTGAAAATGGGAAAAGGGTTCGTTATGAACCTACAGTTAATGATTAGCTGAATCTGCAGCTCCCCTCAGCTTTATGGAGCATTACAGAGAAGCTCGAAAAACCCACTGGAGGGGCACCAAGTTATTATTTGTTTGTTGTTTGATACATATTATTGATAAAGACACATGTAAATGTAGGTTACAACACTGGTGATAGGCTTACTGGCCTATAGCTAAGGTACCCATAAGGTATCCATCCACAGATACAGTTTGAGGATTCACTGTGCCACATTTTAACACCCAGACATGGTGTATAAATATATAAAGATGCCAACAATTACAGCAACAATTTATTTTTAAAGCTTAGTATTGTATGCACAATGAAATGGTATGTGTATAGGCTTTGGGCTACCCTAAACGTTTTTGTAGGCCCATTTTAATATGCAGTTTCATTTTATACAATATAGATGTAGTAAGGGGCCCCTTGTGTCTTTTTCATCTGAGGGGTCCTTGCCGTGATAAATGTTGAAGACCCCTGCTCTAAATGAATGATATGTTGCACTGTAAATTCTGTCTGTGTAAATCAGCAAAGGTTTGCGAACAAGTTTGCTAGATCAATGCAAAAGGTGATGGTACTGTATGTCAGTGTTGAGTTCAGTACTTGTTTCCACTGCCCCCAAGTGGCCAACAAGTATTAACAGGTACAGACATTTTATACATACACAGTATAAAAAGATAATTCAATGTAGTTTGTAACTTATCAGTCTCAGCTGCTTACTGCACACTAATTCATCACATTTAATCTTGCATCTTCAACCCTTTTCCTTTTAGACCACATCTATAACGGCCCACGTACTTCCCACAACTGTGAAGCCTGTGCAACGCGATGCCCTGAGGAGAGACTCTGCTCGATGTACAGTGAAATCCCCCTGATTTATTTGGTCAATGTCTGCCTCATCCACTCTCACTGTACAGTACATTGCATGAGGACTACCAGCAGGCATGGGAGAGAATTGATCTGTAACTGGGGCTCTCTCCTCTCAGAGCACCACTTTTCTGTTGTGATTTCTTCCACCAAAGAGATCAGCTCACATTGCTGAAGACTGTAAATGGGTTTAAATATGTTAATTATTAATGAGAAAATTACCTCACCAAAGTCCATGTGGGGTTTTGTGTTTGTCTGTGCAGTTTTGTGCCAGACTCCTTTTCCCTGTGTATCACCTGTCAAAACCAGAATAGATTCAGGCCTTGAAGCTGCGTTAATAACTGGAAATGTAATCATAAATTCAAACTGTATGTGAGAGTTGATATTGAAACGATCACTAAAGAGTAGCTCTCATTTAATTAACTCGGATCTCAATTTTTCTTCAAGTGTTCACTCAGCAAATATAAACGAATATAGTGGAAAAAGAGATGGCTGTGTACGCACAGACACAGATAAATACGGTCCAGTATTTAGTTCTCAATGTCTTCGACTCAGAGGTAAAAATACAAGCTTCAAGCTAGGATGAATCAGCACGTTAATGTTGTCTTGCCCTAAAAAATAAAAATGGCGGTCTCAGTGGGGCAGCCTGTCACATTCATATATTTACATACCCACAGTTTTTTTGTATCAAACATTTCTTCAACAACGTGGCTAGACACTTTACTTTAAAAAAACCATAATCTTTTTGAAAGGATACCGTCACTATGATTTGGATTGCAGCTGTGCATTTTTCAGTTTGGTTGAATCCAAATGTCCACCCTCGGGTCTTCAGATCGTACATACCTTAGTGTTTTCACTACAACCACGTCATCACAAAATCTCTATCAAGTCTCTATTGAGTTTCTATCAAAGAGTGTGTCCAGTAATGTGCTCGGCCATTTGAAGTCAGCCCAAACAGAGATGTGAAAGCCCCCCCCCAACGTTGCAATAAAGTTTGCCTAAATGCCGTTTAAATTTGCTGTGAGCTTACTAATTGATTGCAGGTTTTGTGTGGATTTAGACTTTCCTATGTTTCATTCCACTTTGTTTTTACAGCAAAGTGGAGAGGCCTCGTTCATCTGTTTGGAGCTGGCTGGTGAATGTGATGCGTGTTGGCCTTGCTGGATACACCGTGACCCTTTTTGTGGATCTACCGATTGATGTGGCTTGCCATTGGATTATGGCAAAATACAGATCTTTTTTCCTGATGTTTCTTAATGGTGTGATTGTACTTTGATTCTGTGTTTGGAGAGGCATTGCAACAGACGGTAGGTCCCACACTCACTGTGTTCACTGTTACATTTTAGCTTAATTTAAGTGTGGGGGCATTCCGCCACCGTCTGTTTAGTGTTCCAAGACACCTGCGTCGCAATTGGATTTCATAAGGTCAAATTGTTAATGTCATTTAAAATATGCTTTAAAAATAAACATATGTTTATTTAGCATGTTGGATTGGTCCATATTTGCTCACGCTACGTTGCACAAGTGGTAGGCCTAGTCTCAGCTGCTAGAAATTAGTTTTTTTTTTTTTTGCCATGTCAAACTCCGTGGAGTTTTTTCTGTGTGTCTCTACAACGTGTAACTTTAGACAGCCAATCACAAAAATTATTAGATCTTCGTAGAAGCATGTTGCATGCTCATTGGCTCCCTGATGCTGATGAGATGTATTAATGACATGGCATTTTTTTAATACTTTAGAGGCAATTCGGCCGGTGCCTTGAAAGTATTGAATTCTGTTCCCAGCCCCACACCCAAATGCGTGTTCTTGGGGGAGAATTGTTGGCTCTCTGTAAATTATAGAGTGTGGTCTAAACCAACTCTATTTTTAAAGTTCTCAGAAGTATCTTTGACACTACAAATTCCGTTTAACTGATTTGGTGTCTTGTTAAAAATAAAGTTGTATCTAGCACTTGGTTAAGGATGCAAGCCCCCCCAAAAATCCCCAGGGGGCACTGCAGTTTCCAGAAGCAGATCAGTCAAGGTCTTACTTCCAGGAAGTTAGAAGTGGAAAAATCTGTTGCCATGTGGCCTGTTTATGGTGAGTTTACAGTGATGCATACACCATGACACATTTGATTTGATGACTTAGTACATTTCTTTAAACATGCTCAACCAATTGGTTGTAATACCCATCAATGCTAATGGGATTTGTTTGTCTTTTTTTACTACAACTGAGTATTGCCAGGAAATACAAAGCTTTCTTGTACACTGTCAAAAACAATCTGATTTCATTCAATAGTTTTATATGATCTTTAGATGCTTTCTATAAAACAAATGTAATGATGATCCTTCTGATAAATGATACTGATAAAACAATTCAACAAACCTATAAGCACAAGAACAGCTATTAACCCACCACCCTGATCAATGAGGTCTGTCCAAATTCTGCCTTCAGGGTATGCCCAGATTGAATTGAAAATACTTAGCTTTCTTGTCTTTGTGTACAAGTAGGCTAAGCAATACTTTATAGAACACCAAGGAAAGGACACATAACCTAAAGAAATGTCAAACTGCTTTCTTCTTGATCTTTCTCTTGTAATGTTTGAAATCTCTCTGAAACACTTGAATCTTCTATCTAATGTAGGGAATTGTATGGTGCTCTGAAGGTGCTCCTTAAGGCAGTGTGACCCAGCTCAGCTTTTATTCAGTTGTTGAGGTCCTCTCTAACCCGAGAACAACTGCAAATGAAGAGTCCTTTCTTTAGGTTTTTTTTCTTTTCTCCTCCTTTTTTCAATGTAGCTGTGTCGGGGAGGAATAAATTTATATCAGATAAGATATTTGGCCAATAGATGTAGAGCCGGTATATCAGCAAACAAATATATTGGTCTTACCTCAGTATGTTTCATGAATTTATTTTATTGCTTTGTGAGGTGCAAAGTGCACTCTGCCTCTCAAAGGGACAAAGTTATCTTAAGAGGATCATTTATTGTCTTTTCACTTGCAAACTTATCTTTGTTACAACCATCCTTTTAACACAACAGATTGTTGAAATGGTCTATCATTGCTTAGTTAAGAGATGATTGCAGAGTCTTAGGTCAAGGTACTCTTCACCTGAAACTGACCACGCAAACCCAGTTTGTTGGGCTGCCATTCTTTTACCATTCAGGACAAGAGAAGTATTGATCCAGAGGATTCTCTTAAGCGCTGTAGTTTGTCCTCTGAGGGTGCAGCTGACGGCTTGGAATGGAGAAGTAAACAGGCACTCGGTAAATAAAACACCTAGGTCAACATAGCCATTTCACCCATTAACCTGAAGCAGGTTTGCCCCCACTCTGTGAGGTAGGTGTGTGTGTGTGTGTGTGTGTGTGTGTGTGTGTGTGTGTGTGTGTGTGTGTGTGTGGTGTGTGTGTGTGTGTGTGTGTGTGTGTGTGTGTGTGTGCGTGTGCGTGTGTGCAAGAGAGTGAGAGAGACATGGTAAACACAAGAAGCTTGGTCATTCTGGGGTCAGAAAGGTTTGAAGTGAACTACCTTTGTTTGGATGAAGCACCAGAGGTAGATTTGTGTTATTTATTTGGACTTTCAGACATCTGCCATCGCCGTTTTTGTATTCTAACTTAAAACTTTCTTTAAACTGTGTAGAAATTGTATGTATTCAATCTTGCATCAACAAAAAAAAAGTCATGGTTAATCATTACCATCAACCGTGCAAAGTGTGTAAACTTTATTTGCAGTTATGTATTTGAGAGGCTGAGGGTTAAACTAAGATCCTAACTGTGATTTTTGGCTTTACTCGTGAGCACATGGCGTACGAAAATTACTTCCCCACCAAATCCAGCAAAAGGTCATAGGTGAGGGTCAGGGATCAGATAGGCGGGGCATCAGTGCTGGAGACACCCCCAGGTTTACACAAGTGTAAAAAGAGTCCATTCAGACAGGCTGCATGTGCAAAGTTTCACAAAGGTCTACTGTGTGGAGCCTATACACTATTTATTTAAATAATGCATGAAATAAATAGTTTGAGAGCAACTGTTGGTTTGAGAGCAATGTCCCAAATAGGATTTTTTTTTTTTTTAAATAAGCAGTAAACCACACAAAATTCAAAAAAATCCTTCTTGTGTTATTGTATGTTTTTCTTATTGCCAACAAAAAACACCAAAATGCGTTAGTCCGTCTTTTTCCAACTTCATGCCTGTCTGTGGCTTTTGGCCCCGAGCCACTCATTCCTACTCACATGTAGTTTTATTTATTATAAATGCCCATCATTTACTAAAACAGCTGGGTACTGTAGCTTTTAGAAAGCAGTACTCAAACAGGAGTAAATAATGGATTTGTCAGGGACTATTTTTAATTGTGGATTAATATATATGTTGTGCACTAGTGAGTATTCATGGCAGCAGGACAGTGTATGTGGGATACACTAAAAAATAAAGCACAGTAGGTGCCCGGATAGCTCGGTTTTTCAGCTGTCCTGTCAAAAAGAAAGGCCAATACTGCCCCAAAAAATAATCTTGAAAATAAATCAAGCACAGTGCCTGTGC
Organism: Etheostoma spectabile; assembly: GCF_008692095.1. Lineage (NCBI taxonomy): Eukaryota > Metazoa > Chordata > Actinopteri > Perciformes > Percidae > Etheostoma > Etheostoma spectabile. Next base: position 11,590,003 of record NC_045745.1, on the reverse strand, counting down.
TCATGGCAATACATAAACCTTAAAGATGAAATAAACAACCCAGTGCAACGTTGTGGCTCACTGATGGAGCTCTGTGGTCTATGGAGGGATAAGCTGTATCAGGTGTCGGCTCCACACACAATACTTGTTTGTAGGATCACTTCTTTTCATGTGGTTTGATGAAAATTGGAAAAACTGAATTTGTTCAGCCTTGTGCTTAAAACAATTTTACAAGTTGTCTTTTTTTGTATCAATAATTAAATGATATGCCATTACATATTTGCCAAGTCATTATTGTACCTTCATTTTCCTTTGGACACATCTCAGTCACAGATGTAATTTACATGGGGGATGGGGGTTTACAACCCTCCAAATAATCAAAACTGGCTAGTGCAACAAACCCCAGAACCCTTTTATAAATTCCTTTACATAAATTAAGACATTTGCACCATACATTGATGCAGAAAAGGCACAAATTGTTGCAGAAGAATTCCCCAGAATGCAAAAAATGAAGTGTTTGAAGCTTAAAATTTCAATTTTGCTCAAAAGTAGAGATCTCAACCCCCCTAGTGTTGAACACAAAGTTGTGCCCTTGCATTTGCTACATAAGCATTTATTTTGATCATTCTGATTATTCTAATTATTGTCAGGATTAAAGTAGAAATCTGACCTTTTGACCATAAATTGCAGTGACAAATTCAACCCTCATATTTGCCATTACTACTAATAATACTTCTGAATATCCAACTTAATTTTAAATGGAACCTTTTACAATATAGAACTCCTATCACCTTTTCGTTCTAGTTTTCTATCAACACACTTCCTCCACAGAAAAGCAAATGAAGCTGTGGGAACACAATGGGAGCCCATGCAGCCCACTGAAGATAACCAACCTCTGACTGAAACACGCACAAGCCCCCCCCCCTCTTATGGATAGTTAATGGTCACATTTCTTACCTCTGCTACAAACCAAAACTTCCTCCAGGCAAGCTTTCTTTCTCTAACTCTTGGTAATATTTTAAAGTGCAGTGATGATCTGGTTTTTATAATTTAGCCCTCATCTTCCTTTCCCTCAGTAAAACGGTGGATTATTGCCAGATTAAGGGAGTGCCTTTTTCTTTATCCCTGGGTAAGCCTGCACAGCGCGCAGCTCAAAGGTAATGAAGCACTCTGTGATCCATGCCCGGATGAATCTAAAAATTCCCAGAGCACCACTGTATTTTAAAGGAAATGAGATTTCACTGAAAGCCCCCTTCAAACTGTTTTGAAACCGCTATAAACTGTGTGACTACTCACAACCTGGTGCAAGAACCCAGACCTGTTGCTGTTTTAAAATTAATCTAAATAGGCGCACAGACTTTTTCAATTGTAGTCATGTTAACTGAGGAAATGTGTTTTAGTGGAAACTAAGAGACAATTATCTTAGCTGCTTAAGAACTACATCTAAACCAATATTATCACATTTGTTTACCAGCATGGATTACGTTATCATTTTATTGAATTAAACTCAATCTTTCAGTCTGGCACCAACATTGTTGGTTTTGTGAAAGTTACCATAATACTTTTTATTCTGCCAGTGATTAGACTAAATGAAGCTGTAATGGTTTCAATGGGGGAAGTAGGTCAATGCAGCAGTGGCAAATAGGACATAGATAAGAATATAACAATGTATTATACAGGGTTGTATTGTACAAGAAATGAATAGGCCTTCTACGCTAAAAATATTTACCCATTAAGGATTCTACCAAATATGTGTAGAAATCATTTCACAGGTTTGCAAATAACATTTTAACAACATGAGTCCACATACAGCCTATCAGCCACAGAGCTTGTTACTGAAGTTACTGAAAATGATTAATTAGTTACGGTTACTAGTTACCTCTTTTAAAAGTCATCGCTTTACCAATTACTGCATGTAAAAGGAATTATAAACTCGGGAAAGCTACCATTATATTACTTTTAAATATCTGCTTTAATTCTCTTTTGAATGCACACATACAGTAGCTATATTTCTTTTAGTCCTGCTGTGGCAGTGTCAGACAACACTTAGGAAGTAATAAATATACATATCTATATACATATCTATGGTTGTAGCCATTGTTGCTATGATGAAAAGTAAGTAGTGATGTCAATAAAACATATGGCCTATCAACCGAGCCTCCACAGGGCTTCTAAACAACTCTTTTGGCAGAGTAAAATTAAACAATTGTTTCTCAGACATTTGATGTGATTTATTATCAATAATGTCCATATTTCCAGGACAGCAAGCTCAAAATTCCTCAACTGTTGGTCATTGTGTGCAGTGACAGTCTAATGCTGATGATGGATTGATTCACGTCAATTATTGAGTCTTGGTAAGGCCAGGTGCAGTAATGTTTTTTTTTTTAATTTGAAAAAGGAAGTAGTTTCATTTCTAGATACCAAAAAAAATAGAATACACTATCAGTTACTTTTATAACGCTTTACTCCCAACACTGATGACCATACATGCAAATACGCTAACTGTACTGTACATTCTAACAAAGAATCAAGTCTAACAGAGGATGTGCAAAACCGGCATAAAACTGCCTAATTTGACATGCTTACATGTCATTTGTATTATGTGAAAATAATGCTAGCTAGACATTTTTCAAATGTTATGTGGTCTGACCACATAACACATCTAAAGACAAAAGTGTTTGCACCTGTTTAGAATGGCCACACTAAATGGTGGGGTGGAAAAACCTGCCGGCATAACCTCCATTTGGATGCATACCACTGCCTCCCCAATCTCTCCAAGAATTCTCTCTTTTGTGTGCAATAAATCAGACAAATGAATTTCAGAAAGAAGTTCAACCCTGCCTTACTGTCACACCTTGGACCTGCCGGCCTATCACTGCAAAAGAGGGTTGCAGTCTGACAATCTGACATTTTTTAAAGCATACTGGGGCCTCAAGTGTGATTTATGCTTCTGCGTTATATGTACACTGTGGCTAAGTATGTTGAGACACGGATCCTACGCCTTACCCTGACGTGCACCAAACC
>NC_045745.1:11584264-11586990 GCF_008692095.1 Etheostoma spectabile | reverse complement strand
AAAAAAAAAATTGAATGTCTGTCTTGAATCAGGGGGGCCAATGCAAATCAAAAGTTGGTGGCTATGTCTGAGACGATGAATAGAAGAAGCTTTGTTGTGACTGTGAAGACTTTCAAGAACTGAACTGCTGTGTAATGTCAGGCCATCGGCAAGCATTTGGCTGACATTAATTGTTTTGGATGTCAGTCAAAAGACCTTTTTCATTGCATAGAATGTAGCTCTTGAACACAACAAAGAGCACTGTTGACTAACTTTATTTCTTGGCTACAGGACACCTATTGTTTAAAGATAGTCCAATACCATATTTTGCTTCATGATATCGTTCCGTTACCTGAACTTGCGTAGCTGGCTATACAGAGTACCGATCCGATACCGATATATTGTATCATGTTGTTGTGTTATATAACAGCTGTATACTACTGTCCCTGTATGGACGTGATATGATTGCTATAACTGACTAAAGTTTACATGCACATAATAGTCCAGTGTTTGCCCTTATTCCGAAAAAGACGATAATCCGACTAAGCTGTTTACATGGCTAATGAATATGAATATTCCACTAAAATTCCCGTTTACATGTAGCCGTGCAAAATAGGATTTTTTCAAAGTTTACCAGCGATGGTGGACTCTTGGAGCATGCGAACACAGCGTCCCTCTTCCAATCCTCCAACCAGATACCAGAAACCAGCTTCTTGAAAAGATCGGTGTAGCTATGTTTTGTCATATCCAAAAACATGTTGATATCCAAATCTTTGATAATGTTTAAAAGTAAGGTTAGCTGTGTTTTTCCTCATTATCGGGTCTGCAGTCTTGAAAACTGTTGGTTGGTTTGTGTATAGCAACCATAGCAACGCATAGAGGTAACCATGAGCCTGCGGTAAAAACCCTGATTGCAACGCTGTATACATGTCCAAAGAACGCCTCTAGAACCCGAATAATACCAGAATATGCCACATGTCTTTATCGGAAAATGCTATATTCCGAAAGAGGCCGTATTAGGAATATCCAACTGGAATATGCTGTTTACGTAACCTATAAATATTGGTGTGCATGTAACCGTACTCATTGTTTTTAAGCTTTTGTGAAAAATGAACAAACACAAAAAAATGAATGTTGTAGAACTTTATTTTATTATCCAGTTCACCAGTCATAACGGAAGTAGAACATAAGTAAACTACTTTTAAAGTATATTTTCTTGGGGTCTAAATTTCGTGGTATCAAATGGATGCATAAACTTGAGGACTTGTCGATACCACCACTTTAGGCAGTATTAGAGGCTTTTCCGATACTTGTATCTGACCATCTCTACTATTGTTATTGTTCATATTAATGGTAAGTTTTTTTCTTTTGCACACCGCCACAAACCAGAGTGTGATGTCAGCCACTGCTGATTGATTGACCACGTTTGATCTGTTGCAGACACTGAACGCCCCTTCCTCCCTCAGATAGTCTGCGCTGACCTGACTTGTCCGTTTTATCAGCCTCAGTCAGTGAAGTGTTGATGTGAGCCTGATGCCCAAAGGATGATGAGACCCTCCCAGCTTCTCGGCCTTACAGCAGTAGTGTTTGACATGGTTCTTCCTGCACCGCATGGCAAAGCTCCTCATATCAGATACTTGGCAACCCTCTGCTGGATGTATTTTTATTTCCAGTCAGTCATTGGTAGTGTGAATATTAATTTAATATGACCTCAGTATTTCCTCTCTAGCTATGAACTGAAACATGAGCCGGACCCATTGACCAAAGTCATTTATTCCCATGTGCACTTCATCTTATCTCCAAACTGTAATATTTATGTGAGCATGATAGCAGAAATTTTTCCTTTTTAACGCAATAACAGAGATTATGTTGTACCTTAAAATAAGTTTTCCAAAATCGTTTCAGTGATTGATCAACTCGTAACAGGGTGGACAGCACTTCTGCATTCGCTTTGCGGCCCTCTACCGGATATAACCGCACTGTGCAAGTTTGCCAGATCTGGTAGCGGTTCTGGAGTTCCAATGAGACAACGGTAACGGACAATTCGCTTCCAACCTGTAGGGGGACTGAAGAGGAAAAGTGCTTTGGTGTTGCTTTAAAACAAGACTCAAAATCCAAACCCCAAAATGTCCACCTGCTGGTGGCGCTATACAAGAAGTCAGGGAATCACCAAAATAACAAGAATAAATCATTGACAAATGATGAATTATGATCCCGTCCATCTAGGGCGTGTTGAGATATTTCACTGGATAATTGACAGCGTAGGCTGGTGGCATTGCAGAAATATTTGAGGGATCAACAAAGCCAATAGAGAACATAAATGTCTATTCAAACAAACGGCAAAGATATTAATTGACAGACACATTGTGCTCATATTCTTCTCTTTCTTCCACTCCTTCAACCATAGTTTTTAAATCAAACGGACAAAAATAAATTACTTCAATGTGGGACAATTTGTATTGTAGACTTGTGGAACTCAAAGTAAAAGTTTACAATGGACACTCAAAGGGTAGCCTGGAAATCCAGACCTAAATCCAAAAGATTCTGGTATCAAGTAATGAAAGTCGCCCATTTCAAGGGGCGGCACCAAGCGTGCATTTGAAAATCTCAAAGCACGCAATTGGATAACACTACGACCAATCACAACAACACACAGGGTGACGTATCCAGGGCCCCAAACGCTTAGCTACCAACGTAGCTAACCGGTAGATTAAACTGTCGCCATCTGTTTAGCCCGCCTCTGGCCC
>NC_045745.1:11583801-11584254 GCF_008692095.1 Etheostoma spectabile | reverse complement strand
GATACACCGATGTGATTGGTGCAGCTCGGCTAATGCTAAGCAAATTCAAATTGTGTTTTCGCGAGAACTTTGGATTTCCAGGGTACTCAAAGGGAACATAATGTAAAATGAGATTTATTGAAATGGGGGACATTTCATCTAAAGAAAGGGAAGAATGTAAAATGAGATTTATTTTTAACAGATTACCTTTTTTAGGGTTACTGAAATAAATCCCATATTTCCATTAATTTTAACTTTATAGTGTATGCTGTACCCTGCCTGTAATTCAGTAACAGGTTGGCGGAGGATACGATATAATGAGATGATGAAGCACGTTTTCTTACAGGTCTTGAGTAGTCTTACACTTAGTGTCATTAAAAAAAAGCTGTCTCCGTGCTCTTACTCTATCCACGCCGCAAGAGTGCTTGTAAGTAACAATAGAATTAAAATATTGTGAAATGAATCCATTGGTAA
>NC_045745.1:11574418-11583791 GCF_008692095.1 Etheostoma spectabile | reverse complement strand
CCAGTCAGTGATAATCATTAAAGTATCAATCAAGTTTATTTTCAGAGAAACTCTTAAGCATGCTTTTACGATAAAAGACTCCCAAGAGTTATAGCAGGCCAAATAATAATGAGGTGTGCCATCCACTTACTTCCTGGTTAAACTTAAAGCTACGCTAAGAAACAATTCAGGGTTATTAATGCACTGCAAAACCATCAGGATGAGAGTTGTTCACTATATTGATCATTAGGACTTTTTTATTTATTTAATAAAATGACAAAAGAAGTGCCACAGTGCAGTTCCATGTTGTTTTTCCTTTAAATTGCTGTCAGTATCTTAAAACACAACTTCTGCAATAGACTCAGGAAAATTACATGTGATTCTTTAAATCCGAGACCATTGTCATGAAAATCAGATTTGTTCCATGTGTTTTTTGCATGTAGTATATTACGTATAATACATGTACACCACTTGACCGAAATGTGTTCCCACTGAGGAACGGTGAACCTGCAGCCTGCTAAACTTTGCTGTAGCTGAACATTATGCGTTTACAGCCCAGTTTCATGGCAGTTTGTGAAATGGTGACGTTGCTCAATATATTGATTCGTGTACAGGGACAAAATTTTCTACTTTTTTTCATTGTAGTGAGCACAAATTTTAAACTACTGTATTTTAATGGGAAGCATCTTTTGTGATGACAGCACGTTTATGGTAGCGAGCAGTATTGAAAAGCTGAAAATCCGTGTTACGAGGTTGTTTGGGGCCAAACAACACAGAACTTTCATCCCGGAGACCGGGGATCGCGTTCTGCATCCGGCAGTCCGTCCTGTTGTTGTCATCGGCGTGTGGTGTTTCATTTTCTCGTTGTTGCGTCCCCCAGAGACAGAGGATCATGTCCCGCCGGCCGTTGGTCATTTCGTGTTGACCACCACGAAATAAACGAGAAAATCGTGTCCCAGTTGACGAATCAACGGATCAAAATAACGTGACCATTGCACGAACGACCGTGAGACCGGGTTGGCATTTAAGCAATAATATAATAATATATAAATAATATAATTCCCTGCTGATCTACTAAATCATTTCCTCGAATTGGTTCTCTCCGTGTCTTTTCATGGCTTTACAATAATAAAGATAGTAGTAGTAGTTTGTTGAGAAAGGAGAATGTAACATAAAGTTTATTCAAAAATAGTTTGAACAGAGAAGGAAACAGAATAAGGCGGTAAAATAGAATGAAAATAAAATAAAAATAATGTGCGGTGCCACCTCCAGTTAATTACTCCCAGGCTTTGAAAATGAATGAACCCTTTTAATACTTTACATGACAGATTTTAACCTGTGGAAATGCAATATGCATACACATATTTCTGGCTTGTGATAGTAACACCGCTTTTGTGAATATTTTTAAAACAAATGATAACCTTTTTCTTTTTTTTTAAAGCACCTTTGGAATATATCTCCTGTAGTGGAGGATGGATCAGCTGCAGATAATCTCTGCATTCACCTTAAACAACACTTGTACCCATAGGTTCAACGAATAGATTGAAAATGGTTAGAGAGAGCTTTTTTAACTTCTTTTTTTCTTTGCAATCAAACGGTACAGTCAGCTGTTCAGAGACACAATACAGGCATAAATGTCTTAGGCGGGGTTAGTCCATGGATTTCAGCATCCACTTAACATCCACTCAGCTTGCCAGAATGAACTACATTCATCCGGCAACACAGAGAAGACAGATACTCGTAGGCCTAAACAACAATAGGAAAAGAAGCACAGAAAAAAAGAAGAAAAACTAGTAGTGTTCCCATTTAAATAGACGTCCACATGTATGGTTAGAGGGAGCTTTAGAAGTCACTATATTGATTTTTCTTATATGTCCCATTAAGTCTGCCCCTGGCTGGAGTTTGAGAAACAACTGTAGGCTGTGTGCATTCAAACCAGTGGAGGGAGGGCAGTGTCGCTCACCTTTCACTGTCATACTGTAACACAGGCGTTTGACATGAGACAGCCCCCTAGGTGTCTCACTTTCTTAGTGTTTGTATGGCTGGAGCGCAGATCGAGCCGGCTGCCCGCCTGCCTGCTGCTCGTCTGGCTGCGTTGACGTCAGCGCCGTGTTGATTTGCTAAGGCGAGAGAAGAAAGGAGTTAGTGCGTGTTGAGAGAGCGGGTACTGCGAACTGCCTTACTATGCTGTAGCCCCACTCCCCCTACACTATACGGAATCAAAACGTGCAACTTAGGTGAGTACCAATCCGGGCTAAACGCTGCTGCAGTTTCCCGGCGACAAGTGCCAGACCCGCTGCTCTGCAAGCGTCTACCACTGTTTTCTCTGTGTACTTTCATTCACCATGTGGATATTTTGATGCATTTATAGCGCTGGGGGTTCGTTTTTTTGCTTGTCCCCGTTCAACCTCACGCTGAAGTTGACAGTAAACCGCGACTTTGGCACGCAAGTTGGATCGGCGCACCGGAGTCCTGGATGAAAACAAGTGTTTTTCCTGATTGCGCTGCAAGGTGTTGAAGTTTGACTTAACGCACGGTAGTCAATTTTTTAGAGATGTTAAGGTTGACGTAACCCCCCACCCCCCTTCTCTCTCTCACTATCTCTCTCTCTCTCCCTCTCTCCCTCTCTCTCTCGGTCTGGTTTAGTATTCTGGAGATCGCAGCTAGAGGACGTGAGGTCTGGCTGTTTCACCGGGGAGCCAGACAACATATGACGCCCCGCTCCATGTGACTTTTTGTTTTACTGGAGAAATTGCGTTTGCTCGTTTTGATGGAAATTGTGCAATGTTGTTAGACAGCGACACTGTTGCCCGTCCCCTGTGTCTCCAGGCGCACACCAGTGTGGCTCATTTAGCCGTGATGTCATCACGATGAGGACTGTGGACACTGGTCTTTTACACTGGAAAACAAACCCAAATCCAGTCACTGTACAGTCCCACTACAATTGATTGACAGGCAACTAGATGTCTTATTGGTGACCGAGAACCGATTAGCAGGAGCACGCGCAGCACACTGTGAGGTGGGGAACTGGTAACAGATGCAATAGCAAATTGATTTGTTATCGAGACTGTCTGCTCTCTCTCTCTCTCGCTCAACCCCCCCCTTTCACTCTTTTGCGATTTATCCTTTAGGCGTCTTTCTCTACACCATCCCTCCTTCTCATCAATTGCAAAGAGCCGGTGTTTGAGTATTTCGTTCAGCCACAAACAAAGTCCACCTGTGCGTTGAGGAGAGCTGGCTTGAATCGGTGTGAGATTCTGGCAGCTGTCTTGTCTCGTGTAGGCTACTTCTTTTTTTTTTTTTTTTTTTAGCACGCTCTAAAAAAATGCCTCTGATTGTCCCCCTTAGGGACGTCGTACCGTTTCGCTTTCTCCACATTTGTGTCTGTCAGTGTGGCTCGTGGTCTGGAATATTGAACGCTGTTTATTCTTGTTGTGGCTGGGTCGCCAAGGCGCGCTATGGCAGACAACTCGTGATCACATTGATTATGCTGCCTTCTTTACTGTGAAGTCGGCCCAATGTGCTTATTGTCAGCGCTCTACATTGTCCTCCAGCGAGAGAGAGAAAATCTCTCCTGGCTTAATGTACTTAATGTAGTGTGTGATGTTTTGCATAATGCATATAACGCGCTGTGGGCTATAATTTGTCTGGTGCGCATGGCCCAATATTACCGCTGATGTCTAGACGCACGTACTCTCTGTAGCGCTGCCCTTTTTATTAATAGAGAGCTAACAGACGCGTTAAAGTCGCCCCCCCCCCCCCCCCCCCCCCCCTCCAAAAAAGCAACTTTACATTGTGTCCCAGGGAAGCCACAGCCTGGCTGAAAGCCCACAGAGCGCAACAAGCATTGATCATTTACGGGGGCCATATATCGCAGCGATATTGGCATACCTGTAATAAAGATAATGTCGGTGTTTTAGGCATGACCTCTGTTGACTGGAAGGCTGAGCTCAGCTAGAGGAGAACCTGCGGTTTCATCATGACCTACCTCCCTGTATCGATTTTATCAATGAGCCGGAAAAAAAAAAACTGTCCAGTGTCCCAAATGCTAGCAAGACTATTTATTTCCCAACACAAACGAGAGCTGCCAGCATCATTTAACGTCTGCATGTTTTGATTTACAGGCTTCTGTGATTGGAGATTTTTTTTTAAGTGAGCTTGCATATCTGGGAATTACTGAATTTATTTATTTTAAAGGAAAGTTGTCTAGGTGGAAGGCTGATAGGAGCCTACGTCCTCTTTTTTTTTTTTTTTTTCTTCTCCCAGTGTCTGAATGTGTATTGTTCTCAAGCGAGGGGGGAAGGAAAAGAAGTGCTCACAGACTTCTCTTTTTATTTTGTCACTTTTGAACAGAAAAATTAAGCTCCCCGAAAATGAAATTGAAGATTCTGAAAAAGTTTTTCTCTGAAAATGATGAACAGAACTCAGTGAAAATGTGCCATTGTCATAGACATGTTTGCCATATACACTGAGTGAAAACTGAGTAGATAAAAACTGGACATCAATGAGCTCATCCAGGATGTGGGTCAATGGAGGCAATTAGCTGGTAACCATTCATTTGGAGTTCATGTAATGGCAACAATGAAGAAAGCATTGTTTCAGTGTGTAGGTCATGATGATAGTTGAATGATTGTGTTAATAGTACTCATGGAGACAGTCATTCATTTAAAGGACAGCTAGTGGGGAGACTATTTATTGTTACACTGTTTTCATCAGTTTAGTGTCGGTGAAAGTGTTTGGTAGATATGAGGTGGAGCAACATGTTGCCCTGTTAACTTGGACCAAATGAGTTGAGTAGTCACTGAAACACTCATTCATTTGGATATTCAACATTAGTGACTGACAGCCGAGCAGGGTGTTTGGTGCTGCAGTGTTGTGTTCTATTGCCTCGTTCTGCTTTCCTTTCCATCCATTCCTGGCCGCTGCTCCCAGCTCCCGTCTGTGCTGGGAATACTGAGTAAGATGCTATTTAATTTCAGAAAGGCTGCTGACGGTCTTTGTGAGCCAAGCAGCAGCGGAAAAACCACAACTCACACTTGTTTAACTGTGTGTACATCCCCGTCAGATAACCAAATGAAGACATCTTTTTAACATAACATATGTTGGACTGATTGGTATGCAGGGTGAGCCTGTTGGACGGCTCACAAATTGTCTCTCTTCAGAAATCTACAGTCAATACTCTCCGCTTGTTTTGAGAACAATGCGACTGCACAGTTTACCATCCCTGCAGGATGTTTGCTATTGAAACTCCACTGGCTTCACATTCGCCATTTACAAATTAATTGTGGTTTACTTTAAATGTATCGACAAATTCCTTACTTTTCTTTTCTTTTCTTTTCTTTACACTGTATTTAATAAATTTGCCTTGTATAAAATTTTAAAAGATGATTATTTGGCCATCTTGACTTCTTATTCATGCATTGTTTTGCATTTCAGCATTTCATTTAAAAAGAACATTAATTACATAAATTTTGCAAATCATTTTTGCTCTTGCGTCAAAATTTACCAGAACTGATTTTTATTTTCCTTCTCTCTCTCCCCCCAGGTTTCATCTTGTTTACAAAGACGGCTTAAAACACTGCTGAGCGGAGAAGGCGAGCCTCATGAGTCGGCCTCGTGGTTTGCATCGACATAATGGATTTAACTAAAATGGGTATGATCCAGCTCCAGAACCCCAACCACCCCACTGCCCTGCTGCAGAAGGCCAACCAGATGCGTCTGGCCGGGACTCTTTGTGACGTGGTCATCATGGTAGACAGCCAGGAGTTCCACGCTCACCGGACTGTGCTAGCCTGCACAAGCAAAATGTTTGAGATCCTCTTCCACCGTAGCAGCCAGCATTACACCCTGGACTTTCTTTCACCAAAGACTTTTCAACAGATTTTGGAGTATGCTTACACTGCCACGCTCCAGGCCAAGGTGGAGGACTTAGATGACCTTCTGTATGCAGCAGAGATCCTGGAGATTGAATACCTGGAAGAGCAATGCCTCAAGATCCTGGAAACCATCCAGTCCTCGGATGAGAATGACGTAGAGATCAATGTTAATGACGGGAGCACAGAAGAGGATGATGAGCGCAAAGGTCACAATGGAGCCAAGAACTCCAAAAAACATTCCATGGAGAATCCCTATCAGTCAGGTACCCAGCAAGTCGCCAACATGGTTGGCATGGTGGACCAGAGTCCCTCGGTGTCTACATCCTTCGGTGTCTCCACCCTGAGCCCCACCAAAGCTGCTGTGGACAGCCTGATGAGCATTGGCCAGTCTCTGCTCCAGCAGGGCTTTGGGGGTGAGCAGCTCCACGGCAACTCCCACCACCTGATGACTGAGATCAAGACTGAAATGATGCAAGTGGACATGGGTGGCAACGGCCATGACAGCCCTCCAAACATGGAGTCCAGTGCTTCCAGCAACGGAGAGCGAAGTGGGGAGGACAGGAACCGAGACGGCCCAGGAACACCAACCAGGAGCAGCGTAATCACCAGTGCACGTGAGCTACATTACGTCCGCGATGATGGCATGGGCGACCCTCAAGCTGATGTCAGCCAGATGGGGCTTGAAGCAATGGCCGGAATGGCGGAGAAACATTTTGCCTCACTGTACTCCCTACCTGTCAATCATAAATCAGATGGCATTATGTCCATGCCGGCATCCATGGCCTCCTCTCTCCCCATGTCTCCAGCCCTGGCGATGTCTATGGACTTCAGTGCCTACGGGGGACTCCTGCCTCAGAGCTTCATCCAGAGAGAATTCTTCAGCAAGCTCGGGGAGCTGGCAGTGGGCATGAAACCAGACGGCAGGAACCAGCATGAACGATGCAACGTTTGCGGTGCAGAACTCCCAGATAACGATTCTGTAGAGCAGCACAGGTAAGCCAAGTTTTATTTTGAGTAGCTGGTTGCGTATTGTTTTAACCTTGAAATGTATGTGCAAAATTACATAGGCAGTTGGCATAATGTCCAGCAGAAAGTTAAATTCCTAAGTCTTTTGGCCTCACAATTACCAAACACTTTACTACTAATACATATTGTTAACATGATTTATTTGGGTAATAGGGACTCATTTATAAGGCTCCCCCTAGGTGAAAGTCACCTGTTTTTGACTGAGTTTTTTTGAAATCTTTTCAAGGCTTGGTTTGTGGAGAATAAAATGAAGTAGTTGTTCTGTTTATAAGTGACGTAAAACTTAGTACGGACACAGACGTTATTTCTGTGTGGCTCAGGCCCGATGATCCCCTCCTTCAATAACTGCCAGGCCTGCCCAGGTGACTGCTGTCGTAACATTGTCTAAGACCATTAGTCATGCCTTCCAAGATGTGGGTGGCAGCTATCACACACACTTACCAAAGTGGTACCCCCTCATCCTGGACTCAACTCACCTCCCCTTTCCCATAAGTGCACAAGGGGGGCCCTTATTATCTTGATAATTAGACTAGACGGTCAGCCAAGAAAATGACTGCTGAACCTGGCCTCTGAGACAAGGAGGTAGTTTTAGGACAGGGGAGTGGCAGTAAATCAGTGCAGCGCTATTTCAGTCAATGTGTATAAATAAATTAAGGCCTGGAAACTTTACCAAATAGATACCGTAGACTTTCTCAAAAGTGTCATTGCATATGTAATGTCATTGTATACTGTATATCTCTGCTTCTGCATCAGCCCAGTCAGCGCACAAGCAGCTCACGGAATGTAAAGTTGCATCACTTCTTTGTGGATTTTGCACAGTCAGTGATTTTGTGACTGGAGGCCTACTCTTACTTGAAGGCCACCTTCTTACCCTGTAATGTTTGCTTAAATCAATAGGAATGCACAATGGTTAAAGTTCACTTGAGGTTTTGAATCCCATCACCCATCCCCTCCTACCTGAGCCAGTATGTTGTTTTCCATGGCTAAGAGACAAGAGCTGAACTTATTCACTCCAAGCTGCTTTTTGTTTTAAATCAGTCTCAATGCGTCTTATGGAAATACTGATATTACAGAATGCTAAAGAGAAATGTCCTTGTTTGCAGTCTTACACCAATTGTTGTGCAGTGTTCTTGACTCCCCTTTTTAAATGAGAAGTGTAGTCAGATATTTTGTAGTTTTTTTTGGTGTGGGCAGTTGGCAGTGTACAAATGTGTGTGGCCTTCATGATGAGTGCTCATTATTTATTGAATAGTAATTGCATGGACTGACGCTACGCGTCCTTTTTTTTTAAACTGCAACTGTAGAAGTGAATTGGGTGCTGCTTATGATCAGTTCTTCCTAAACTGGTTTTAACAACAACTTTACCATGCACTATAGCTTCATTGTCAGACGCTGGGATACCGTCTCACTGTGTTAAAGGACAGGCTACATTAGTCTCTGTCTTGTGGAAAGTCTGGCGTGTGAAATGGTTGCCTGTGTTTCAAGAGGAATTTCATCAATTCGCTCAAGCTGGGAAATCTTGTATCAAAGGAGATTTCCAAACCGTTTCATGCATTGATCTTCCCGCTTCTCCCCATAGCATACTAATGGGTTAATTTAGACTGGTTGATACACCGACACGACACTGTTTAATATTGTACGCGCTGTCCTGACAGCCTCCTGAAGTGTAGAAATCAAACATTGCATCATGCGCTGTCTGCTTTGCCGTCCGCACATGAAAGGTCTGCTGTGCTACCCTGAGATGCTTGAAACATTAATTCAGACGCTCCTCGTGTCCTTACAAATTCCAATGCGGGTCATTTGATAGCATATCAAGTCGATGCTTTTATTCTTCTGTGTGCGGCCTGTGAATCTGCCTGATTCTTTTGATGTGAACACAAGATGTTTTATTTCAGACGTGCGGAGTCGTGTTTCCTCTGACTAATTACACATCATTTCCCAACACCCACTGTGTCAGGGTCACCACTGCCTCTGCAACAAACACATAAAAAAGTTGGCAGAGTTCACTTGGTGCAGGCAGGTCAAGTCAAACATGAGTGTAATTGTTTCCAGATGTGGCACAGGTCGTTGGTGTGAGGTGTCTGTGTGTGAGCGTCTATGTTAAAATGAACGCACCAAAAAGTACCCACTTCCTGTATAAATTTAGTCTCTGCTCCCTTTCATTCCTCTGTGCCCTGGATTGTATCATTAAAAAACGCTCAACCCTAACTAAATACATTGTATATTGTGTGAGCAGTACAGCAATGTATGCCAATCAGATGTGTAAGCACAAGAGATGCTACCTTGAAATAGGGCTGGGTATCAAAACCTCAACACTTTTTTTAGACAGATCAAAATGATTCAGTCATTGAACGTCGGGTCAGATTAGTAATTCTTTCTTTATCAGAGATCCACAATAATTTGCCAATTTTGGACAACTTTCCTTAGGTTACATTATTGTACGGCTGCTTGTGTTTTACCCTCCTGTTGTCCTCGGGTCAAATTTGACCCCT
>NC_045745.1:11564609-11574408 GCF_008692095.1 Etheostoma spectabile | reverse complement strand
GTCTGTATCTGAAATATGGGTTTCTTTTTAACCAAAATACCACAAAAAATAGACTGGATTTCACATAACGCTCTTTGCAAATACAATTGATCACTTTCATTCCTGACTAAACCCATCTGTCCGTTCCTCTGATCTTAACAATTAGTCAAAATAATTCATAATTTCTGCTTTTTTAACTCAATTATTAGGTATAATTCTATGTAAATGCAGGTCATTAACCACGAATTCCAAAAAGTAGTGCAAAACAAGTGGTAGCAAGATGGTGTTAGTGAAAACTAAAAAAAAGTCTGACAAAGGGACAAAAATGTCAAATTTGTGTCAGCTTCTGACCCAGGAGTACAACAAAGGTTTAATTAGAGAACTTTAGCTTTTTTAAAGTAAGGTTTGAAAGACGTATTTGTCTTGCGTCTGCCTTCCAAAGAAATGTATGAAGCTTAAAAAAAGGCAGGACATTATTCTGTAGGTGTCTTATAGGTTGACTGAATCTAAGCAATCCCACAACAACTTTCGCGCCGATCGCCGCCACCGCCCCTCCTCACCACCACCACCACCACTTCCCCACTGACAAGCCCCAGATTTATTTCTTAAAGGAAGCCCAGGGTGACTGTTGCTACTTCGTCAGGGATACAGGATTACAGCAATATTATAGTAACCCTTGCACTGAGAAAATAATCAACACAGGAAGGGCCTGAGTCATTATTGGGAAAATAAATGCATGATGCAGGGGGCTAATTCTGCAGGGGAAAGACGTAAAAAATAGTCCACTGCTTGGTATTCCAAACACAGCATCCAATTCACGGGAACTAGCCTTGGGTTTATCTCTTTCACTTAATCGTCCATTCTCATGCAAATGACTGACCCTTGCTGTAATGTACATCACATAAGTGAAAAGAGAGCCTATTTTAAAGGGGAGCTTTTCCAGCATATAGATGTTAAACATTACTGATAACCGTCAATGCTTTAACTCTGTCTTTTCATAATACAGCCTGGGTTTTTTGAAGGGGGGGTGCGGCAACATGAATGAGACAATGAATTTCTGCCTCTCCTCGCTGTTTTTCATCGTGTTATGCTTAGTGTTGATGGAAGTATGTGGGTACAAGGTGGGAGTGGTGGAGATAATCACCCCTGCATTAACCTCTGCACACGCACACACTCATGCGCCTATTACTTTTAACACACATTTCCCTCAGTAGCAGCAGCAACAGCCAGCGCTCACTCTTCCATTTCCTCTGCTTTTGTGGCAAAAGGGGTATGGAGGGCGCTCTAATACCCCGGGCCCCAGGTGTTTAAACAGTGGGCCCAAGGCCCTTATCTGTGCATATCAGAGTGGGACAGATAACCCTTGGCACTCATCCTCAGTAAACCAAGAGCAGATTGAGCCAGATATGGGGCCATAGCGTTTGTTGCAGGTGATAACAATGTATGCACACACATACATCCTGCACGTTGAGATGAGGCCAGTGGAAGGTCTACAAGCTGTTTCCCTACACACTGACACTTGAGTGCTTCGGCCACTATCAACCATTAACCACTGCTTTGTACTACATATTAAAGCCACAAGTGAATGGCCACCATGATGACTGCTAATTGTGTAAGTAGTTTAAGATAAAGTGCAACTAAATGTTTACAGATGCTGTCTTGAAATAGTCTCTACTTGCATGAAATTATATATATGTTTTTCAAAATCCCATTTCATCTCTTGGAAAGGCAAACCATAATCTTTAAAGATTACATCACTTCTTCTAGGGCTGCACAACATGAGGAAAGTATTTAATTGTGGTAATTTTGAATAGTATTGGTATTGTGATATGATTCAAAATATCGAAAGGGATGACCATTTTTGTGTCATTATTGCAATTTATTATAGTGTGATTTTTGTGAGAATCCGACCCAAACAAAGATTTTTTTTCTATAGTCTGTAAGAAAGGATTTGTAGGCTGGGACGTCTTTGCAGCACCACAATACTTAATTCAGAATGATTTGATGCATACATTATTTTGCCTTTTACAGATATGGAGATTTGGATATTGCTCCAGTCCATACTGTGATTTCAATACAAATGTGATAATTGTGCAGCCCTAACTTCTTCTCAGGTTTTGCAATTTTGAGAATCTTCTCTCCACTAAGGAGATGTTAAAGCATCATGAGAAGATTTACTTCACGTTTGCTTGATTAACAGGTGTCTTTCAAAATCAGCTGTGCTGGTTTCTACTTCCTGCTTGGTTCCACCCAGACGCCACCGTCTTTGCCCAAATTTTGGCTCTGTGGCTCCCGTTTACAAGTTTATCAAGTTACTAATACTAGTAAGCAACGGGCAGTAAATAGAAAACCTGTCAAAGATTTCAACGGCGACCAACTTTTCTCTAAATCACAGAGAATCGATACATTAGCAAGTTAGAATTACAATTTTTTCTGCTGGGATCGGTAGAAAAGAAATGGGCTTTTGGTTGGTGGTTTAAAAACATTGTTAGCTGCAGTACTGCTGCACCTATTTTGTGACCACAGCTTCTACTGTACCATTATCAACCAGCATTGATGTCTACCTGTGAAACACTCACCAGCTGAAACACGGGCTAGCAACTACCTGACCTACTGTGTATCCATCTACCCTTAATTTTGTTAGATATAGCATTAGTCCATATCCACGACCTTCCACTTGCCGGATGTCTTTCATTTCGACCGGATGTCCATTACCTTCCTTTCTCTTTGTGTTGGCGTTCTAACCTCTGGTGGATTCCTGAGGGCTATGGTTACCTGGTCTTCACCGGTCCCTTTACCTGTCCTATCTGAGTTTTCTGTTCATGACTAAAACAACCTTTCAACGTACAACATATTCCACCAAAACAATTTCCTCCCGAAGGCTATTTTGCAGAATAACCGTTGCTCCGTGTGGCGTTTAGCGACAATTGTGTGATTGGTTTAAAGAAATGCCAATAAACCAGAGCCCGTTTTAGATGTAGCATGGACCTGAGCACCAGAGTTACCACTCGGGTCCACTCGGGTCTGTGTGACGTTAATTCCGTCAGACATCTGTGCTTGTTGACCAAAATATGTGTTAGAAAATCTGAATGGAGCGGTTGTAGGTTGTCAGGTAGATTATTCTGCTCAATTTCAGAAATTGTTTCTCTGTGTAAATGAAAAAAAGAACCGTGATAGCTGAAACATTATGGAAAGCACTGTGTGTTTTGCAGTTGGCAGTCAGTCGTTTGCTTCATTGTCTCAGTCTTGCTACCCGAATACAGTACATCATTTTTGGTCTGAAACAAAATACCCCAAAATAAAAACTTAAGTCGTTTCCAGCTTATGATCCTAACCTGTAAAACTGTGCAAGCATTTTCCTGCTTCCTGAAAGAAGCTTGTCAACAAAGCATCCATTACATGGCAGTGGATTACCCTCTATTTGAAATCACTCAGTGAGCTAAGTCTCCCCGGCTTGCACTCAGAGGTACAGTACATGTTGCTGTAATAATCCAAAAGCACAAAAAAGCCTCACTCCACGAAAACACCTTCAAGAAATACCTCAACCACAGACAACAGCAGAGGGCTTATTCAAGTCTGGCTGCCACATCTTCTCTCTTTTTATCCTCACACAGGTGCTTTTTTGGCTCTTATTGGAGGTGCAGTGTTTGTTTATGCCCCTGAGGAACTGGCGCTTTGACCGGGCCCATGGTGATAGCCGCAGCTGAGGCAGCTGCTGGCTGAGGTCCAATTATAGACAGGCTTTAAAAGGCTCCGGTTGAACCGTAAAGATTTACACCGCAATTGCTCTGATCTCAGATCTGGGCTCTGTCCTCACTGTCAGGATAGGGAGATGTATCGATTAAAGACTTAACACAGGGGGCTACATCATGTGGAATGGACTACACACACACACACACACACACACACACACACACACACACACACACACACACACACACACACCTTAGTACAGATCAAGCATTTCATTGTCGTGCCGTCGTGTCGTCAGGTGACGAGTCATCTTAAATCTGGCAAAGCTGCTTTTTTTTTCGTTGAAGAAATTGAGATGCTTTTTTGAAATGGGATGGAGGGAAGAAAAAAAGAAGGGCACCGTCAAGGGGGGGGGGGGGGGGGGGGGCTGGCAGTCTAATATCTAGACAGTGACTATGGCAATGGAGGGAGGCGATCTAATCAGTAGGCTGATTAGATCACCTCCCTCTCTGAGATAAGAGTAGAGGGAGGTGCTTGTGCAATAAAAGTTAACAGCTTGACTTGGTGCGACCAGCTGCCTCTGTGTGGCTAACAGGGCTCGGCAGACGTGGCCTTTGCTGATGCGGTCTGGCAGGGGCTGCTATGAAACAAACACACTGAGGCCCCTGTCTTTTGTCCCTGTGGGGGCCTTGTGGTCTGGAGGGAGGGATAAGGATAACATACTGTACTGGAAGTTGGCCTTGTGTGTGTGTCCATGTGAGCGTGTGGGTTTTTGTTTTTTTGTTTTGTCATGTTGTGAGCGGGGTTTGGTGGTGGTGGTGGGGGCTCAAGGGGAGTACTAATTACAGCCAGTTATCAGGTGACATGCAAATGCGTTATCGGCACTAACTTCCTGATGTTTATCTCTAGTCCCAGAAGCTGCTGTGAGTGTTGGCAGGGAAAGAGGTTGTGCCACTGTTTCTCTGTAAATACACCGGGAGTGAGATTCAGCAGGGAGAATGATTTAATAGCATTTTTTTCTATTTTTTTGTAAACCTTTTACTAGACTTTCAGACCTTCTCCTCTTGGCAGACTTTCTTACTGTATTAAGGTGCATGCATCATTGTCATCTTTCCCATTAAAAAAAGAAAAAGTCAATAGAATTAGAATGATCCGGCGCTAAAGCTGAGTGGGTTTTAGTTCTAGTTCATAGAGTCCTGCCCCTTTTCTCCTGGACCTGAACGCTCTGGGTTCTAATCCCATCGATATCCTATTAGCATCCCCTCTCTGGGTCCCCGCCACATGAAAGAAGATGTGTCGGTTCCCCCTCTCTGATTCTATTGCTCTGGCAGACCGTAAGGAGGACGGCCACAATGAGCAAATGTGCTAGAGCCAAAGGGCCAACGTGTGTGTGTGTGTGTGTGTGTGTGTGTGTGTGTGTGTGTATGTGTGTGTGTGTGTGTGTGTGTGTATGTGTGTGTGTGTGTGTGTGTGTGTGTGTGTGTGTGTCGCCACCTCTGAGGCCTCCTAGCCACCCTGGGAAGTATCAAACCAGAGTCCTCCGCGGGCTTCCAGCGAGAGAGCTTCTAATTAGCCTCTTTGTTGCCACTTGAATGGTTTGCCAGAGATTGGCAAGGGGCCCCAATGGAGTGATACCAGCACGCTAAGAAGCTGGTCATAAAAATTACCGCCCCCCCTCCATTCTCTCCACCGTCACCTGTCACAAAGGAGCTCTCAGGTAGGAAAGTGAGGCCAGAGCAGCAGCATGTGAGCTTTTAATCTAGCTCTTCAGAGCCCATGGAAACATGTTTGCTCAACAGGTGAATGGTAACCTAGGGCTTGCTATCTGCTCATGAATCGAGAGGGTCTCTGCAACAGATGAATGGAAATTAAAATAGCCGTCATAACTTCCAATAATGCATGTTAATGGTAATGTACATTTAGAATCAGTCATTATGCTACATTTGAATAGGCAAAATAGAATTGGCAATGAATGACTAGTGATCCCAAGCAGTTTGGAGTATACAATGCACGGTCGTTCTTTAAGTGTAAATACAGTGAAATCTATTAAGTAGAAATACAATGAAAACTCTTAAGCAGATATACAGTGAAAACTACGAAAGTACAGATTAGACTTGGTCCAATGATTAGGGGTAATGATAACAATCTGATGAATCGCAATAAAAATCTAAGTCAAACTAATTTAGCCTGAACTTGACTTAAAAAAAACTTGCCTTAGCTTCAATCAAAATCAGAACTTATCACAACATGAATTGTTGAAAGACAAAAATACAGATTTTAATTTATCTGGATAATCAGCTTTATATAGGTAACAAATAGTTTCTCTTTGTAGAATATATATACTGTGATGTGAGAAAACATTGACACATTTATTTTATCTGTCAATACTTTTCTTAATATGTCATTGTATGAAATTATTTAAGAGCCTCAACATTATTAAAATCATTTTAGTCAGGAAAGTAGTTAAAATAATTTGAGTGAAGGACGTTAGAGGCAGTGCGTGTCCTTTAATGCTACTTACCAACTAGCATGCTTACTGATTTACTGGCCACTAGCACCTTTTATTAGAAATTAATCATTTTATTTTCTTTAGATGTTATTTTTTCACATTTGTTGCAGGAATGCCACATCTAGCTTGGCATTGTGAAAGTTGTCTCTTCGGACAATCTACCGTGGACAAATTTAGGTTAAGATATAACACAAAGAAATCCAAATGTTATTAGCAACGGAGACCATCATTGTGTTCTCACAAAGCAGCCATATCTGTCTAGCCTGTCAGCCGTTTCCAAATGCTGTCAGGTCTGAACCTGTGGCATCTGACATGCTGCTTGGCGAGCGTCGTGGCTTGAGTGCAATGAATGTGAAGGCGACTCGGAGCCTTAGCACCGCCTGTCACGTTTTTAAGCTCCGCTGTAATCCAGGGGGGATCAGTTGGGTAAATCATGGCATAAAGCTTAAAACCATAATTGATTTATGTATTGCTGACCAAAGACGCCCAGAGAGATTACTAGAAGGAGAGAGCTGATGATGGATAGGCTGGCCCCCTCACACAGGCTGCATGTGAGGTGGGTGTTGAATTCAATTGAAGGGAGATTTGTCTGCTTGAAGAGCAAGAACGTCTGAAAACAGAGTACGAGTCGGATAAGAAATGCATTCATCATTGTAGGTGTATTTACAAAATCATGCCTTAAATCATGCATTAAAAAGGCTTTTTCACTTGTTTTGAATTGGTAATCAATTTATACTGATGAAGTCTTATTCTAAAACAGTAGGTGCTATTTTAAGTCTGTTAAAATTCAAAATGTTGCATCACAGCTAATTCAACGTAAGGGTTTTCTGTAGCCAATACAGTATTGCCCAGTTCTATCATAAATAATCAATCTGTATTCTTGTGCATTATCTTCATCTATTGTACTCTCGTGGCCAGTATCTTGCACAAAGCCACAAAATAACACACACTCTCCAAAAGAAACTACAAAAAACCCTGAATTTTTTTCTAACCCTAAAACATAGTTTTTTGTTTGTTTATTCTAATCTAAAGTATGTAGCATAAAGTGTGTCACACACCACAGCACAGCAGTTTTTTTTTTGTTTTGTTTTTTGGGGGGGGATATTGAAGTAATGTCCCTGAATACTCGGTTTCAATATTTTAATTAAAATTGATGCAAAATAAGGAACAAACAAAGAACATGCCATCTCCTTTTTCTCACTGAGCCCAGGGCGGTAACGTCAATCTTAAAAACAATTGAAGTGAGTAAAGTCCCCAGTCCCCAATTTTTTTGACTAGAAACCAACCTATGTTATTGAAATGATAACTAATTTAATTAATTAATTAAATATTGCAATATATATATATATATATATATATATATATATATTTTTTTTTTACTGTAACAGTATATTTGACCTGCCTATATAACAATCAGGTGCCAGGTATGTTATTCTAGTGGAACATATTATAATTTCATTTCATTTTTGATTTAACGTATATTTTTTCTTAAAATATTCAAATCAGCCCTAAAAAAAAACACGTCTTAAATATATGTCAAATCGCAGAATGTAAACTGGTCTTTAGTCATTGCAAACCCCTTCACTTCCATGAATTATGATGACTATTCAATGGTACAGTAGGCAATTACAATGTTTTGTACAGTGATGAAATATGTATTTGTGTTTGCCATTAGTTCAGACTGGCTTGACCCTTGACTGGAAGATTATGACATTATCAGCGTACCCCTAATTGACATCATCATTTCCAGATCCCTGATGAGGTTTTTGACAGTAAACATCATTTGATCGGTCAGACGGTTTTCCTGCCGTAATCAGCCCATGAATTTCTCTCCTGACACATCGTGAATCCTCTCTTTCTTGTTTACTGCCTGACTGTCAGGCGTCTCCAAGGTCTCTCTTGACCGCTTCCAGATTGTTTTGTGTTTGTCTGTTTGTCCCTGGGCCCCGAAAGGCGAGAGTGGGATAGTAAAAGAAGAAGAAGGGAAAAAAAAAAAGCCATTCCATTTCCTGGACTGATCACTGAAGCGGGTGGCTCTGACATGTCATGACTCAAACAGCATCATTTCTGCCACTCCTGTCTCGCCGCTGACCTTACAAATGATGCTGTAGGCTCCCACCATATGCCATTAAGCATGCTGTAAAACAGGATGGGCTTTTATCCCCCTCATACGAGCAGCAGCAGCACCCAGACACCCTCTGCGCTTTTCACTCCCCGCTCTCACCTTTCGGAAAAGAAAAGCAGATTACAGAGGCAGTTTTCTCTCTGATGGTTTTGCCCATATCTTTTTTTTTTTTTTCCTACCTCTTCCTTTCCTGCTTGTGTTTTATTGCCTCCTGTGAGTGTTGGTCTGAGACGAAGAGCTGGAGCTTCCCTAACAGGTGTTTGGGTGCTTATCGCCTACGTCTGTGCCCTTATCTCTGGCCCTCCAGCTTCCTGCATCCTCTCTCTTGCATGCCTCAGAGTGGGGATATATTTCACTTAGCCTCTGACCCGGAACCTTCTTCTATCTCTTTAGGTCTGGGTCTCTCTCTCTCTCTCTCTCTCTCTCTCTCTTTGCCTCTCTCTCTGGCTAGCCTACAGACAGGACAAGCCTATAAAGACATTTCATCATCATCCCCTAACTTGAATTTATTTCTTCTTCTTATGTTTAGAATATCACTCATAGGCAGCAAAAGATCGATAAAATTGAAGATTCTAATTGAGGATTACATTTTTTTACTCACAATTTTTACATTGATTATTATCTTAATTAATCAATTAGTGGTTAAGTCTGTAAAATATCAGAAAATGCCCATGGTCCCAAATATGTTGGTTTTATGCCTTTTTATGATTATCAAAATATATTTTTCTCTGATTGACTAATCAATCAGTCATTCAACTTTTCATTTCTGCTGTATATATTAAGATTTGATTGGTTTAAGACCACAATATTCTAAAATATAAAAAAAGTTCACAAATATTTTTAGAAGTCTTATCCTCCAACTGACGCAGATTGATCTAGAAGGAAGCACACAGTTGAATGTGGAAATGTCTTAGTGGCTTTAGCACAGCGAGTGAGCTTTGATGCTGTTCGGAGCTGGGAGTTTGATCCAGCATTTTGTCAGAGTGATTGGTCTCAGGCTTTAGCCCCACCTCCACATTCCCTCTATCCTTCCCTGATCCCAAGCCTCACACAGGGACAAAGGCTAAAGTGTCTGTGGGATGGGGTTGTGATGCTGGTTTGGAGGGGGTTGACCCCCTCGGAGGACCTGACAGGGGCCCTTCCTTTTTCTTTTTCTTTTCTAATCCCCATTCTGAGTGGGCACAGAGGGGAGAGAGCCTACAGTCTAACACCCATGAGAGAGTCTATTGTGAGCGGTGAGCTCTGTTACAGTAGGATGGATGCAGGAGTCTCAGGCCCAGATAAACGCTAGGGTCAGCAAGGCCCCCGTTATTTACAGTAGGCCCTTTCATTGCCTGAGTGAAACAGGAGCCTATGGTGGAAGTGGAGGTGGTGGGAGGGCTTCAGGGGACGACCACTGTTTGTGCTCAGCCAGGCCTCCACTATAGGTCAAAGAGCACGGGGGTGGGGCCAGGGGTTACAGACCTGACTTTTGTCTGTGGGTAGGGGTTTGG
>NC_045745.1:11546426-11564599 GCF_008692095.1 Etheostoma spectabile | reverse complement strand
AGGTGGAGGGGGGGGTTGGCTTCAGAGAGAAAAGGCAGCAGTGATGACTTCCATGTACACTTCTCTGTGATATGACACATTAAAAAAAAAAAAAAAATGTAGTGAAGGTTTGAATGGTTTGTGGAAAAAATGTGATCCCAATTTTACTGTCGATTCCAGTTTAAACGATGAAAAAATAATTTTCGTATTGTTAACAAAGGCAGCTATCGTATCAGCGCTATAACCAAGCCCTGATTTTTCTGTGGACATTTTTCATTAAAGCTGCAAAATTCGACACAAAATACTTCGCAGCTCTGGCAATTGGAGAAGTGCAGTTTTTCACGTCGCGATTAGGAGACTTGAAAATGAAAAATCATGGGCCAGGAAAAAACGCTTAATTAAGGATGAGAACATGCTGCACCTTCCTACACAAACCGCAATGGCGGGAGTGTAAGAACTCAATGGGTGTTCATTTGCCAGGGTGTTGCTCAGAAAATTCAACACCATCCCAAATGACTGCGTGCTCACTGCAATTGTCCTGAAGTGACTCTGTGACCTACATAAGCAAAGCACATAATTCGACCCGCCATAGAAGCTAAAGAAACATACACACTACACCAAGGGAAAAAAAGGTTCACAGCAGCTTGCTGTAACCCAATGCTTCAGAATCAGTTAGTTAGGTCATCTTCACTCGCAAATGACATTCAATACTCTGTAATAATCCCCGTTTTCTGACTAATCCAAAACCCAAATGGTCTCAGAGCAGGTTGGAGTGAAACAAACAACTTTCACCTCTGCAATGAAGCAGTTGCTGTCAAGTACATGTATTAAGCGTAATCCCACACAATGCATTACCAACCCAATTCCTCTTTGTTGCCTTTCATTAAGAAATAAGGAAATTGCCAAGAGCCAGCACGAGAAAGTGAACCCGTACCATCTGCCAGAAGTCTCAAGAATAATCTTGCCATAATCTTGGGGTCAAGCTTCCATATTAGCAGGCGAGGACGGAGGGAAAAACCAGCAGAGACGTACAACAAGGACAGCAGTATCTCAGGCATTTATTTGCCGGAACAGATTTTATTATTTTTGGTCAGACAATGACCAGAGGGGTTAAAGGTCAGCAGGCGAGAACTTTACAGATGAAACGGGGTGTGTTGGGGGTGTACAGCAGTTTGGTTTGACCCCCCACCTCTCACCCCTATTGTCTTGAGAGAACACAAAGGCTCCTGTCAAACTCTAATGGTCAGCGCTTCGGCCAAACCCGCCAAGCCGCAGTGGCAGAGGGTTTGAATCTGGCTGAAGCCGCCATCGTTGACCAATCAGGGGACAAAGAGAAAGGACAAAGACGTAGAACAACTTTTTCCAAAAATGCAGAAAGGGCAGGAAAGAATGGACTTGTTCTTTTTCTGACCCTTTGTTCAAAGATGTCGTCCGCGTTGGATCGTAACCAAGCACATTTGCACAGGTACAATTTAGAGGCTTTACTTCTTGGAAATGTTCTGCACTACACACTCCACTTTTTGTCGATTTGCAGATTAATATTTTCCGCAGAGAAATATTATGCACTGCTTTTGACAAAACTACCCGACCCCATGGTAAATATTTTAAATTGGCTTCACTTTAATACTGATATTTTTATATACATCCCTTTTCCCAAAATATGAGCAAAGTACATTTGCTTAAAAATCAACCTCTCTACCAGTGTAACAAAATGTATGAATAAATGAAATAAAAGATGGAGAAAAATAATATATATTGTCAAAGAAAACACAAAGTATTTTCAAGTTGAATAAAAACCATGACTGACCATGACTTGTGTGTAATGAAATGCGGGAGAATTGAAGGTTGGATGTTGTGGATTAATAGTGTCCCTGAAAAGCTACGTTTCCAACACAAGCAGCCGTGCTCTGCAGCAGCTACTGTCCTCATTCATCTGTCTGTAACAGCAACTGTGGCGGCTCGCATTAAAAAAAATGAGTCTGCAGCCGGTGTCCCGCTGACATTAAAAAAAAACAAAAAAACAAACATCCGAAAGGTAAAAAAGGATTGGATCACAGAGCACAGCTGCAGCACAAAAAGGGCTTGCTGGCATTACATTTCTCTGCTTACGTCTTGCTTTCTGTCTTCTAAATACCCTTGACATATTACGGAGAAGATCAAAAGCCTTGGAGAGAGATGTGGGCAGCATGTGGGTCTCAAGGTACAATGTAGGCCTGAATCATGCCCTACAAATGGGAATATGCAGTGTGGTGTTTGAGTTGCCTCTGTCTTTGACCAATGTTCTAGTCAATGTGTAGTTTACTGACATCAGAGTTAAATTGAATTATTTTCCGGATAAAAAAAGAAGACGGAAAGAATTTTAAGACGTAGCTGAACAAATTGAATTGCCATTGTCATTTAGTGTAGTTTTTACTAATTAGCTATCCAATCAACAGAAAATGTGATAATCAGCTATGATTTTTAAGTAATTTCTTAAAGAAAATGCCAAACATTCTTAGCTTCTGAAATGTAAGGGGTTTATTTGTTTTATATCATTGTTAATTGAATATCTTTTCGTTTTTCTGGACGAAGCAAGACATTTGAAGATGTCAATTTGCACTCTGGGAACAGATGGATGTCTTATGGCAATTTATGATTTAAAAGGATTATTCACAAAAAAATATACCCAATAGATAAAACCATAATAAAAAAATTACCAGCAAGGAGCATTATGATAAGGATGGAGAAGTTGATGTGGTGATGATTCCTACTGTATTTATAAGCGGTGTTGCGGTCTGACAATGTCATATGGAAAGTAATATTTTCTCAGGCAAATCGATCCAATTCCCTGTTTGCTTTATCTGTTACTGTCTTAAAATTGAATTTCATATTTAAAAATAAAATATGTAAACAGAAATTTGTAATCCTCAGAATGTCATCTTCTATCATCAGCTCCATCATCAACTCTCGTTGAATCCACACTAATAATTCATAGGTGTGTGATCCCCACATACTGAATTGTGAAGGAAGTGCTAGTCACCCATATGAGCTTTGAAAAGCATATTAAATAGTTATCCTATCCAATGAAATTGGGTAAACGTCCCAAAAAAGAAGTCTGGCCAAGTGTTGTTGGGGAGGAGCCTCATTAAATGTAAATGTAAATGTGCTGTATTTATATAGCGCTTTTCCAGTCTTAACAACTGCTCAAAGCGCTTTTACATCTACAGGAACCATTTACCATTCACACACATTCATACACTGTGGCCGGGGCTGCCGTACAAGGTGCCACCTGCTCATCAGATAAACATTCATACACATTCACACTCCGATGCGCAGCACCGGGGGCAACTCGGGGTTCAGTGTCTTGCCCAAGGACACTTTGGCTGCAGGGGCAGGGATCGAACCACCAACCTTCCGATTGGCAGGCAACCGCTCTACCACTGAGCCACAGCCGCCCCTGTTGAGGCCTTAATTAAATACTTCATTATAGGCCAATGTTGAGCTGCTAATATGAACCTAGCTTCAGTTTGTCAACCATTTCAATATTTGCCTGTCTTCTTCTTGGAAATTAGTGCTGACATTGCAGTGAACAGTAGAAACTGTACCGGCCATGTATCCGTTTGTTGGCCGGTCTGACGGCCGGGCCTGTACAAGCATGCAGAGGTCAGTGGACATGGTACAGCTTTCACATGGCCCTGAGGTCCTGACCCCCACCTTTGTTGTCCATATTTACCCCCCCCCCCCCCACCCTCTTCCCAGCAAGGACCGAAGCCTTTGAGCCAAGCCCTCAACCCCCCGCAGAGCGCGCCTTCAGCACATTAATAGTGGCACTGGAACTAATTGCCCAACCTTAGATGTGCTTGGGACCCAGATTGCCTCAGCTGCCAGTGCACCACAAACCCCCCAACTCTCCACCCCAAACAGAAGAAAACCTTCAAAAGAAGAATTGCAAAATTGCTGGTTTCTCTGCCCAGTCCTTTGGTAAAACACAGCTCTGCTCTTCAAGGGGCTTCATTTATTTCTTTGTGTTACTGTAAATGTGCATCTATTCAAGCTTGTTTTGAAAACATCACCCTCCCTTTTCTTTGCCGCGCTTTCGATTTTTGTCTCGCCATTCAGCGATGGCATTGGTTTCGCTTTTTTTTTTTTTTTCTTTCTTTCTGCAAGAGGAGTGACAAGTACTCACTATTTACCTCACGCCTTGGCGAGACCTTCCCACACATGCCATCCACCGCCATTTTGTCGCTAACCACGTCAGATACGATGAAGCGCCAAATCCCCCATTTGTATGTGGCACATGTATCAGTAATCTTTCCCATCATTCTTAAATATTTTCTTTCAGGCTTGCACTTTGAACTGTAAATTGCAGTACGGGTGTAAAGTGGTGTCTAGCACCAGACTGTTGCTGTTCACACTGTCACGTCTGCCGTCTCCTCGGCTGCATTCAGTGTCACTCGAGTTCAAAGAGACGCTGAAAAAGAGGGAAGCAGTCTGAGAAGCGTTTTATGATTTTATTGAGCCAGAGGAAGCATTGTTGGGAAGGTGTTGGACCGTTATCTGTAGTGACATTATGAGAGACAGAGCACAGACTATGGCTGTCTGCTTAGTTTGCCGATGCTTGTGTGTGAATATTGTATTCACATGGCATTTAGTTATTGTGCTTTTTCGTTCGGTGTGGATATGTGTCTTTTACATCATCTAATTTCAATGTGTATAATATCAGAACCAGGTCAGGAATGCCTTTTTCCAGCTTAACGTCCAGACCAAAGCTTCAGTATGTCATGTCAATTTAACTACACACAGGCCCAACTCTTTATATTTGAATCAGGTTACATGTACAGTTGCCAGTAGCCTGAAGCATTTTTACAATCTGAGCAAAAATAACAACACATACTGTACAGATAAGCATTCTGGCATTCAATTTCCATCTTTTTCATTGCCAGCATGTGTGTTTGCCTGTATTTCTGCAGCACTGGCTCACCGAAATTAATTTGTCTACAAACTCATCATAATGGAAAAGGAATACAGTAGGACAAAAAAATAAAAAAATGTAATTCTAAGTCAGTGATGTTTCATGGATCATGTGAGAATGAAATGGGAATTAAACCAAGAACAATTAGGTTTTTCCCCCATGTTTGATTGTCATGCGTAACAATATGGCATTGTTTATGCAAAATACATTTGAATTTTCCAGTAGTGTGTCTTTTTCAGTCTTACTGAGTCAGTTCAATGGATCTACAGGGGACCCCATATGCTTGTAATGGAAGAAAGAAAATGTCCATGATGGCTAATTGAACAGTTGGGACTGAAATTGTAACCATGTTCATGGTAAGATATAAATCTGAAGGGTTCAAGTTGTGTACATCTGAGGAAGAGTGTGCTCTGTATTGAACCAACACATTCAGGCACAGGGCCTTCATCAGGGTGTTTCTCAGAATGGGTATAAACACAGCCTACGTATTGTTTGACAGAATAATCTCTGCCAAAGGTCCACTTTGTAGAGTCTAGTTGTTCCAACAGCCCCACTGGGACACTCTTGGTGGTTCCTGTTTATTTAGCAGTGTTTGCCATGTTCTTAGGGCTTCCATTCATATCCTTTGGGGTACAAGCTTCTAAAATTATGCTTTTTTTAAGCAGTTAATATCACACCTCTCTGTCTCAGATTGACTTCATAAATACTAATAAAAGAGATTATTTGAGCATTACCGATGTAACAATGCATCATGAATTGATTTGATTTAAATATGTAAAGATTACAACCGGTTTAGATAAAAAAATGTATCTCGATGCAATTTTTAAACAGCCTAGGGCATGACACTAGCTAACATACATAATACATACATAAAATGCCGACAGCTAAATGATGTAAAGTGTGAATGTATTTCACTGGAAAGGACTCCAGCACTGGGACGTCCAACAGTCTGCAGCTAAAGACACAGAGGAGACTCGTTGCACTTTGAGACAGCGTGGACAGTGTTGCGTTTGGTTGTTATAATTAATCACATTTCAGATAAACTATTTAAATGTAACCAAATGGCCTTAGCAACAATCAAGCATTTACATTTTTTTGTATTCATTTTTTGTTATTTCAGGTAAAATACTATATCACTAGCACTGTTGATAAGGACACATTTGCTGTTTTGCTGTATAAACACAGGAATGTTTTTCAGTCATTTCATTCTGTTGTGAGAAAATTGCATTGTGAGCGTGAAGTTGTGAATCAAATGGTGAGTTGGGTGTCTCATTACATCCCTATTGAGCACCTAATTGACTGATGCAGTAGTGACACCACAGTCTTTTAACTTTTGTGCACATTTAGCCTTGACTTAACAGTGGAACCATCTAGATCTTTAACTATGATATACAGTAGGTCACATAAAAGACAAAGACAACAAATAAAAGACCCTAACAAAGAATAGCATAGCATAGAATGGGATTCCAATCCTTTCTTTTTTATATTGTAGACACAAACATTCACTTCCCCTCGTTCTGAGCCAAGGGCGGCCGAGGGAGTTGTGGTCTTCTTTTTAATGTCATGTGAATCTTACAGAAAAGTCATTACACACGCAGTCTTCATAAAACCCGTCAGCAGCCATGGAAAAGACTGGTAATGTTTTTATTGGGAGAGGGAGTTCTCGTCCAAAAATTCCTTGTTTACTGTCTTTTAATTCATTCAATGAGCTCTTAAAGATGCTAGTTAAAATGAACAGGAATAGAAAAGAACACATGTACAGTATGCTGTGCATTCTGCTTCACTGTATCGTTATTCATCCATTTGTCCTCGTGCTAGTTGGTTCTGTTTGCATGTATACATCTGACCTTGACCTGCATCATCTCATGCCATCATCATCGTCAAGGTGTCAGCCCACAAGAATAGTAGTGACCCACACGTGTTTTATCATATATGTATTTTTATGGATTACTTGGATTGTTTAAAGGATTTGAACTGGTATATGGATACCCTAGAATACATTAAGGATTTGTCAATGTAAGGGTTTTTACTTGCCATTGGTATTGCAGGAAAAATATCTAAATATTTTTTAATCAATTACAAATACAGTACTTCCCTTATGATTATTATTATTATTATTATTATTCTTGAGCAATTTAATTACATTTTCAGGTGAAAGATTACATTTTTACAATGTGGTGGAAGATAACATTAACATTCCAAAACTAAATCCTTTCCTGGAGGCTTTGACTAAGCCAAGGTAATTGTTCCAATACCATCAAAAAATCTTCCTTTATGTATGTTTACCTATAAAATGTCAGTCTGTCATTCTAAGTATTTCCAACATCTTATGTAGCTGTAATCACAAAGTAACCCCCATCCTTTACATATATGTATTCAGCTTTAATATTGAGAGAGCACATGAGGGCAGGGAGCAGAAGAGGAGTTTGGACATGTTGTGACATCCCCAGCTGGCCTTATTTTCTCCCCCAAACACTCAAAAAGCTGCTCTCTTCAAAATATTGCATCTCATTCTTCAGTTTGCACACTGCCAAATAGTCCATCATATGACAAATTTCTTCTAGCTCCTCCTAAATAAACTCCACTGCAGTGTGTCTGCCGCCGGTCAGATAATCCTCCATGGAAATGTAGCCGCTGACAGATGTGTGCATGGCTATCAAGAATTACAGTCCTGATAAGAAAGAATGAACTTTATCCTCTTGTAGCAACAATACAGTGATGGAGCTCTTATAATATGGTAAACACATTGGACATGATGTGCCAGCTGTAATCCCATGACCGTGCACTTCAAATCTCCATTCGCTGCTGACGTGGACAGCTTCTGTTCCTGCTGCTGTGTAATAATTCTTTTGTTCTTCATGCTGTTATGTAGCAAACTGAATCGCCCTTCATCTCAGATCAACCTGTTGATCAGTCTTTTGATAATGTAAGGTGACATATGCCAGATGAACTAAGCACGTTTATCATCATGAATCAGTGCCAGGTTGCTTGTCCAGTAATGGCCGGTCCTGGGTATGAACTGGAAATAATACTGGGAAGGATGTCACGATGATCTTGTTTTAGACTCTAAGATGACACCTTTTAACAGAAGGCTTGCGTTACAAACTGACAGCATGGAGTTTGAATGGTGGCAGGCTGCAGGATTAAGCAGAAATATACCAAATATTGCATTATGGGAAATTTAATATCTAACATTTTTGGTGCTTGACTCCTAGTATTAGTTAATGAGTCATAGGCTATTAATAAATAATTTCAAATGAAGTCATTAATGGTTAATAATTCTTGCATTTTAAGGGTGTGGATTCTTTCTGTATGTGTACTGTATGATCAAGAATTTAATCAGCCCATAATTTAGTTTAGATTTTTACATTGCAGAATCTTTTCAACAATTGCAAGATTCACATTTTAGGTGAAACTCTATATGACCTACTTCATGCCAAATATGATCCGCCGATTAACTAATTTTAGCTTTACAAGCTGCGTTTGTTTGTGGCTCGTGATCATGCAGATACTGAATGTCCCAAAACATGAGCGTGCATGGCCATCACGTTCTCACTTGGTGGTCTTGGGCTGCGTGACACACTATGACTTAACATATTACTATTATGTTAATCATGTTATTAGCGGCTGTCAACATTCGCTGATTGTGACGGAATCGCAGTGTCATCCTTCTCCACACGTGTTCCAAGTAGCTCTGAGGTTGTGAATACTGTAGATACTTGATACACTTGATATACTGTACATACAATGAGTACAGTCAGAAGTTTTAGTTTTGTCTCGGTTTGGTTGTGATTGTCAGCTGAAACTTATGTCTCTTTTTTTTGTTGCAATTGGTCTAAAAAGAGAAGGTTCTGAAATAACCTTAAACATATAATGCAAAGTACTTAAATCATGATGATTAGGTAGAGTGACAAACACATTTTAATGATTAATTTAGCCTAAAGTGTATCCAATAAGTGGGTAACATGGAGAACGAAGAGAAAGGTGACTATCAAGTTCTTCAGTCAAGGCTTCAGAAGAAAAGAAGAAAAAAAAACATCCTTCATCCGTTACATAAATGAAAATGTCAGAAGCTGTTTTTTTTTATTGGGGCTCTTGAGTGTGTGAGCTTTTGACCTTGTAGAAACCTTGCATGCTGAATGGGAGCGCCCACTTTAAAAGCTGTCAGTGAAAGTACAGTACGGTAATACTGAATATGTTCTTGACACACTAGCTTCACCCTGCACAACCAAAAGAACTCCTTCAGCAGGTTTTTTGTGCTACCATTGCAAAGTGTTAATGTTCCCGTTCCCTTACGTCCCTGCTCCAGGTCTGTTTGTTCTTCAGACCAATACTTACCAAACCCTTTCCCCTACAAATACTGCAAATCATACAGGTTTTGTCCATATTTACAATGGGGTCACATCAGCGGTTTGGCGTTCTACTGAAATGGCATAACTAAGAATCTTTGAAAGGTCCCGTATTGTAAAAGGTAAGAATTCCTTATTTTTTTTATTATACAGCAGGTTGAGGTTCTCTATAAGTACTGTGAAGATATAAAAAAATAAACCGCTCAATCCTCAGAGAAATACACACAGCCCCGTATTCAGAAAAGGTGCCTTTAAACGAGCCTTTAGGACTCAATAGGCATAGGTAGGACGTGTCACTACAGGGCCGTTACGGTCATTCCCCGGCTGCAGAGTCTTCGATGGTGCAGATGGGAAAGACCGGAAACACTGACCAATCAGAACAGAGATACATTTTTCAGGTTAGGATTTTAAATAGGCAGGTGCTAAAATGGAGAGTTTCAGACATAGGGTGAATACAGGTATATTAAGTAAGGCAGTATGAGAAAAGAAAAGGTTGTGTTGTATGTTCAAACTATAAGTTTGAACCTGAAAATGAGCATAATAACAGGACCTTTAATGTGCAAAGTATTTGCGAATGTTCCCATGTAGCACTAAAACTCTGCAGCGGCAATAACTAGCTCTCCATTCAGCGCATTGAAACCACAGGACAGGCCAAAAGACCAGTAAAGGGTATGCTCGTGCTCGACACCGTGCGCGCTGCTGTAGATGGTGTATGCCCTACGAGCACGCACAGAGACGCAGTGGACACACAACTTGCGTGGCCTTGGCGATGGAATCAGTCGTGGTGAACACCGCGGTTACCGTAAACCTAGCTTAATGCAGTAACTATTATTGTTCCCACGTACGTATTTTTTATGCTTGTATTTATGTATTTTTGTCAGGCAGAAGTGCAACAGATCTGGCTCAGTACAATATGACAAAAGCAAGCAATCAAAAATAATATACTACTTACTTTACTAATCAGATTATCGTTTTACAGATGGCCAAACACGTTAACCAGCATCACCTGCATGCAACCACAATCAAGCAGCAGTTGTGGCTTCGCTGATTTGCTTCATCAGTTTTACTACATTACTAAATGTTACTACATGTTAAATTTAGCAGCCCTTGGGTTGATTTGTGGTAGGTTTAGTAGATCTACCCATAGTCTCCTGGGCTGTGGGTAGATGTCCAGCTTGACAGTTCAGCACCTGTAACTCTGCTGTTTTGCCCATATTTCCAGCCACGCTGTTTATCACTGCCTATGCCATAAATTTGATTTAGTGTTTTGTGTTGCCCTTATGTTACCTGATACCAAAGTAATACCTTTGTCATTACCATAGTTTTGAAAGTACAAACATGTTGAACCCTTTATTTTTATTTCATTTTAGTTTTTACAAATTATACAAACAAAATATAGCGTAAAGTCATAGATGCTTTCCTGACACATCCAGCACTTCTGGCTTCTTTGATTCAGATCATGAATCATGATCATGTTTGAGCCAAGATACAGATCAGTATTTATCAGTCGGCGAGAAACAAAAGTGGCACATAGTTGTTTGTTCTGATACCATCTCCTAATTTTCCGATGGTTGGATTTCCCAATTAATAACAATAATAATGTATACTTTATTAATCCTGCAAGTGGACAATACAATGTTATTATGCACATTATGCACAGGCCTGAATCACACACACATGCTTAGTACCTATACATGCATTAAATGGAGAGATGTCAGAGTGAGGGGGGCTGCCCATGGAAAAGTGCCCCGAGCATTTGGGGGATAATTGCATTGCTCAAGAGCACCTTGGCAGTGCCCAGGAGGTGTAATGGCACGAGTCCACCACCATATATTGCTCCGTATGGGAGATCAGCTCTGTAAATCTCACTCTGTATTTTAAACAAGACTGATTTCACCAAAAACCAACATGAGAGCAGAACGACAGCCCAGGAGAGCAAACGGGGCCTCGGTGACTCATGTGTGTGGCGGAGAACATCCCTTTTCCAGCCCCCGCCTGCGGTTTTGGAGATCATTTGGCCGTAGCGCCATGTCACTGTCACCGTCTAATCTCATTGGTAAGCCCCAGGCATGCCGCTGTGTCCTGGCTGCCCACATCTGAACAAACACCCTCAGAGAGAAAGACTCCAACCTTTCAGTGAGGTGACAGGGGAATGATGAGCGAGGGAGGGAAGCGTTTGCAAAGGGGAAATATACAGTGCAGTCACCGGTACCTGTCTTGATATTCATCTCAGCGGTGTAGGAACAGAATCCTCTGTCCGCCTACAAGTGATACCAGTGAGTGGCTTAAGGCAAGAGTAGCACTGTACAGCAGCATAGAGACTGTATGTCTGGATTCATATACCAGGGGCCTTATTTTATGTGCTTTAGCAGTTGAAAGTTATGATACAAGTAGGGTTTAATGATGGCAAAAGGCAATGTCAATTTTTAATGAGTGATTCATGTTCCTGAAATTGAAATCCAGGCTTGTTTGAGGTTTGTCTGATTTCATGAATGAACAATAACCAATCAAGAGTGCTCTGATGCCGGCAAAGCTATCCAAATTCAGCAAAAATGTATTCAGACAGCAAAATGGCATGTAAGTCACAAGATGGGGAGGAAAGAAAAGAACAGCTGATGCTCATCAACCGAGCACATACGACAAATCAGGTTTGCAATCAATGGCGTAGGAGAGCCTTATGTCTTCTGAGAAAATTTCAATGAAATTCAGCTTGGCTTCTTTGGTAGTATTTTACTGTGTTGATGGTTAAATGTACATGAAGTAGCACTAGTACTTCCATAGAAGTCTTTTGCATGTAGACCAGGGTTGGGCATTATATAGACTTGATATTGATATGAGGATAGATACTGTCATAACTTTTGGATATTAGGATGTGACAGAGGGGTTGTCTTTTCCTGGTTTTAAAGACTTGTGATGTGATTTTTTTGAAATTGCCAGACTCTTTTATTATTTGCCTTTACCCACTCAATCATTATATCCACATTAATTTCTCAAAAATCTTATGTGTAAATACTTTGTGAAAGCACCAATAGAACACACTACAATATTGCCGCAATATCAACATTGAGGTATAATTTTCATATCAACCCAATCAACCCGGCTCTAATGTTGACAGCACTTTGATTCTGAATCAACCAATAAAGGTGTTCAGACAGGTTCTCTTATTCCCCCCGCCGTCCTCTATTTTCTCTTTTTATTTTAACAAAGCTAATTAGAAACGGCGTGTTTTGTCTGACACGGCCGGTGCCAATCACAGCATTGACTTTGTTTAGATGACCGGAATGTTGCCAACAGGAATGAGTCCAGAGACTATTGAAAAGAAGGCTCATTTCCACGCTTCAAAATAACACCAGGGAACAATCAAGGTTGTGTTTATTAAAACACATCAGAGAGGTGGTGTCCACGCCAAAAGCCCCGCTCAGTCATTCGCAACGCCCGCTCTGTGATCACAGAAAAAAATGCATCCGGGATCATTTTTAATAAAATGATAAGGTGGCTGGATCCACATGGCCACGCTGGGCCACGTTTGTTTTTACAGCCTTTTGGGGGGGACTGTGCAAAATGAATTTCTTGTTTTGTAATCAACTCCTTTTTTTTGAATCGTTTTCAATAATATGGCAGACTGGACTGAGAACACCACAGAAGGGACATTTGACAAAGAAAGGTTAGCGAGTGCGTGCACACGTTTGTGTGTAATCAGCTACTTCCTGCAGCCATAACACAGGCGTGCAGTATTTGAACTTATTCAGCATCTGGTGAAATGAGCGCAGACCGCAATAGGAGGAAGTGATAGTGGCATGGAGAAAGAGGAGCTTCCTCCCGCTCTGTTTGATAGACTTTTCCGTATCGCTCACATGAGCGTGTTTTATTCTTGGCACAGGCACTTTATACATCATTGAGTTTACTAGAGTGCACTGGGCAGCTTGTAACGTAACTGGGAGGGAGTTTGTCACTGTATACGGAGTCCTGCAGAGTCTGTTTGTTTTCATCATTTGTTAAACAATAAAGGCAAAAAATAAGTTTTAAGGCAAAAATTGAGTAGGGAGGTTTGTTCTTCACCTTAGCAACACATATGTGATATAGCATCCACAACTTCAGGTTTTAGCTACTTTTATTTTCGATCGAGTCTCGCAATCGCATTGCGTTTAAAACATGAAGTCAGTTGCTAAGATCTGGGGACATCAATTGAAAGGGAAAATAAAGGCGACTACTGTAGATCTCGTGATTAGATCACACCAGCAGCGATGTGAAATCAGCCCAGGGGGTGTAAAGTGTGTGTGCGTGTGTGTGTGTGTATGTGTATGTGGGGTGGGGGGGTCGCAGTGGCAAGGCCCCTTCCTTACTTTCCTTCCCCTACTTGCAGCGCCATTGCTTGGACCACACAGATTATTTGGAACTCTGCCTTCTAGGGATGTAGCGACTACCGATGTAACGGTAAACCACGATTAAAATGTTGACGATAACAATTACCGATTTCATTTAAAATATATTTATTATCACAGAGAATTACCACGGTGTGTAAACCGTGTGTTTAATCCTTCCCAGCTTCACCCGAGTCTCCTGAAGTTGCAGCGCAGCCGCCTTCGTAGCCTACAACGTGCATTTCTTGAAGTTGGAATCATGGCGGAAGGAGGAGATGACAGCGCTGAGGACATTTATCCGCCCTCTAGGGGGACTAAGTCTGAAGCATGGTCATATTTTGGTTATTCTAAGAATGCCAAAGGACAGTTGATTGAAGATAGTTATCCTGTCTGCAGAATGTGCAGGAAAACAATTGCTGCTAAAGGCAACAAACACACTTTTTAAAAATACCCCTAATAATGCTAATACTGCAAACCGTAATCATTTTGGCCACTATAACCGTAAGGTTAGATTTTCCTACAGTAACATCCCTACTGCCTTCATCTTTCATCTC
The DNA here is from genome assembly GCF_008692095.1 of Etheostoma spectabile. Classification (NCBI taxonomy): domain Eukaryota; kingdom Metazoa; phylum Chordata; class Actinopteri; order Perciformes; family Percidae; genus Etheostoma; species Etheostoma spectabile. The sequence continues at coordinate 11,550,405 of NC_045745.1, read as the reverse complement.
AACTACTCTCATGACTGTATCTTGCGACGCTATTGCAATGACAAAGACAGACTCACGAGGTGAAAACTGCAGCATCGCTGTCGTGTGGTGAGTATTCTCAAATAGTGGTTCTACTTTTATCTAATTGAATGAGTCATGTCTTTGACAAATTAAGCCGTGAGTGAGTAAAGTTATCAGTGCAGTTATACTTTCATCAGCTCTGTTTTTATCATTTGATTGATGCGAGTTCCTCCTCTCACAGGGACTTCTTACCTGCAGACAGTAATTGCAGTTATGAGATCCAGGCAAGATAGAAAATGAACCCTGCTCAGGAGGTAACAGGTCTTGTTACACAGGGGCGGCTATGGCTCCGTGGTAGAGCGGTCAATCGGAAGGTTGGCAGTTTGATCCCTGGCCCTGCAGTCCCACGTCAAAGTGTCCTTGGGCAAGACACTGAACCCCGAGTTGCCCCCGATGCTGCGCATCAGAGTGTGAATGTGTGTGAGTGTATATCTGATGAGCAGGTGGCACCTTGTACGGCAGCCTCGGCCACAGTGTGTGAATGTGTGTGAATGGTTCCTGTACTATGTAAAAGCACTTTGAGTAGTTGTTAAGACTAGAAAAGTGCTGTGTAAATAAAGTCAAGTCCATTTACTGGGAAAAACTCCTCTGACCAGTTTCACCAAACTGTGCATGACCAGTACAGGAACATATACTAATAGCCAGGTTCGGGAGTGTTAAATGTGTTCAGATACAGTTACTAATTAGCATTTAAGCCTAACCTGAGTATCTTAGTAAAGTAACATAAAGTTGTTACTTTGCGTTACTTTTAAATTACTTCAATACCAAATATGCAAATAAAGACAAGAGGAAAGAAATATCGATAAGATTACTTTTATGTGACCTTACAGTAATACACACTTGTGTATTCTCTTAAGACAACAGGACAATGTAAGCTTAGAAAAGAAAGTGTGTCCTCTTCTCAGAGTATTTTTAAAGAAACGTATGTTTTATTAAGCAGATTCAGGGAGACGCATATAGACCTACAATCAAAGTGCACAACACATGACCACATTGGTTTCACTCGAGACCAGAGTGATGTTTTGTGGCACTCATGACGTGGGGTAATGGGTATGTATACATGAGAATGTTGAGTTGTCTCTTAGCGAAGGGCTTTTATTGTGAAATTTAAGTAGGGAAGCTGTAACGTGCTGCCGTTGACAATTGGAGAGCGAAAAAAGGGTTTGTCACCTTGGTTACGGAGTTATTCTTTTTTTTTAAATCCTTTTTTTCCTATTTTAAAAGTAAAAGTAGAACTCATGGGTGCCTGGGTGGGCTGGTGGTAAAAGGAAAAAAAGTGCACTCATAACCCTTGGTCACAGAAGAATATCGTTCTTGATTTTAAAATATCTTTTCAAATTGTAATCATGCTAATAATCCCCATTTTTACTAAATGTATCGGTAATCTGAAGAGGTCTTTTTATTCTGTAACTTAAACAAAATACAGTGCACTATTTTTGTATCCTAATTACGAAACGCTGTTCAGTGTATTCTGTTACTCCACCTTCCAATAGCAAACCAACTTTACCAAAATAGCTTGAGAAGCTGCAAGCTACTCTTCATTGTAGTTGAGCTACAGCGATATTAACTACACGACAAGCTAGTTTGAACAGCACATTGAAGCTATTTTACAGCATAAAATTATACTCATCATTTTGTGATTTAGTTTATTACAATAACAAAACATTTTAATCTCTCTGCACAATCTGTCCGGGGGTGGAGCAACATTTCAATAAGGATTTTTCTTCTTTTTTTTTTACTTAAGCATGATTTTAAGAGTAGTAGTTAAACTACTAGCTTTGCAACATATACTGTAGCACCGCTACTCCCCATTACTGGGATTGATTTGACAAACTTCCATGTTGAATGGCTTCCAATGCAATTACAAGGTGGAACAGGAGGTTGAAGTGGTGAAGCCTGGGGTGGAGAACGAGTGAATACCCAACTAGCCAAAACAGGCCTAAACAAGACCTCGTCACCACCTGTCCCCTCACTAGAAGCGGCTTGCCTGCCGGCACCTCGCCTCCTCTTGTCCTCTTAGAGCTGTAGATAAGCAATCACCCGAGCTGATACACAAACGTTTTAAGACAGTGCACATCACAATCACACACACACACACCACGCAACGCCAGCTTTCTTCAGAACTCGATTGACATGTTTAGAATTGATGCCTTTGCTGATTCCATTGTCCCGCGGTCAAGCTTTGCGTCTTTTCCTTCTTGGACAAAGGTCATGACAGCATGACAGCATAAAGCTCTGCCCATTAGCAGTTGATGAATGACCTGGCTTGCCGGTGCAAGCCTTGACCTCCCCCCCCCCCCCACCCTCCCTCGTGGGGTAATCTACTCTTTTCTCAGGACTTCAGTCAAAGTTTGAGAAGTGTCAGCCTGTTGCACTCAGAAAGTCGAGCTGCAAGATTCCAGTCGGTCAAGTATAACTGTATTGTTTGTACAGCGGCTGGTATTGTCAAACACCACACACACACACACACACACACACACACACACACACACACACACACACAGGATGCTTTCAGTCCTTATCTATGCTGCTTTTAGGGCAGCTGTTGACTGCCAGCAGCTGACCTCTAACCCCTAGCACCACTAGCTCCTTCCCTCCCACCAAAACCAGTACAACCGGCACGATAACCCCCACCCCTCTATAAATTCCTTCCCCTTCCAGCTCTGAAGCACTTTGTTTTCTGTCTGGTGTTTGTCCAAATAAGAGTTTGGAAGCATACATTCCTTTGAACTAAATACACAGAAACATCTTCAAGTTGATCTTTTTTCTACACTTAGTCTTTGTGTACATTTATTTTAACCACACCATTTGTAAGGAGTTGAAACCAGCCAGCCACTACTTGCATGAATTAAAAAAGTGGCTTTCTAAAACATATGTTAGGCTCGGGGTCTTTTAAGGTCATGCATAGGACTGGAAAAAAAGGGTTTCTGCTTTTCATCTGTGCATTGCCTTTCTCTCTCTTGTAGAGCCCGTTCAAACCATTTGCTCTCTGCAGAGGTAGGGGGAGGTTTTTTGTTTCCTCCTAGAGGGCACTACTGCCTTCAACATAAGGAACTTCCACGGCAACCAGAACACATACACAAAGATTACTGGATTGTACGCCAAAAGTGCCAGTGTGCATTGAAGTCAGAACTTGTTGAAATCATCACTGCCTGAGCTAAATGGAGGCCAGTCAACACTTGTTAACACTAGGACTGTTGGGTCAGGATTTGTGGCGGATCAAACTAACAATACTAGCTAAATACTCCATTACAAGTAGATGCGTCATTTTTAAAATGTCATTAACTTGCAACTGTTAAAGAACTCATTTTGGAATATGGACCCTACATGATACATTAGTATTGTAATGTCTCATTACTTTATATGCTGTTGAACTGAGTTTAACAAAGTTGAAAGATAACGGACTTGCAATTTCCCCCACATTAAAATACTGTAAAAGTATAACGTAGCAGAAAGGGAAATGCTTACACACCGCTGACTGAAAGTAACTGGTTGGAGCACATTTACCGCACATGCTTTGGAAATGTGGCTGGAGTGTAGTGTGTTGTCAATTATTGCTTCAAGATGCAATGCAAGATTGTGTTCTGTTAAACCTCAAGCTACGCTCATTTATATCAAGACTAGAGTGTGTTAGCACTGCAGTTCAAATGGATAAATCGTGTTGGTCCATAGTGTTCACAACCGGTGCATATTACATTTAACACCTAAACCTTGTTGAGTGTTATTGGATAATTCAATTAGTTTACATTCACTGGTTGCAAAACGTAACCAGGAACAGACGTAAGAATTATCACAAGAATGAAGGATAGGCGATAAAGTAAAAAAAAAGTACATACTGAGTTATTGTCAATGAAGACCAGTAACAGTGTACATGTTCATGCACACACCCAAGATTCCTCTGAGCTCACTCAGACTTAAT
>NC_045745.1:11537580-11546416 GCF_008692095.1 Etheostoma spectabile | reverse complement strand
CCCCCCCCCTCCCTCTACAGTGAGAGAATTCGCAGAGTGCCAACTGAAATTGAAATCAACTTATGTGTTAAGCAATGAGCAGGGGAGAAAGAGAGGCACAGCAAACTGCACTTGACCGCTCTTGACAATAGTGCCTGCTCCCACCAAATGCACATTGATTTATTAATTAGAATCCCTTATTAGCAAATTGACTGTCTCGGCTGATTATCAAATTCAGTTTCTTTATTAGACGCAGCTGCCGTGCTGCTGCCCCGATGCTCAATCTCTGCTCTCTATCTAAGCAGGCCTCTCAGCTCCAGAACAGCACTCATCAGGCCGTCTGAAGCAGTCCTCCTCTGTGGAGTTAACAATCAGACTGGACCCAGTGATGATTCCTCTGCCAGAGTCCAAATTTATAGTCTAAGGAGACTGGGTCTTCATTTGCATTTGAGGCGATGGACCAATAAATGCGGTTGAAGGATCATATTTTCAGCTTTTTTAAATACAGCTTTTTAATACAGTTTATATTCATATGTGTATGAAAATCATTGAGCAGTTGAGCAGAAACTTTATGAGTTATCTTTTGCCAATGAACATCAAGTCTGCATTCTAATTTATCAATATTTACTGCACGGAAATCAAAAGAAATAAATGGATGCCGTGGAATGTAGGCAAAACCAAGTCACATTTTCAAAAACACAGCGTCCTGTTTTGCAAAATGGTTTATCACAATGCAAAGTATGGACAAGTAGAAATAAATGGGCTGAAACATGTGTCATGACCCTTTTTATTTTGTCCTTTTATTCAATATAGCAGCCTTTGGAGGGTGTGCATCTCTAAATAAATTTGTTTTTGTGTTTTTGGGTGAATTTGCTTTTAAAGTATGTAAAGGCAGTAATGTTTGACAAGGTGCCCTGTTGCTGAGTGGGTGTAGGGTCTCACCCTGCTTTATAGTGCTGCTAACTCCCAAGGCATTTGGTAATGTGGGTTTTAGTGGAGAGCTTACAGACTCCCGACGGTCTCTGAGGCTTTTCCACTCTGACTTCCATAAAATTCTGCTAGAAACACTCAATATTTATGTCATGTTATGGCTTAACAATGGTCAAATTCATAGAAGTTGAATATGAGTAAAAACCACTGGTAAAAGTGCTACATTTTTTGATATGTCTCTGAAATGTCTGCATTTTCTCTAAGAGACCGTAATCTCCAAAACTCCAAAGTAAAGCAAACATATCAGCAGAACTAGAGCAAAGTGACAAACTGTTTATTTATTTTTCATTGGGGTGAGCCGAGCCTTTAACTTAGCTCCCAAAAAGCCCTTATCAGTGTAAGTTTGGCTTTGCCACGGCCTTGTTTTTTTAGGACTGAAGAAATGAGCTAAAATCAGCATTTTGTAATATAAGGAAATGGTGAGCATGCATTTCATTTGTCACTTGTGCATTCATTGCTGGTATGTATGCCATTTTTGTGAGCTGGAGTCATATGATGATTTGAAATGGCGATAAAGCAATCGAATAAGGAAACAATCGTCTCATTGACCCTTGGGCGAATGCTATGTTGACCTTAGGCAGCATTCTTTACATCCACACAGTCGTGCAGGCATCACTGTGGGCCTCAAAAATGACCCTGTTCGCCCTGGCTGAGCCAGGAGGAAGGAACCATGGAACACACACACACCCACCAACACACACAGTGGAAGTGATGGCTGCACAGTGGAGCCGATGGATATCTAGCTCCAGTCTCCAGCGCCAGGAGGAATGAAAAAGCCGACAGTGTGAGAGCACTGACTGACCATCGGACCACATGGATGGGCCTGTGTAGGGCCATTGTGGCTTATGCCTTTGTCCAGATGGTTCACATACCTTTAGTCATGCTTTGGCTGAGGAATGCGCTCCCTCGGGACGGTTCCCGACCCTGGAAACAAGGGCCAACATAAACACTCATCCCCCAACCCCCACCGTGGCCCTTACCTAAAATCCCTCCAATCCCTGGTAGAGCTGATAATGAGGTTGCCGCAGGAAAGGGAGTTAAAGAAAACTTATAGAAATGTGTCATGCCACCTTTTAAATGTGTAGGGTACAACTAGTTGTTGTATTTATCACAAGGTTTTTTGCTGCTGGAGGGTGGTGCTTCATCATCATCATCATCACTTTATTTATAAAGCGCTTTCACATCAGCAATAGCTGAACAAAGTGCTGTACATGAAGACAGCAAACACAGATAAAAATAACAATCACAATATCATAAAAATAATAAACTGGGGGTGAACACATTTCAGAATTAAGAGTGACAAAAGTGTGTTGTCACATGATAGTTTTAGGATGCATTGTTCTGAGGATGACTGTGTGTGCATGCATGATGCATGTGCGTGTGTATGAGTGTGACTGAGTGTGGGATTATAGCCTGATTAATTACCTTGTAAAATGTTGTTCCTTCCATTTCAAACACAGCAATGCCACAATTGCCAATAAACAAGCATTATTCCACAGCAAAAGAGGCGAGAGCACAGCCTGGAACCCTCTGTTCCAGCTGTCTTGTAAACAGCGGTCGTCATGGATGGATGATTTTGTTCCATTTTTATCAGTGAACATTTTAAAATGCGGGTATTTATATTTTGCTATCTTTTGCAAGGGGGGAAAATTCCACATAAGTCTACTCAGCTGTTCTCATAGAGAAGTGTTTATTCTGACACATATTTGTAGAGGGAGGAATTAGAGACTCTGCCTGTTTACAGTACAACTCTGTGCCTCTTTTTCCAGCACTGATGGGTTTCAGGTTAACAAGGGAATAAAATAGTGTTTCTCTAGTGTTTTCTACGTGAGGAGTGTTCTCCTTTTTTTAGACTTGTATATAAGCTAGAGCCAAAAGACGACAAAGTCTAAATGAGAGACTGAGCTAAATGTATTTTGGGATGAGAAGAAAGGAAACATCTCGCTCTTGGCTGAGATTTCTCCAACCAGAATAGACGTAGAGACAACAACAGCACAGAGTCAGTGACATGTGATGCTTGTGTTCCTGCTGCAGTTTAAAAAATCCTTCTTTTTTAACTTTGCTTATAAGGGTTTTACCAAAAGTCTGAGGACGGCTGGTGTCTCCTGACTGTAGCTTCATGGCTAAGCAGGGCTGCTGTAGCTTTCTGTCAAAAAGGATGAAAGTGTGTTGAATTTACAGCCTTTCCAGCATTGGCTACATACAGTATGTCTGAACTATTTTGACAATTTCTCCCTGATTAGTTTTTCTTGGAGAACAGGCGCTGTTATTGTTATATCTGTTGCTGCCATTCAATATTTTTGAAGCATCGAATAACTGGATTGCGGAGCTCCTTCAACCCAAGCAAAGATGTAAGTTGCTCTGTAGTGAAGCAATTGACAAGATTCAGGTCAAAATCAATCCGTATGATGAAAGAGGATGGGGAAATGGGCTTTAAGTTAAAAATGGCTGCAAGCCGGGCAGACTGCCGTTTTCTATCTTCTCCTCCTCCCCTTCCCTTTCTTCCCTCTCTGCTGGTATCGAAGCCCGCGCACCCTGGCTCATCTGTCGGCATGTATCCGCCGCTCAATCGCTCTCGCTGGGCCACGGCGGGTTCCCTAACAGCTCAGTATGGCTCTTCCATTAATCAAAGACACTTCCAGTGTCCCATTACAGAAACACTGCTACTCGGCCTGTCTGAAGCTGACAGCTCGCCAATTCATCTTCTACGAGAGAAAAAAAAAGCCATTGTGGCACGCCAGTCGCCTTTACCTGTTCAAACGAAGGGCTGTTAAGAGCGCAGGAAGACCCCTCTGAAATTGTTTTCTCTAGGTCAGGCAAACAACAAAAAAGGTAAATTGCTTGTCTCAGGTAACACACAGGGGAAGTTTGGTGGTGCGTGGGGGAAGTGGGGTTGGGTGCAGGAGTGGGTCAGCGACAAAATAAGAGGATTGAGATGTGTTTGTTAAGAAGCTGATTTCAATGAGGCTACAGGGGATGAAATGGGCCGATGCTGTTTACCGAAACGGCTTAAACACTGTCTTGACACCAAAAAAGAAGACCTTCTGCAGAGGCCGGCTGCCGCTAAGTACATCTCCTTATATCTCCCCTGCTGCCTGAAGACGGCCGGTCAGGGTGTTTACTTGTTGTGGTGGTGATGGGGAACACACTGAGGGGGAAATCCAGAAACGGAAATATGTATGCCTTCCAGTTTCCAGCCTTACACAGATCACTTGTAATAGCTAATAATTCATCTACTTGGATGTTCTGGGATAATAACCAAGTTCTTCTATTTATTTTTTTCCTTTTTGAAATTAAATTAAATGTATTACTCCAATCTTCAAACTAGAGGGGGAGGAACAGCAGCTATAGCAAATATCAAAGCTTGAAATGGCTATATGGTGATTAATTGTTGTTATATGACTGGCCATTGAGGGGATAAAATCAGACATGCAATCATAAGAAATGTCACAGATCATTACTGTTAAGCAAGGGCTTTTTTGTTCCAAGGCTTCCTGCACTATTAATAGAATCAGAATAAAAACTGAAAGTTTAAAGCTGCACCTATTGATTTTTTTTTTTTTTTGGCCATTAGGAGGAGAAACTTTTTTTGATTAAAAAAAATAATAAAAAAAATAGTAAAGTTGCTACGGCTTCAGTGTGGGCCAACATATTCCTATTTACACATGCAGCAGACATGAAGCTATTAGCATTTTTGCACTAAAGTTAGGATTCTGATATTTTTACGTTTAGCTCTGATTTGGTCTCAACCAACCTCCGAGAACATATCTGGCTTTGTCTGTAAAGTGTTTAAATAGGCTTTTTTTTTTTTTTTTTCTCAAGCCAGTTGTGTACCAGAGTGGTACACAAAATTAAACTAAAGTAAATATGGAAAGAAAAAAACAAGTTAATAGAAGATAAAGGAACGTCCTTTCACAACACAAATAGCATTTTATTCAATATTAATTAAAACTATATTGATTAACGCAGCTTTAAAATGTGGCAATGGCTCTGCAATGTTTCCTTGAAGAACATGGTTTAAAGTTAGAGCAGAAAGCATTCACTCAGTATTCTTGACACTCAAACAACAGCACATGATCAAGAATGCATAGGTCAAACACTTAGTACATGTGCTGCTGGGCAGACATCAGACATGACCTCTGAACAACACCAGCCAAACCCAAACTTTTTATTTGGAACTAACAGGCGGCAGGTCAAATATCAAGAGGAACACACTCACTGCATTGGAATTCTAAGTGGCAGGGAGACTTTTGCAATACTAAGATTAAGTTGACTTGACAAAGTTTCATTTGTGAAATTGTTTCCACTTAAATCCCTGTTATTATTTTAAAGTAGTTTGCTGGCACCTAGACTGTAAATAGTTTAGAGAGGAAAGCCAAAGTGAACTGTGAACACCCAGCTGCAGCTCAGGGTGTGTGGCTCAGAACTGGAGCTGCTAACTCAACATTTCTGGCTTCTTGGAAGAGGGGGGGGGGGGGGGGGGGGGGGAGAAATCAGCACTTTGACCATTTCTGACAGCTCTGTGTGGTGACGTTCTTATTAAGATAAAATCTTCTCTATAATAAACACATGAACAGTGAGGCCGAATGAGAACACAAAGACAGCTTGTTCCCTCCCCTTTCTCCTCCACCCCACCCTCCACACCCCCTGGTCGATTTGATTGGCATAATGAGGTGAAGGCTAGTTGGCGCAAAGCTGCGCCGGGGAGCAAATGGAGACATTACTATTGTGTGTGTGTGTGTGTGTGTGTGTGTGTGTGTGTAAGAGGGTGTCTTGGCGATTCTTACCCAGGCCCCACTGGGCTATTAATTACCCTCTCTGTAACATGGCATCTGCGAAGACGGGGTGATAGAGCGAGCAATGCCAACATGGGCATCACTGCTCTCTCTCTGTCTCTTGTCTCCGTAGACCCCAGCTGCAGTCTCGCTCAGTGCTTATTGGATTCTATCTACATGTATGATTGATCAGCACCGAACTGTGCTTTCAGGACAAGTGGCCAAACACACACACACACACACACACACACACACACACACACACACAGAGCAGAGAAAAGCACCCCAGCTGGCAAATATTTAACCAACCATGAGACACGCTAAGATGCCCGCTTTGTTCAAGTAGGTTGAGACATTTTTGGAGCAGCTGTTTGATTTGCTGTTTTCTGTAAGAGAAAAGGATAGTTTTCTTTCTAAAAGAGTGTGTGTGTGTGTCCTTGTACCCCTTAAAGCCACGGTTTTGATGGGAGCTTAGACAACAAAAACATTGACATACTGTATTTCTTAAAAGATGCTTTTTCCTGTTTTAGGCTCTTTGACTAAGCTATACTGACAGGTAGCAGGCCATACATATAAAACAAGTTTTGTTTTACAAATAATGTCTATGTCTATGTAGTAGGCCAGCAACTTCTCCAAATATTGGCCTTTTAAGTATTACAGTTTGTAATAAATTGTGACATTTATGACATAAATTACTAGTGTCTAAAGCAATATGACAGATCTACGCCATACATAACTGCCTTGAAAATCAGTGGCATATTTGCATAATTTTTCATTTGTTGCGTGTCTGACGGGCAGTTTGGTTGGGTGTGTTTTTTTAGAAGCAATAACAAGGACTCTTATTTAGGGTTTCCAAGCTTCCCCATTGCATCTGATGTCCTGTAATCACTTTGGCTGTAGCTGCCTCTAAGTTCACCACTCATTTGTTTTCTCTGAATTTGGGGTATTTTAGTGAACTGGAGAGCACTTCGGGACATTGTGGACACTATTGCAAAAGAAAAGCAGGACTAAAACATACTGTGATACATTTTTATCCTTATCCCCTGCTCCTTTAGAGCTCAAACCCCCATTGTTGCTCCATTAATGTTTCAGAAAATGCTTATACGACAAGTTTTAAACCTGCAATGAGATGAATCGTGATCATAAACATTTTAATTTGGCGCAAAAAAAACATTATGACTTTGACATCATAGACTTTAGCGGTACCAGGTCAGTAGCCGTTCATGGGTGCGGTAAACATTTCCATGGTAACAGCAAGCGCCACCATTCAGAGATGTTGCTGTTACGCTTAGGGCTGTTGAAAGTGTGATACTTGTCCATGAAATTGCGAATAAAACCTGTTTTCTTAAAACAAGGTTGATATCATACAAACTTGTGGCTTTTACAGAGGCATGAACCTTTTGATTTAACAATCTCATAACTCGTGGCAAATCTACCTTGGATAGAGAGGACATTATGGCTAATAATCAAAATCAGATGGATCAGACTTCCTAAAGTTAGGGATACATGCACACACTGGTTGGGCAATGAAGAACATCTAAAGGTTTAGTTTGTTGTTTAACTTGCCATTTTTCCTCCCTGTCTGCCCCTCGCCCCCTACACACACACACACACACACGCACACGCACACACATATATACACTCAAACGTATGGTGAGTTACAGCATTGGTAGTCATATTGATTTCCTGTTTTCATGCTTTCTCTAACCAGTTGTGAAGAAAAGGCACACCCACCCCCCTCTCACTGGCAGTCCTAACCACCACACCACACCAAAGTCATTTGCAGCAGTCAACTAAATAATACAATGTCAAATTCTTACATAATCCAATATAAGTTGTATTCTTCCTCTTCTTACAGTCTAGTCAGGATTTCTTTATAAAGAAGAAAGCTTAATGCAGTACATACAATGGTTTTATTCAACTGAAAGGTCAATGTCAACCCGTGCCGAGGTGCATTAGTGTCACATTCGGACAAGTTAGTACATTATCTGTCAGATACTACATATTCAGTTGACTGTAGTGGTGCGTGTGATGTTTTCCGAGCCTGGGTCAGGGAGAGTCTGCTCTCGAGTGAAGCGAGCGACCCCGGCCTGACACCCAGACGCTACTATTTCAGTGTTCTAGCCCTCTGGCCAAAAAGCTGTCAGCACATATTTTATCCTTTCGCTCACACAGTATATTTTCCCTTCCTCCCTCGTTTCTTGTTGGGAGCCCTTGTCTCATGGTCCTCTTTCCCTCTGCATACATAGCCATGACATTACAATACAAGGTGTTGATAGGTCCCTTAAAATCATTTAACTTTTTTTTTTTAGTTTAAAGAATTAATATGTCCAATCCTTTTATGAAATGGTCTTTTCACCCAAGTTGTTGTGCAGAATTTGTTGGCCTTAGCACCTGCTGCTGTTTCTTCTTCTGCTCATTTATGGTTGAACAACTTTAGAAAAAGCCTGGTAACATGTCACAGCGTTGTCTTTTAAATTGGTCTTATATATAGTGCGTGGCAGCATTAAATCCTTTTACATTTGCCTTTTGGGATCTCACAGTTTACCTGATTAGAAAGTAGAATGTGCTTTTCTACTTTCTGCATTACACCAGCACTATAAACTGCACTGCCACCAGGCAGCACAGACTGGCCCAGCACAGCACTGGTGGAATTTAAAATAGGGCTGCACAATTAATCTCCGATTTATCAAAATCACAATATATAAACTAGAGCAATATCCAAAATCGCTGGGGGGCACAATATTTGTTAAAGCAATATATGTGTCAAACCATTCTAAAATAGTCTTTTGGTGTTGCAGAGACATCCCGGCCTACAAATCGTATCCTACAGACTAAAGAAAAAAATCTGTGTTTGGTACAAAGTCTCAAAAAAATCAATCAGCATTTTTTTTTCTTCAATGAAAATGAGAATGATACAAAAATTATTATTCAATATCATCATTCCAGCATTGTGAATCATATCGCAATATCAGTTGAAATAATCATAATTAGATATTTTCCTAATATTGTGCAGCCCTAATTTAAAACAAAAAAGCCTCTGATCCCTGTTATTAGCTTGATTTCTCACACACACACACACACACACACAC
>NC_045745.1:11533659-11537570 GCF_008692095.1 Etheostoma spectabile | reverse complement strand
ACACACACACACACACACACACACACTCTCACATGACCCTCCACTGTGCGGGCAAAGGCTGTGATTCAAGCCGACAGAAATTCTTGGCACAGACCGCCCACTCCATTCACTGGCTGCTGTTCAGCTGTCATACTCACTCGCTGAAGTTTTCTCTCTTTTATTAGTGTGCTGTGCCGAGATAAAGGTACTAATACAAGATGTGGCACTCGCAGGCAATATGCTTATCCATAGTTAACCGTACATTTTAGGCCCAGATATGATAAGGCGTGAAAGACGCTGCCTTTGGACAGCAGCAAAGAAGAGCCATCAGGTATAAATAAGAACAGAGCAAGCTGTGGTTACATAATATACACCAATGATTTCCAAAATCAGGTTTAGGAAGCTCCTGGGAATATCAGGGGCTGCCAGAAATAGGAGCAATTGTCATGCTTCATTATCTTTTTGCTTCCTTTTTGTGTTAGCTTAGTCTGTAGTTCTCATAAGAGAACGACTTATTTTATTAAAGGAAAAGTGTATAGTTTACACAATTGACTGTAGCTGTATAACTAGAACCTAGAAACAATGACTACAGTAATACCATGTATTACTATATACAATACTATTATAGTATATAAAATGTATAAGCCAGGTAAAACTCTCTGACATATAACTGACGATTGTTGGTACATAGCTTTAAAAATCATTAAAGCATCCCTCAGTTGATAATCCTTTCGATAAGCTAATCAGCTACAGTATATAATCGAATTATCATTTTGATACCAACTAGGAAAATATAAATAACGTCTTAAAAAAAAATGTATTTCAAATATGAAAACTATACCTAAATATGAGCCATAGATGGAAAAATGATTAAAACCCTTTAAGCTTGTGACAATTAATACATTTAAGAGCATTTGTATGAAATACAAAATATGAATATCAAGCAAATGTTTTTCATACAGCGCCAGCAGCTGTGCACAGTTGATGTGTATTAATAATAGAAATACTTTGTCCATACAAAGTCTTTATAGCTGTAAAGACCACATGTACTGTTTACAACATGCAAATCAAAAATGTATATGCTATGGCACTATGATGTGTACAGGAACATACCGGAGTATCACACATCCACACATACACACACACACACACACACACACACACACACACACACACACACACACACACACACACACACACACACACACACACACACACACACAGAGACACACACACACACACACACACACACACACACACACAGAGACACAGACTCTCTTTGAGATGAGAGCGACTTGTTTACTGCAGCCCCGCAGAGCTCCGGCTGGGGCTGTTTGGGATGCCCGTGGGTGCTGTGCAACTCTTGGAAGGCGTACGTGCGGTGAATGACGGCCTAGCGCCACCGCTGCCACCTGAGCCTCGCCACGCACAAATACAAACACACACACACACCCCCCAACACACACACAAATTCCCGAGGTCAGACACGTCAAAACAACCTGCCTGCGGCCATCTCAAGTGTCAAAATAACTCCCTGCAATTGTATCTTTTTTAAACACTTTTATTTCCCTCACTATACAGTCTGCTTGTAATCTCATCTGTGTTCTTTTGCATGGAGAGACGGACAAAACCCACAAACACACACACACACACACACATATGCACACACGCACACACACACATTGGCCTGCCACTATCTTTTTTTCCCAGAAAGTGGTCTGTCCGGCGTTATGAGGCGCACAGTAAATGAATCCCAGAGGCATTGCATAATAGTTCGAGAGCTGTGTCCAAATACCAAAATAATCACATTGTCAACTGGTCTGATCTGGCTCGAGCTGGCGTCGAAAAATAAAATCACAAGGTCCCTCTGTCATTTCCAGATAAACAAGAGTGTTTACACGGAGCAGCGTTATGAAGTCGGGACACTGCTGTCAAATGTAATATTGACAGGTAGCCAGTATTTCCTGAGATAAGCAACATCTGGTCAGCAGTTGCAGTCATAATTATGGAGCAATCGCATGTCGTGTGCATGCTCTTCTGCATATGCACATGGCCTACTCTGTTTATTTAGATTATTAACCATGTTTTTACTCTGCACACGTATCAGTCTGTGTCTCAGTTCTTTGACAAAAGCTTTCAGAAAGCCAAAAAAATATATATTTTGTCTACTTTTTTTTTCCATTTAACCTTTATTTGACCTGGAAATGGTCCCATTGAAGAATCTCTTTTACAAGGGAGATCTGGCCCAGGCAGCAGCATCAAAGTATCGACATACAGAAACAAACAGCCGTCAACACACTCAATACAAAACAGAAAAATCACATTAAACACTAAGAAAATCAGAATTCTGTAACAGGACAAACATGCATTCAGAAAGCCAACAATATACATTTGAAGATGTTTGAAATGTTATTTAGAATTTATTCTGCAGCTTTTACAATTCAAGGCAATGCCATTAATGTAAATCTGTCAATAATCTGTTTATGGGCAGAGTAAAATAATGCATGAGAAAATAAAAACATTCAAGTGAATGACACTGAGTAAGGGTGTACTGTATATTTGTAGGGTCCAGGCCTTGCCTACATAGTCCTTTACAGTGACTTGTCATAGCATGGCCTACAGTGAGAAATCAAACTAGTCATATAACTGAACAACATAAAGGAATTTTAGATTTACTAAAGTAAAGTACTCTAGTAACTAAAGCACTTTGCCTTCGTCTTTGTGTCAGAAAAGGTGCACTTCACTCTTGTTTGCTTCAATTTAGTATTTGCAGATTAACAAGCATGTACTCCATCTAAATGTTCAAACTTTTCTTGTGAAGGTTATTATACAATTATGGATCAATCATCTGATCACTAAAGTACCACTGTGCCATTCCCATGGAACAGTTTTTGACTCTTAAAGCTATTTTCACATTAAGCCCCACATCTCCCTTTGCCATTAACAGCCACAGCAACGACTCAACTCCTCCTCATGGTCAAACTTTGATCCAAGCCATCTCGTCTAATGTGAACTCTTTCTCCACTCAAGTATACTCCCCGCTACTGTCTGCATTTAACCGCGTTGTTTGTGAGTGCTGTGCCATCACACAGGTTGTTGTTGCCATCGTTCTTGTTGCGAAACGCAGATTTTATTGATGTAACAGGTGCTTAGCACGACTGCGGCAGTCAAAATAACACAGCTCCTCCTCTGTTTGGCTTTCAGAATAGAAGCTAAAGTTAGACATCTTTGAGGTTTTTTCTGTCACTTGATGGAAGGTGATGCCAATGCATAATGCATGAGGAGAGAGGGAAGACTTCGTCTGGCTGCTTTTTATAGACCACCAAAGCTCTGCTAGTGCACACACACACACACACACACACACACACGCATGAGCCAAACGTCTCACTCGAAACGATGTAACCTCTCACAGATCAAGAAGGCAGGAGCAGAGGAAGAACAGGAATCCAGCAAACTGGCAGCATTGTAGAGAATAAAAAAAAATAGAAAGAAACAACAAGACGAAACAAAAATGTTGACGTGCTATTTTCAGAAGGCAGGATCTTTTGATGCACATACCAGAAGAGAGGCAAGGGGAAGAGGGAGCAGCAGGGCTGGTGTTTGTCTCAGAGATGGGCTTTAACAGAAATACTTTATGCATGTGATCTTACACGCTCTCCTTAGTCTTTGTTCCCACCGTTCCAACACTTCAGTGAAAGTGACTTTAGGTCTAGTTAAAATGAGAAGGTAGGGGGGGGGATGTCAAATTATTTGCAGGGAAAGCTGAGCTTCAACTTCTGGTGGCAGACTTTACAAACACCATTTACTGCCCTCAAAAGTGGGGAGTTATTTTCTCCTTATCCCTCTAATCCTTATTTAACCAGGCTGGTTGACTAAGAGAGCACTTTCATTGGGGGGGTGGGGGGGTGGGGGGGACTGTAGGGAGCTGCGCC
>NC_045745.1:11529157-11533649 GCF_008692095.1 Etheostoma spectabile | reverse complement strand
TCACACCTGTGTGCTCCCCAGCACCACCATTCATCTAAAAAAGATTTTTTTTTAAAGTTGTGTATTCATTGTTTGTCTCATAGTTTTCTCTCTGAGAACCACGTTCTCTATAAGAGAGTACAGTACGTCTAGCTTTATTGTTTTGCAAGTTAAGTTGGCTGATAACTACCTCAGCACTCTTCCAGCAGCGGCCCCAGCTGTTGTTAGAACTGTTTTTGTGTTCTTTTCCTGTTTTGTTCGATCGTGTGATTCAGTTCAGCTCGCTCTGCTGCTACTGCTCGCTTTGAATGATTTCTTCTTAAGTAGCTGAGAACTTTGAATGCAACACCTTTTAGAATTGGGCGTTTCTGTGTTTTGCCAAGGGGTTCTTTGATATATTTTTTTTCTCCAGTTAAATTTGCCAGTCCGGGGGATTTGAACTGCAACCTCTGGGTCATATTCTCTCCTCATTGTCACCTCTTACTGAATAAAAGGAATTTGTTAGAGGGGAGAAAGCACTTCACACTGAGTGGAACTGTCGGAGTGAGGTTGAAATGGCTTCCTGAGTAACGCTGTGGGTATTAGAGAGTGAATCCTACCTTCTAAGCTTTGGGGGAATCCGGGTATCTAACTGGGATTAGCTTGAAATAGTGTCTTAGTGCCCAGGAAGCACAATTGGAAGTCACTTGGATTATTCCCCTTTCTATTACCGGAGAACCCAGGCTCATCTAACCGTATGTGTTTAGGTAGCAGTTTCGAAAATTGATACATTTTCTTTGTTACTGTATTCCAACAAAGTGGTGACACAAAAAGCTGTTACTTGTACCATTGTTGCATTGATATTAAAACCAAATTAGAGATGTGGCCTCTGCTCTGTGCTTTGAGCGGATCCAACCGCCGGTTAGTTCTGAGCATCAAGGTTCCATTCTTGACTTTAGGAACACAATCTCATTGATACAATATTCTGAACTCAAGGTCCACTATCACTCAGTTTATCTCTGTTTATCACTCAGTTTATCAGGCTTTGTACAGAAAAAAAATAAATCCATGACACGCTGGGAATGAGACAAGGTTTTTATTTTAAGTAGATTCCTTTCATATCAGATCAGGCTATAAAAAAGTTATTTCTCCTCGTAGAGCAGGCAGAACAGTCGGCAGGAAATTATAAAATATTGTGCAAAAGGCTTCAAATACAATATTTGGGCATGTCTTTTCACTCTTGTGCTCTGTCACACTTTTGTAAAATAGGCAGCAGATCTTCATCTAATAAATGACAATAAGAACATTGATTGGGGGATTCACTGTAGTGTAGCGGACAGTAGTCCTTAACTAATGCTGCATTGGCAAAGTAAGCACTTAAAATCCATCACTGATGCAGCCTGACTCCTCCCTCATATCATCACTGTACTCCCGCGCTGCCACTTCTCAACCCTTCACACCAGATTTTCAATACCTCCGAGCATTGTAACTTTTTTTAGCCCCGTATTGATGTAATTGACACTTGGTTCTCGAAGACAAGAAGCCAGAATCAATAAATGTCCTCCGTGTCTAAAAGATGTTTTGAGGCCTTGAAAAACATGTATGACTTTTGGTCATGGATATGGTAACCTTAAATAATACAAACTTTACTCAGTATATGGCATTATAACTACATTGTGTCAACCTCACAGTAGCTTACTCACGTCAGTATCTCCATGCCAAATCTCATTCACCTTCTTGGGCTTTAAAACAAGAAGCAGGGAGGAGGGACGCATGTTGGCTACTAGAAGCCAAAGGATTTATTGGAAATGTTGTCTTTAGAGACACAAGATACTGTTTGGAGCACCTTCAAGCTAGATGCAACACCATTAGGAGTTTGTGCAAAACATGAATTAGTACCGTAGGTTAGCTACACGTCTTGTGGGCTAACTCAGACATGACTGATTGGATTTTAATGAAAGTGGCAGATATCATTTATCTAACTACTTGAAGCCAGCTGTCAATTGCACTCATTTTTAAAATGGCACTGATCAAATTTTGACTAAAGTTGAGAGAAATGATACATTTCTGACAACCACAATTACAGGTGACATATATGCTGCTGATTGGCTGAGACAGGTACTCGAGCAAGGAAACATGTTTACTGTTGTTCATTTTTTCAACGTGATATAGCTTTTTTTTTTCTGCCGAGACGCCTTCAGGGCAAAATTGGGGGTGGCAGTGTCGGTGATAATATAAATAACACCGTGAGGATGAAAGACAGTTGCGCTCTCCCTCCCCATCCCTCTGTCTCTCTCCTTTCCCTCTTGCCCTGCTACTCATCTATGCTCAACACGAGTGCCTCTGCGTTTGTGTGTGTGGCTTGAATTTATATGAACGTCTCCCTGCCGGGGGACAACGGGGGCCAAGTCATTGATATGTGCAGGAGGACTCAGGATAAACAGCCCACGCCTACCGGTGTTACGCCAGCCTGCCTGATACATTTTGATTGAGCAAAGACAGAGGGGTGGAATGGGGGTGGGAGGGCAATGGAATTGGGGGGGCTTAAAATCAGGGATAAAATGACAGAAAGGGAGCTTTTTTCCACTCGCTTCTCCAGACAGCCACAAAATGGACTCAAGTAAATGTTACAAACCACACATGGTGCCTCGCTAGACAGAATAGGTGGGGTGTGTGTGTGTGTGGTGTGTGGTGTGGTGGTGGTGGTGTGTGTGTGTGTGTGTGTGTGTGTGTGTGTGTGTGTTTGTGTGTGTGTGTGTGTGTGTGTGTGTGTGTGTGTGTGTGTGTGTGTGTGTGTGTGTGTGTGTGTGTCACTGAGCTTTGGAGGAATTCAACAAATAGATGAGGTGGCATGATTTTTCCCATCATTGTTCCCATTGAGCTGTTATTGAGTTACATCTTGATATGATCTTCCTTTTAATTTTCTTCCTGATGATCCCTTTTGTTTTATTGAACCCCATCACTATTCCGCTCTCACCCTCTTACTTCTCCCGCCATGTTAGTCCGTGTGACATGGTCAGCCCCCTAATGGACTGGAAATTCATGTTGAAAATACTCCCCTGCTCCTCCTCCTCTGTGTCGCTCTGTCAGAAAACCAAAATAAGAGGTGGCGGTGGCACACTGCACCACTTATGGCCACATTAGGATCAGCCACCAAAGTGTCACCGAATTGCCTCGTGCATCATTTTGCTTTTGTTCACCATGACAGGGAGTTGTGTGCGCCGCAACGGTCCTTTTGTCTGCCCTGTGCTTTTATCCACAAATGGTTGTATTGGTTGGGCTCTTACTTCTAGAGTGCATTATCTCACTTATACCATGGATCATTTTTAAAACTCAAGTCTTTTTTATTGACCTTGGTTTGCAGTGCAACGCTAAGTGACCTGTGTTTGCTATTAACATCCTGTTACATGCTCTGTTACTGCCTTGCAACTATGCCGGGTAATTGTTGACTGCTCTTGTCTTTGCAGTTATGCTAGCTTCACATTGTAGCTCCATATGTATCTTGAATATGTATTGGAATTACTATACATGCACTATTGTTACAGATACTACATGCATCATATAGGTTAATAATCAGGTCTACAGGATAAATTTGTTTTGTATGTTTGCACCTGGTACTTATGTAGAACCACAATGTGACAGCAGCATTACCATTTTGGCAAATGAACATTAGGCTATAATTTGACAGTTGAAATAAACATAACATTAGCAGTAATATTACATTACTATAGCTTACAGCTAACACACACTTAGCAGCATTGTTTGCTATTCTACCAAAAACCTGAAGTAAGTGAACCAAATCTAAACCCCTGAATGTAAGTATTAATTTATAAAAAAAATCTGGTTGGGTAATTTCTAGGGATGGGGGGAAATGTCGGGGCAGCATAGTATTGCAATATTTTCCGTGGCAATACTGTATCGATACACGGACGGCAAATCAATCTTTTATTATTGAAATTGCACATGAGAATGTAAGCTTTTGGTACTAGAATAATATCAGTTGCATCACAGAATATAGCAATATGTTTTAAATCGCAATAATATTGTATTGGGGCATGTATGTTGTGAGAATATCGTTTTGTTGGGCGTCTGGTGGTTCCCACCCCTAGTAAAGTCTTCGACACAATGTTTCAAAGCTAAAAATGTTTAAATGACAGTCACTGACCTAGCAAAGACGGGATTTTGTAGATTAAACAAGAGCGTTTCAGCACTTGGTGCGTGATCTAAATGGGGCTGTAAGGGAATTTCCTTGACAACTCTTTTCATTGTTCACCACATGTCTCCGATGCTCACCATCCGCTTGCTACGTAAAGGTCGCAAAATGAACCTAGGGGTTAATAATACATGGGTACGGAGTCGAGGGTTCTCTGGGATATGTTTTCATGCTAATTGAATTAGCTTGTAACGCTAGTAGTCAGGGAACTGGTAAAGTAAAAAGAAATCACAATTTTTATACCACTAACAAGGCACTAAAAAAACACTAGCACCACACTTCCACGATAGCATAATGAGGGTCCCTACATGTAAACCGAAG
>NC_045745.1:11526166-11529147 GCF_008692095.1 Etheostoma spectabile | reverse complement strand
TTTGTAAGTGTACAGACAGTTTATTAAAAAGATAATAATAAATAAAGACAGTACTGTTCGTGTATACAGGTGGACACATTCTTGGAGAAACATGACCAGTCGAACGCCATCAGCAATCAGTAACCAATAACATGGCTCAAGCACTCCGTTTGTCATTCACCTAGTCATACAAAAACCAATCCCAGAGAACGGTCGACTCGGTACCCATATGTTATTAACCCCTAGGTTCATTTTGCGCTGGAATTGTCCTTTAAGTCCGAGCTCTATTCAGCGGCCCTCCTTTTCCCAATTATCAGCTCTTTTTCTTCTGACCAACAAAACTAATGAACAAATAGCCACACACACGCACCACAAAGCCTTTCTTCAATTTACCACCTCTTATCTGCCTTCCTTTATCTTTTAGTGTTTTCTTCTCTCCAGCTTAACAAATAATTTGGGGATATAAAACGGTTACGTGAGCCAAAGAGGATATCGGCAAAAGTTCCAAGCAGAGTCATTTGATTTAAAGAGGTTTGGCAGTAGTTCCACTGCCTCTGTTAAAGCTCAATCATATGAAATCTGGATTATCAAAGCCATCAAAGGACCACGGAGGTCTTTGAGTTATTATATTTGTTGCAGTTTGGTATGAGTAGATCATCTTATTTTGACTTTTTAACAGGGGTATAATACAAGTAGAAGTAGAAGAGCAGGTGGAATGCTTGGGTCTTTAGTTCTCCAAATGCAGTGCTAGTTATGATGTATGGCCAGCCAAGTCCAGCGGCAAAATTGGAAAAAAAGTTCTGAATTACACGAGGCAAGCTGTTACGGCTCAATAACCCAGGCCTGTAATCGGCTCACATTTCAAACACACACACTTGCATTCAGACAGCCCTCAGTTGGGCTGGATTTTACGAGGAAGCACACTGCACGAGGTGATCAGCATATGTTTTGTTGACATAAATTTAAAATTTATTGCCGTTGTCAAAAGTGACTGTTGGACAAAGTCGATTATTAACTGAGTAAATGGCTTGAGAGAGTTTTATGTGAACTTCCTTAATGGCTGCAGTCAGTCTGTTTCAAATCACCCTCCCTCCCTCCCTCCCTGAGCGCGCACACACACACACCTCTCATCATCTAAATTCAGAAGCAGAACATGAAAGCAGACAGTTACGATAGGATTTGAGAGTGTGTGGAGAGGTCTATCCGAGCCAAATCACTGAGCTGGGACAATATGTATTTTAGTATCCTTTTACATACCAGTAAGCCTTGTTGGAGCTGAATTACAGTATATTACTATTATTACTAGCTCTGCTGAGGCACGCACAGCATTTCAAAGTTATTATATTTCACAGGTGTGTGTTTTTTTTGTGTTCACCTTTGTCTGTCTACAATTAATTATGTTTCATAAAGGTTGGGGTATATCATCAGACCAGATGACAGGCTCAAATTTTAGTTTTGGTTTGAGACAGATCACCTCTGGCACAGTTACAGGGACAGTTACATCTGACGAGTCTTTGTGGGTGTAGACTGGTTTGGGCTGAGAATCAGTTCTGTTAGATGCACTCAGGTTCCCTTTTAGCCACTGTCACCAGCTGGAATTGGATCATTGTACTTTACCCTGGTTTTGGTGCTTCATCCATCATGGTTCTGGCATGAATCTGGAAGCCAATTATGACAGATATAAGCCCCCCACCCCAAATGCCAAAAGGAAGGATGTCATTAGTGTCTCAATAGAACAGGCTGAGTCCTTTAACAGACTGAATTGGTGGAAAAGTGTTGTTACCATTCTGTTGAACAACAAGTAATGTGCTGTTTCAGTGGGTAGCGCTAGCTATTGCAGTTAGATTTAACACACTCAGCTAGTGACATACACACCGCATTCATCAACACCACATTTATGGTGAAAACACATCGCATTGCTTCCACTTCTAGTGGCCTTAATAAGTCCATCCATACCTTATCAGTGCTCTGTCTGGGGGGCACAATGGCCAGATTGAGGAAGGACACAAAAGGCCTTTGAAAGCTGTGTGTGTGTGTGGTGTTGTGGTTTACCGCTTGCCGGTGTTTCCCCCTTATCGGAGTGAAAGCATTTGGGTGCATCACCTGTGATTCTTAAAAGAAAAAATCTGGTTCTATTCCTATGTCCATTTTGTCTTTTGTGGGTGAATTTCTGTCATTGCTGTGGATGATTAAAAATCCAAAATTGCATTACACCAATCATGAAGGGAAGAATGCCAATGTAGAAGTGGCAGAGATGTCATTTTCTTCAGCGAAAGTTTGCCTCAGTAGACCAGAATGCAATGCAGCTGTACTTTACTTATTGCTTAGTTTAAAATGTTATTTGTATTGTTTCTCTTTACATTGGTAAATTACTTATGGGTGCAAGTATTTTGTTTTTGCCGCATAGTGGACTCCGCTTGCCAACTTAAAAACACTGTCATTTATGTTGACACCACGTTGTGCTATTTTCTTCTGAGATTATTTTCCATTGGATATTGAAGTGCATACGTGTTTTGGCATGCCTGGTCAAGTGGCACTTTATCCATGGTATTTGAAGGGGGATGTAATTTTTGCCTGTTTTGTTTGTTGTACATGATCGAAACGCACATTTACAAGGGCCTTTTTAAGTTTTTTGTCCAGTTTCACATAGCCATACAGTATGAAAAGGACCTGTCAACGCAGATTCCCATAACCATAGTAACTCGCTCTGCCTGCATGCACATGGCAGGAGAGGAGAGGAATGCTGCTCTGCTCACAGTGACACGCTGGATGTCCCTCAGATTAAAGCCTTTATAAAATGACAATACTTCCAGCTGTTGAAAATCATCAAAAATGAACATTACCTGAAAACAGCGTGTAGTTTTTCTTTTTAGCATCTGACATCACACTTTCAGTCACTATGGCCACTACGGTCAGAAACATTGAACAAAATATGAACAATAGCGTCGCTGTCAACGGGCTTATTTGCTAATGTTGCTTGAAACCATCCAGCAAATAGACGG
>NC_045745.1:11520601-11526156 GCF_008692095.1 Etheostoma spectabile | reverse complement strand
AGGTTACCTGAAACCTGTGATTTAACATCACTGCTCATTTTACACAACAACAAAACAAAACGCTGAGTGAACATTATTAGCTACGTTTTTCATGTTAGTTTTGATCTATACCGTGTCGGCAGAAATTTTACCGTGGCTGGCCGCCATCAACATATCAACATAGAGGAAACACTGTATCTAAAAATTTGATAGAATCAATTCCTTTCTCACTTGGGTCACTCCTGTCTTTGTGTCACTGTCTCTCCCTTTCTAAGTGTCCTTCTTTCCCTTCTGAGGGCATTTGGCATTAATAGAGCCTTTTAATCACTCTCTGCCTGGCTGTCACTCTCTTTGGTTTCTAGGTTCTCTCCACAAATTCTAACCACTGCTATCGCTATCTTGACTTGTTCAACCTCAATGCATTTTTTCTTTCCATATCTCAGTTTTTTTTTGTTTTGTTTTTTTACCACTCTTCCTTCCATGTTGGTGTTGTGCAGCAATTAATAGTCACTGAAGTCAAACTAGACTTTACTTCTTTGAAACTCCTTTAGCCATGGCCATAAGACCCGCTATTATCCCTCTCTGTCTGTCTCGGCCTCCTCCCTGCTCTGTCTCTCCCTACACCGCTAGAGGCACAAAAAGCTGTAAATCAATTTGCATTTGACATCTGACATCAATCAGTCATGTTTTGGGAGAGTGGCACCACCTCCTCCTCTGCGGCTTTGTTGAGAGACGCTAAGATGGATGGCTGTCATCTCGCCCAAGTTGAGCAGATCTCTTATCAAGGGCATTGTTTCCCCAGGAATGCACTTGGATGATCACTCTGTGCCACCTGAGTCATCGACACAGACTGTAAAATCCTTCTGTTTGACGTTGTCTGGTTTACCTGCCAGAAGCATACACTATACCTAAGTATAGAAACTTGCACTTGTCCTGTGGAAATATTTTGACAGCTTTGCAGTTCAACATTATAAAAATCTAGAAACGCGCTGATCAAACCAAAGCCTTATCACTAGCTTAAAGAGTGTTTTTTTTCACCATCTCGATTTAACCTGCCGTAGCATTATTATCAAAAAGGAAACCCATATGACCAGATAGGTTTGTTTGCTGCCAATACGACACACAGGAGCATTTCCTAATTAGCACCCCTACCTGTGGCAGCAAATCAACATGTCCTCATTAGGGCTGCACACATAAGGGGCAAGGTTAGAAAGCCCATCTGAGTTTTCATTTTCTCAAAGGCAGAGCACGATACCCAGGGCTCGGTTTACACCTATAGCCATTTCTAGCTACTGAGGGAATGCATTATAATGTTAAAAAACCTCATTCAACGCCCACATTCTTTCTTGGTGCTTAAAGTGAGTTTACCACAGTGTTCTGTTCACAGTATTAAGTATTAAAAAAGTAGTTAAAAAAAGTCTCAAATGAAATGTAGCAATATAGCTTTTTGACACAATGTTAAAATATGTCAACGTTGACTTTTGAGTTTGCACGGGACACAAACAGCGCCTCCTGGGTCAAAGTCCTGTTTGTTTGACCTGTCTATCCACCCCTACCCCCTCCCTCTTTATACCAAGTGACCTGACATCATCATTATTACTACGACCACTGATGGTTTAATAATAACCGTTAACATACTACTAATACTAAATATTTTATTAGTCCCGCAAGGTTAGTTATTACACACATATGCTCAGTACCTACCTAAATGGAGAGATGTAAGAGTGAACTGCACATAGCAGCGCATAGCATAGAAAGGCGCTCTGAGCAGTAGGGGGATCAATGCTTGCTCAAGAGCACCTTGGCAGTGCCCAGGCACCTCTCCAGCTACTAGTCCACCACCATACATTGGTCCGTATGGGACTTGAACCAGCGACCCTCCAGTTCCCAACCCAACTCCCTATGGACTGAGCCATTGCCAACTAATAATAATAAACTGCTTGCCGTTTTTGGTGGAGCACAGTCTCGTTTTTGGAGCCTCACTGTGAGAGAGGGCAACCGTTTAAATGTGCGGATTCTGAAACAGCACCAACATGACAAACAATCATTACAATTTTGGGTGTGTGTACTTTTGTAAACCTCACCCAAGGTGAGGTATTTGAAGTTCTCAGGAGGCTTAAGGCACTGTGGCAGTTTGTGTTACCCTTAATTGCTTTAGAGCACCTTCAGATATCTCCTAAGAATAATATGCTTTCTACTGAGCCGTTGGGTCTTTGAGGATTTCGTAACAGAGAGAGTCGTGGGGCTAGACTTTCTGTTGTCAGATGTTATTTAGTTACCTTACCTCCAAGGCCTTTACTACATAATCAAATATTGAACCTTAGTCTCGTCTGACCTTGTGTGCTTAAACTATGTTACAGCCTAATGACTGTCTGTTTGGCAAAAAGACAATCCATTGGAGATCAGATTTTGCTTTAAGCTACGCATCACCTTATAGATTAGAGAGCAGTAGTCAAAAACCAGCCCATAAATGGTTCATAACACTAAGTAGCTGTCTTGTGTGTTTGCCTGAATAAATCATTCTATTTCACTTAATAGCTCCTTGTCCATCTGCAGCACTTGAGATGTAGGTAGTGATTTACAACACCGAGTCATGGGCTGGTGTTCCCTGCAGAAAGAAATGCGTTGTAGTTGGTCGGCTTGTTACACTGATGGTTATTGTTAATGTGCCGATATATCATGACTGATGGAATGGGACATTTTTCAGATTGCTTAGTTATTAGCTGTAAAAAAAAATAAAAAAATAAAAGCTCCTTTCTTTGGGACACAAACATTATGCATGCACCTTAAGCTTTGGCCGGTCAAAACAGGGTCCGGAGCCTAAAATGGTTGTTCTGCTCTTTGCCAACAGGAAGATGCACAGTGGGATGAAGACCTACGGCTGTGAGCTGTGTGGAAAGAACTTCCTGGACAGCCTCCGTCTACGAATGCATTTGCTTTCTCATTCAGGTAAAGAAATCAAACCAACCCAAAAACCACAACCCCACGCGTTGATCACTGTTGAGCTAGCGGTGCGCCCTGGTTTTATGCTTGGTTTACTGCTGGTTGTAGGGAATTACTGGTCGGATTTTTTTTTTTTTTTTTAGAGAGCATTCATTACTGCTTTTACATTTTAGCATTATATGTAGAGTTTCACTAAAATACTAGAGTTAGGTATTGTTTCAAAAATAAATGTGCTGAGATGCAAAAGCAGTGGCTTGGTCCTTTTAAAGGGAGATGGAATCTCTTTTTTTGAAGATTTATGCTCTTCAACCCTGCAAGCTAGGCATGCCTCTAGGTTTTACTCTTGCATCCCACAAATGGGGTTTACAACCATTCACAGATTAGAAGGGATTGAGTTACAATGAATACATTGTCTACCACAACCGTATTAAAAACTGATTATAATAACATATCTTAACAATAGATTTTAACTTTGAAATTTCTGAAGCCGTAGAGCTGAATAAAAGAATAGTTTGCCTTACACATGCTTTATTTCCCTATAAATTTACCCGTTTTAAAAATTTGAATGTAAAGCATGTCCCAATTTCTGTGATGTATTGATTAAAAACTCTTCAGCCCAGTCAAGATGACCAAACTTAACCAAAGACGTGCCTGCACATCGTCATCCTGTAGCGTTACACCTCGGTGACATTAGAGGTCTGAAAGGCAGTACAAGTCAGAACACTGGGTACATTGATTGGTCCAGTTTGACACTATAACACCCACCCCAAAACACACACACACACACACACACACACACACACACACACACACACACCATGACATCATCCCATGCTCTGAGCCTACTAGCACAGCACTGTTTATGGCATGGGCCGTCTTTATAGGCAGCAAGACTCCTCATTCCTAAAGCTCTAATGGCAGATGGTTTATTGAGACACTGTAACGCATGGGACCTCTGAGGGAACCCCTCTATACACACACACACCCCCACACCACACACACACCCACACACACACACACCCACAACACACACACACACAACACACACCCACACACACACACACTCACCCCAAATCCATGTGTTACGTTGCCCAAGTTGACACTCTGCACAATACTCTGTATGTTTTCCAATAGGTCCCAGTAAGTGGTCTGATTTATCTACTTGGCATTAACGTTGTCGTTGTTGTCGGTGGTCGGGCTACACACACCCCCCCCCCCAAGCCAACTACTGACAGTAGGCAGGAAATGATAATTGCCAGGATTTGTTTGTTCGTATCTCACCCAAACCTAAACAATGACTGAGATGGATGCTGACACTCCTGCTATGTTGTGACAAAGATGAATGACAAATTCACGCTGCGCCAGTGAATTGGCTCAGCACACAACTCAGTGTGTCAAACACAAAAAGTTGCTCTGAGGAAATATTCACTGTTTATTTTAGAATTACACCCCATTTCCAGAGGCCCTGTTGCAAATGTGTGCTGCTCTTCTTCTCACTCACTTGACAAAGCAGAAAGAAGTCCCAGACGCTCTGTCTCAGAAACGTGTTGAATGCTAAATGTTTTGGCGAATGTGTCTCGCAGTGTGTGCCCCAATATGTGCTCCACCTGACATAATGTCCAGCCCTAAAGCCTCTGCCACCGGCTCCTATTTTGTGTAAAGTCATATTGTACAATCATTTTGAGCCACTTAAGGTGGGTGGAGGTAATCTTGTGCACAGATACATGTAGTCTGTTCCTGAAGTGTGAGCAGCTCTCTGCATGCTCCAGTGGAGATTAACCTTAAAGAGCCATGCTCTCGCTGCTGACATGGATCTAAATGGCAACAACATAACCTAAAACTTGTGTTTTGGGAATTTGTGATTGTATTAGTTGTAGTAGTTAACAGTAACCGTTTAAGTCAAGTACATCCTAGGCTATTCCTGTCCATATAAATGACCATTGTTCATTAGTTACAGTAGTAGTATTACAAGTATAATGGAAGTAGCATTTAACAAATCTGAAAATTTCAGGAAAAATTAGGCTTGTGGCAGAAGAGGCCTTTTTAGACAGGGTTAGTAAATAGTGTTATAGTTTATCTTTCTTCTGGCTTTCAAAGAAGTCTAATATTTTTGATGACCCCATTTATATCAATGTGTACATCTGGATTTTTTCTACCCACTGTACTCTCTGCGACAGTCATGGACTAAGAGCTTTAAAAAGAAATGTGTGCTGCCTTTTGCAACAACAAAGCATTTTGTTAAAGTTTAATTTTGAGGGAACTACATGGTTTTGTAGAGGAAAGGAATATAGAAGGAAGAGAAACCAGAGAGATCATGATTCCTTTTTTAATAAAATGTGAAAGAAGACAAATATAAATAGTCCTTTATAGGACGTGCTTGTGTAGGCTCAGACCACACTGAGGTAATCCTTATCTGATTTCCAATAGAAAAAGGGTAAATTTAAAAATCTTCTATGGTATCAACAGGTAAACAGTAAGTCACAATGTGTGCGCATTGTTGAAAGGAGATCAAATGGAGAAAAACATTGAAAACTCGAGGAAGAACCACACTCTCCACCTTGAGAAAGGCAAGAGAGCGGAAGATGTGGGCAGTGTATTTTTAGCAACTGTGGCAGCAAGTGCATAAACTTTTT
>NC_045745.1:11471836-11520591 GCF_008692095.1 Etheostoma spectabile | reverse complement strand
TTTTTTTCATTCTCTTTTTCTCCTCTTTCCAAGCGGGGCCGTGTTGACGCACGGCATCAACCTGCACTTTTACACACATCAGTGTTGATTCATAGCTGCTTTGGTCTGGCGTTAAAGGCAAGACAAGCGCTTCTGTCGAGACGGGCGACGGTTAGGGAAGAGACAGCGCTGAGGCAAAGCTTCTTTGATAGTTTTTGTTGTCTGTTTTTTTTCCACCTCCACTGACTTTTAAGGCTTTTTTTTTTTTTTATCGTGCCTTTCTGAAATGATGACACTTCACCGGGTTCCAAAGCCCTAAACCTCAGCCCCTCCTCCACCTCCACCGCCGCCATCATCCTTCAGCTCGCTTCAGAAAAGACAGAATATTGGGGAGATGAAGCGAGAGAGTGGAGAGGCTTTTTTGTATGCACAGCGTGTCGTGGATGTGGGGCGTTTCAGACGCTGCCGCTGCTGCGGCGGCTGCTGCCTCCCCCCTCCTCCCTCCTCTCTGCTTTCCACTCTGTCTCTCACTCTCTGTCTATCTGTCCGTCCGTCTGTCTGTCTTTCTCTCTTTCTTTCTCTTTCATTCTCTCTCTCTCTCTGTGCTTGTTGTACGGAGAACTTGGCGGCTCGCCAGTCTGGGCTGCCTGCCACTACTGAGGGTACAGTATGTACAGTCTACCTTGTGCCAGCTATTTATTTTCTTTCGTCTCGTTCTGTCTCAGTCCTCTCTCCAACGCCTGACGTTTAGTATTTGACAGTGTTTGCTGAGCCGAAGCCTGCAGATGGGGGTTAGATCAGTTTGGAGAGCTGTGACTCAGCCCTTTTTTGGGTGCATTTTCAGGTCCTACATGTTGTTTTCTTTGAATCATAGCAGCACTTTCACACTTCTGATGGACGATAAAGCCAGCGTTTTAAGTAAACTTTAAAAGCTTCTCCCCAAAAAATCCATATACTCCATGTTTCACCGAGATGTGTCCTTAATTGCAGTCCTGAAACAGCAGTCAAACCACAATAAAAAAACCATAATAACAATGATTATAATAATAATAGTAATTAAAATAATAATAAAATAGTGATTTGGAAGTCAGTCAGGTGCTGAAACTGGATCTGCTCTTTTTGTGTTGAGCAAAATGTTTCCATAGCCAAGTCAAAAATATGTGTGTATATATGTCTCGTATCTAAAGTTTGCGTTGAATGTCTGATCAGATTAATAATTTTCTTTGATCCTCATCCTGGTTCCAGTTTTAGATTGTATATTATTTAGTCGAGTTCTTGTACGGCTGCTTGTTGCGTGTTTCAATGACACACACACAGAGAAACACTGTGGTTTAGACGAAGGGTGGCGCCTGGGTAGAGCGTGCAGGAGGCAGGACATGGCCGCTGTACCATCGCCACTTCCATCGTTATCTGGAGTCTCTTGCCATTACTGAAATTTCTCATTTGCCCTTACCAACAGGAGGTCTCTCTAGTTTGACATTTTCGTCGGCATCTTTGTGGAAATCACCGCTCTTCTTCTTGACCCTTGGACCCTCTCGCTCCAGAAGCATTTAAGAAATGTTCTCAACTCTCGCTGTAAATTCTCCGGTCAATGAGCTGATCTATTCACACACGGGCTCAGTCGGACATTACACAGACTTTGTGCTAGGGAGCTGCCTCTGTAAAGTCTGATCCAACTGCAGAGTATGTGTAAAAGGGGCATAAGGTATTTTTTAAAATAAATAAATAAGAAGAAGGATCTGTTTTGGAATCTGTACTTAAACTATTAAAGGTATAGTGCATAGTTTCTGCCGCCAACAACAAAACTGTCAGCACGTCAGCATGATTCAAGCCTTTCATGACCACCCAGCCCCCCTCCTCCTCCACGCAGTTGCTAGTAGCCAAGGAGGACACTGAGGTTTAAAAAAACCTGATGGACTCTTCAGAAGATGTAATGATCTTCACTTGAGTTTCTGCACGGGAAAGTCGCCGGAGTGGACAGTCTTCTGAACATAGTCATACTGAGACATACAGGGAGAGGTGTCATTTGGCAATGGCTTGAATGCACCGGTTGTTCATTATTATCAAAAGGTTAGGCACTAAAGCTTTAAAAAAAAAAGTATAGAAAAAGTTTCAAGAATATTTAGCACTAATGAAAACATGACATTAGAATTCGCTCAGGTCAAGGGCTTCAAACAGACACAACGCTGTAGTTTTAATAGTATCAGGTAAACTGTTCTTTATCCTCCATATCCAAAATAATCTGTCTTTTAAATTGTGCGTCCGTGTGTGTGTGTGTTTGTTGAAACAAGACCAGACTGCTATGATTCACAGTTTGTTTTCCGAGCGAGTTGTTGCGGCATAATAAGATTACCCATAAGACTCTGCCTGAACACCCATACCGCTATCTCCGTTACCACCAAGTTTTCATCTCAGTGCCTTTACAGAGTGTTAATCCTCCTTTAACATTATGTATACATAGTAAGGAGTTACTGGATGAGCCAGATGGGTATGTGTGTGAGACCTGAATCACTTCTTCTACTAAAAAAGATCCATCTTTATTAATCCAGCAGTCACAGGCTAAGTGTGTTGCTCAAGGGCACATTGTGATAATATATCAATGGAGAGATGGTCTCCATATTGTGTCGCCTGATAGTGTGGGAACCGAAAAAGAGTACTTAAGTATAAAGCACAGGGGGTTGTCTTTATTCACCTTGACTGTACTCTTTGACAGTGGTAAATATATGTAGCATCTGTTAAAAGTCAACAGAGGACTTTCAGGTGGCGTTTACAACATTCCTAGCAGATCTTCAGCTGCTCTATGAACAGCTGATCGCACATATTACAGCTTATATTACTGGATTTCTCAGTGGAATTTAATAGGGACAGTTTTTGGGCTAGTTTCTGCTCCACTATCCTCCAAGGATTTGTCATGGGTGTTCTGTAAAGCGGAGACATTAAATTGCAACCGTTTGTATTCAGGGCTATTTTAATACCAACTTAAACTTCTCATTCATTGATAGTCACAAAATGTCCTGGAATAGGGCATTGCTTGCTTGGATAAATTGTTTAAAATTGATAAATTGGATAGTACCTGCGCTAAATCAGGGATACAAACATTGAAAAAACTTAGTTGGTGAGAAGAAAAAAAGTGTTCATATGTTTACATTTTGTAAACGGTACTTAAAAGGGTCTTAAAAATATATTGTTTTGGTATGCATATTGTATTATTCCCAATTCTTAGGTAAAGTGTACTTGCAATCCAGTTAGTCTATGACATATCTGTAGTCAGAGCTTCTGGGGGATGCAGTTGCTAACCAAAGGAATAGTTGATGAAAACATGTCTTTACATGATAATCCCTTGGCATTTAGGGTCATATGCTAGCTCTGACAGTGTGTCACACAGGCTTCATTCGTTTGGTATGCCTGTGTTTGGTTTGTGCATTAGTCAGCCAGTACCGTGTATTTCCAGAATGAGGTTTGCAGTTTAGAATAGTGTTTCTGACCAACCCTGAAGGGAGTTTGTTTTTTATGACACCTCAGTTGGTAGCATAGCATTATGTTCCCTGTTGGTTGATCTTTTACGGGTTGTCTGCTAAAAAAAAAAAAAAAAAAAAAAAAAAAAGCTGGGATTGGTGAATTACTTACAGGGCAACCACAATTTTTTTTTTTTCAACCCGGACCGTATTTTCCTATGTTTTTGTGTCTAAGTTAATTAGTAAGTCAATGCAAGTTAATAGGGCAATCGTCTATCTTGTATTTACCTTCAAAAAAGTGCTAATTTTGCCTCTGACAGGCTCAGATTAATATTCTAAGTGTCTGACAACATTATGGAAGGGATCCCTTCAGAGAAGTACCTTTAAAACCTCTTTGAGACCTTTCTGTTTAACCAGAAACAGCTCTGATGTTGCTAGCGCTAAACCCACCAGACTCCATTTAAAAACGCAATACTTTTAGCGTGTATAGAGCCGACATATTTTCACGTCAATCAATAAACTGTGTTTATTTCAACCAAAACCAGAGTTGTGATGGTTTGGAAAAAATAGAAAGATGACCCAAAACGGCTTTTAATAGTTTTATTTTGTTTGTTGACTTTGAATGAAGTGTATTTTATGATGCTAAAATTACTTTTTATTTACATGGAGTCTGGTGGGTTTAGCGAACGCAATTTTAATGGATGTTTTTACATTTTTTTTAAAAAGGCTCTTACTCTTTAACAAAAAGTTGAACCTACTTAGAAATCCTTTCCATAAAGATTGTTGAATAAAAAATGATAGTTACCCTTTAAAGCCACATTGTGTAGAATACTTTCACACTTTGACTACCAGAGACAAAAAAAACATTGAGATGATTTGCATTAAAATTGTATAAAAAATAATAGAACCAAATAAATAAATGGATTTTAAAGACACAAAGGTATGCTATATACAGAGATAAATTGTCTACTCCTGTAAGTGTCTGTGCACTGGAGTAACATCACATATGTCATATGGTGTATTTGACCTGAGCATTACACAATAACTAACATTATTGTAAGTGTACCAGGGTTAGCCAAAGTCTAGTTTTCCTGCTGTCCCTGACCAGATGTTCATCTTGGCTGCCTAAAATTAAAAGCTTTGTTCCAAGCTGATCCCAATCTGATTCCAGTCTTGAGTGTGGGAGTAAAATGCCTACGTAAATGTCCAGAGCATTTACAAGAGGAAAAATTCTAAGAATTTCGATATGAACACGGCGAGGCGGGAGGGCTGCTTTCCAACTGCTCTTTGTCTGTGTTTCTATCTCCGTGGCGTTTGTTTGGCTGTTTGGCTGCCGGATTGTCGGCTGTTTTGGCTCCGTGCCGGCTCTTCCCTCACAGTGATGACGACATATTTGTGCCGGCAGGTCTGGATGTTCTGCCAGCATTCCGGCATTTATGATCGCTCGCAGATGTGAGTCCAGGAACACACTGTACTGTACTCAAACCCAGAAATTAATGAAACTTGACTGCCTTCCAGGCCACAAATTCCTAAATGTGTGTGTGCGTGTGTGTGTAAAAAGGGAGATAGGAGACTCAGGAGAGGGAGGGTTGGTAAGGGTGGGGGGTGGCGGGGGGCTAGGCTAATAAAAGCAAGTCTTAAGAAAGAAGTAGTTCACAAAAAAAATAAAAAGGCTCAAAGTGTTAAGCGGTTTGCGTGTATATTTTTTTACCACAGCCGATGTTCTGTCCTGCAAGCACGCGTGCACACACACATGCATATAACACTGCTGTTTCCCTAGGTACATTAACACAGATGACAGACAGAGTGGATAAGCAGCAGTAGCTCATACTTTAGTAGCATAACATTACTCCTTCACTGCAACTTAAAGCCCCCCCCCCCCTTCTTCTGCACTTCTTGTAATACTTCCTCTGACCTGTTGATTTACTGTTCCAAATACACACTGGGATTATGCAGCTGGACAAATCTCAGCTGGGTCATATTACATGAAAGGAGGGCATGTTGGGGACAGAGAAGTGAGAGGTGACACAACGCTGTTCGACCTATAGTACTGTAGCATCAGCCATCACTGTCAAACTGATAATTTTATTTTCCTACCAAAGACGGAGGGGGGGGGGGGGGAGGAACCCTTTGTCCTGAGCAAATGTGACTTTACTGGAAACGTGTGACTCTGATCAGCTGCCCTCTTTAACCAGAACTCTGTGAACCTGTGCCTTTGGGCTTCTTGGCAAGGCAGTGTTTTTAAAGAAATGAAACATAAAAATAGCCAGATTGAACAGTATGTGACTGAGTGATGATCCTCTGGGTGATAGGGTCTGGTTGACAGCTCTATGCCTGGAAGCACAGGCAGACTAGATAGCCAGTTACCTTAAATGACATTTAACTTGGCATGGTTCTACCTGACCTGTAGCGGCCTTCCTGGAAGAACCTCTGTGGGTATTATTTGCAACTTGCACTGCTGAGAAATGTGTCACTTACCAGCACAGAATGTCTCTCTGACAAAATGTGTGTTCTAGCATGTTATTGCAGAGCAGTGCAACACATACTTTGGCATTAAATGGCATTTTTAGGGGCTGAAGTTTGTGAAAGATTTTTTTCTATAGAATGGCAATATTGGCTTGTCTGTCTTAGAGAGACCAATATAATAAACCCTTTCATGAAGTTACGCAAGCAATTGGAACATCAGGACATTTGCAATCCATACACACAAAAAATAACAATCTAATGGCTTGATTTAGATGAAATGTGCAGGTTCAGACTCCCCAGAGGCTGAACCCTTTTTCATTGTGGACACTCCAGGACCCTTTCCTCCAGCGCCATGCTGAGGACAGTTGTTTTTAATGTTATGCAGGTAAGAATAGCAAAATCCTGAGTATGTTGTTTGCTCCATCCAACACGTTTATAAGTATTTTGGCTTCTCAGGGCTGTTAGTTTACATGGTATGATAGACAATGCAATCATAGAACAAGGAAATTAAAATACAGTACAACTCTGGGTGTGATATTAGACCACAAGATCTGCTGTAAACTGCATGTAAATATGTGCACTCCAAGTTGGCAAGAAGTGTTGCAGTTCTGGAAACACCGGATCCTACAGAATTTTACACTTGGATTATTGTATCTGAATTACTGTGTGGCGGTGTGGCGCAACACATACAGAGGCACCACACCATCATTATGCATAGGCCCACTATAATAAGTAGAATAGTAAACAATGTAGGATGTCAAAAACACACTAAGAATCTGTTTTTAAAGTTGCGTGCATTGATCTGGTGGAAGACTGCACAAGCAAGAAGCAAGAAATAATTCATTTCCTGACAATATACAAAGCCTTTTCTTAGACATAGAGGGGCGTTATAACTTTAGAGGAAAACTTCATTTGAAACAACGGGAATGTAAAGCAAGCTAATGATACTGTTGGTATTGCTTTTCTTTTTCCCATTCTTCATTGGGCAGTGTTGGTGATTATGCATGTTGAATTGGCGTCGGCTGAAAAGCCAATTCATCTGATTGGCTGAGAGCGCACACAGAAGGCTCTTCTCATTTTCCATGTCATCATTTCAATAGACATGAGAGCTGTCAAAACTGGCCAAAAATTACCCTGTTTTCCTTTTTTTTTTAATGTTCGGTTCTGCACGCAACTTGGCCATTGACTGTAGTCTCTGTGGTGTGTTCATGTGCTAGGTTTTGGCCAGGACAAAGGCATTGCGGGGTGACAGGAGGCGACGCCACAGTTCCTAGCCATCAGCTTGGTGTATCAGGGCCTTAAAACCTGCCAATCAAAAGTTAGACAAGGAACCTCAAAGTTGACTTTTCAGCCCTCTCTATTTTCAGACAAGAAGAAAAAACAGGAAGAGTTGATCTTATTTCTTTTATTACAGGGATATTGCAGCTTTAAATCCTTTTGGTTGCTATGTAGCGAGTGCCCCTGTGCTCCCTTAATGGGCCTGATTTGGTATTCCGCTCTGATGCCAAGACTTATTTTTGTATGCGAGACAAAGTGTTTTGATGGAGGGTGATTGCTGAAACGTCTGTGTATCTACCAAAGGCTGTTTTTTCTTTCTTTTTTGGTAGAGAGTGAGAGTTTTATGGCCTCGCACAGTACAGTACACTTTGTGCCTTCTGCTCAAAACAAGAACACAGTCGATTGAATTTTGGATTCGCTTCATCATCCCTCCCTCCTCCCAGCAGCTTTGTTGTCAGCAGACAGAATATGTGTGTACATGTCTGAGAGATGTGAGTGCTCGCTGTGTGTGTGTGTGTGTGTGTGTGTGTGTTGTGTGGTTGGTAATAAAAGTCAATTATTGCAAAAACCTGCCAATTAATTGCTCTCCTGGAAATTCGAATGATACTGTAGAAGGCACACACTCAAACACATGTCACAACGAATCAAGCCAACACTCTCACTCAAAAAATGCTAACAATACACAAACAAGACACGCACACACACAAAACAGACACATACGCACACAATCCTCATACAGTATACCACACACACTGCTCACTATTAACTTGAAGGAAGCAGGGATCGCATGGCATGACATTGTGTTTGCTTCAAAGTCTAATGTTAATTAGGTGTGTTGTGTGTGTGTGTGGTGTGTGTGTGTGTGTGTGTGTGTGTGTGTGGTGTGTGTGTGTGTGTGTTGTGTGTTTTTGTGTGTTTGGGTGGTGTGTGTGTTGTGTGGTGGTGTGGTGTGTGTGTGTGTGTGTGTGTGTGTGGGTTGTGTTAGGGGCTCTTACTGGCTGAATTTTGCTCAAGGGGTTTAGCAGATCAGGTGGAATTGCTGGTCTAGTCTCCGTATTCGGGAGTGCCCTCCAACTGTCTCAGGGTGACAGAAAACAGAGCTGCTTGTGAATCCTCCATGGCACAAATCTGGACCAATAGGTCTTGATTTTTAAGGCAATTCCAATCCCTGTTGACAACATCATCGTGATCATAATCATATCCCCGGCAAGATTGCTTAGTTATAAGAAATGCAATAAATATATTTTTGTGGAACTTCCAGACCTCTGGTTTTAATACAGTATATGTATGCAACAAACCCATCAGGCCTGGTTTAAAGGGTGATGAAGCCAAACAAGCAGTGCATACAAGAATGCATTGCAATAATGTATGTTGGTTTGAGAAAAAAAAAAAAAAAAAAAAAAAAAAGTAACCACAGTTCCAATAAAACTTCGTTATGTAAAGCTACCAAGCGTGCATGTGAGAGTGTGTACAGTGTGGTCCTGGCAAGTTCCAGTTGTGTAGTTCTGTATAGCAATTAGTGGTTCTCGCCACATTTGTAGGAGGTGCTGCTATGTGAGTCTGGACAGCACATGTTGATATAAGCCCTGTTAAAATTGTGTTCTTGTTGTTTCCCATTTGTGTGTGATTATTCATTGCAAAGATATTCACCTGGATCATTCAAATCCTCAAGCACATTTCAGTACTTACATGTTTAGTCAAAGTAGGCTACGTGTGTGTGTGTGTGTGTGTGTGTGTGTGTGCGTGTGTGTGTGCGTGTGCGTGCGCGCGTGTGTGTGTGTGTGAGAGAGAGAGGAGGGATGGGGGGGGTTGTTAAAGGGATTCTGAATGCCTTACAAACACCCCCCCCTCCCAAAACAAAACAAAAAAGCAATGGATGTGATGCGAGGTGGGTTGTACAGGGGGGAGATAAGGTTGTGAGAGCAGGAGGCTAAATTTAAATCGTAATTGGCCGACTTCCACAAGCTTGTGGGCATTTTAATGAGTCATAATAACTTCATTTAAAACCAGCTGAGCAGAAAATAGATTGGAGAGGAGCCTGTGGCTAGTATGGATTTGTGTTGCTTTGTGTGAGTGTGTGCCCGGGCGTGCGCGTATTGAGCTCAACTGTAAAACCTACAGAGATGCACGTACGCACGCACACACACACACACACACACACACACACACACACACACACACACACACACACACACACAGCAGACCTACACACACACACACACACACACAGTGCATAAAACCAACTGGTGCGACATTTTTCCAGGACAGCTCACAGAATAACACTGAGCTGCTTTACATGCAGTGTTTGTTTGTGTGTTGACGCACCGTAGCGACACAATCAACCCCTTTCGGATGTGACGATGTGTGATGTGTTCTGATATGATGACCGTGACAGGGTCAGGCACACTAACTCTACAGTTACAAATAATTCTGCAGGGCTCAATATCCAAATACTGTCAAGTGTGAGAATGAAAATAGATCTGGAAAAATGTCAAAGAAAAATGTAATTATAAATTCCAGACCCCCACAGGTGTTTTTACTGTAGCCTGATTAGAAGAGCTCTCAGCACTGCGCTGGCATGTACAGCTGAGATTGACATACTGCACATCTGACATGCTTGTTTTTCGATACCTTTTAGGGTGGGGACAGCTACACTTTTATCATTAATAGTAGCATATGGAGTTTTGTTTTCATCATTAATCATTTTAATCCCTTTGCTCCACCGTTCTTCAAACTGAGCAGAGAGCATCTCTGTGTAGGAACTTGCTGAATATATATTATCATTATGGTCCACTACGTTCAGTGGTGTCTTCACAGTTACGTAATGTTGTCAGGATGTCAAGTGGTAATTGCGTTGTTAATTGCTTACTGGAAAATAGAAGAAAACACCGCCTGCTGCTTACCTCCATGTTGATTATTTCACATACAGTATCGTTGGAAGAGCTGTACCGAATATAATTTTTTTGAGCTATGAGGCTTCGGTGCTTTTCAACAGCGAATATTCATTGTTTCGGTGGCAACAGCGATGAAAACCAACATTTTCAACCACACTTGAAGGCAGCTTCATTTCACATCGTAAAGTTATGGGACTCGCAAGATGCGACTGACAAGTGTGATAGCGTTACATGATGGTCCACCGCAGGTCAACATTGGGTTGCTTTTCTCCAAAAGTTGATTTGGTATAAACTTTTTGCCACAGGCATTAAAAAAAAAAAAAAAAATGGAAGGACCGGATTTTTTGCCAAACTGTCTGTCTGTCGAGTGACACATGCGCTGGGTGTGGTGTGTGTGTGTGGTG
The DNA here is from genome assembly GCF_008692095.1 of Etheostoma spectabile. Lineage (NCBI taxonomy): Eukaryota > Metazoa > Chordata > Actinopteri > Perciformes > Percidae > Etheostoma > Etheostoma spectabile. The sequence continues at coordinate 11,510,115 of NC_045745.1, read as the reverse complement.
TGTGTGTGTGTGTGTGTGGGTGTGTGTGTGTGTGTGTGTGTGTGTGTGTGTGTGTGTGTGTGTGAATGCTCAGTCAGCCGGTGCCTCAGTTTATTTGCATTATGAATTTGCATCTTCATCAAATCGTCTGAAATCGACACTAGCCTGCTATAGTATAACAATACACCTCTACACACATCCGACTGCTCTCTTGTATCTCAACATTTCTGTGTTCTGGGCTAAGATGGACAACATAGCGCTGCAGAAATTGGCCGGCAGCTGGTGGATATTTAACTAGCATCTTAATCTCGACACAACCACAGTGAATTTTAGCCATAATGCGCCTTTTCCAAAATTGAAAATTGTTTTCCTACCCATGGAACAAATATTTGAATATTCGGATATAACCCTAATTGTAGGACTGTCTGAGTGCCACATACCTTTTGTCATGTGTGCTAATATTCAAGCATGAAATGTGCGCTCTGACCGAGGGTAGTGTGTCATGTAAACTGTCCGGTCTGCTGTGTGCGCAGCTGAAGCTCCGTAGCTGTCAGTCAGCCTGCTGAACACGTCCTGTCACATCAAATCAGAGCTTCCTCTGACAATCCTGCCCATGTATTGTTTCCATCATCAACTCACAAGGTGGACAGGGAGTCACACCTGCAAGTCAAGTGAGACTTATTCCATGAGACAAACGGCGTGTAACAGAGTCTTGAGTTAAACCACTTCTGCTTCAAAAATGCTTCCAATTTCTGCGGCATTAAGCCCAACAGTAAAAGATTGTTCTGGTAATGATATAACAGTGTGTCATACATTCACGCTATTAGATTTTCACTACCACTTGTCACAGTTTCTGTAATGAGCCCCTGGTATGCCCTGACATTGGCAGAAATGGGAGTCAGCCAATCACATTTGACAGCTCTTTCATTGTGTCATGGCACTGTGTGTAATTATGCAGGTTTTACATGAGTGTAGACAGTCACGCACTTCTCTGTTCGCATGTCCTGTCCAGTTGTTCTTCTGTTAGATTATTGGCCTGCTGATGTACAGAGCTTTACAGATTAGCGCTGTATTTGGTCCCATGTTTAACAAATGGCTAGATGAGCAAAGGATGTTGTATTCAGACTACACAACTTTAGCCCTGACTTTCCACTTGATGACAGTTTTTGAAGCTCCCCGACACGAGGCCCAGATCAGAGGAAAATTGGCGTTGGCCCGGCGCTCGCAAATTGACGCCAATCGGCATGTGTAAACTTTGAATTACCTTGTTGCTGAAATGTGCTATACAACGCTTGCATCGTATGCATCGTAGACGCACTCCAGAAATCTAACTAGGCTAAATGTGTGGACCTGTTGGGGAGTCCACAAGCCAATAAAAGCGCAAGATACTGGTTGAAACCTGTGGGATGGGTCGCCTGTAACAAAAGGGACTATTTGGCATTTGTAACACAGACCAGTTGTTGTTGCACCTACAGAGAACAGGCTATAGATAGTCAAGACGTGTGAATGGTCTATTTTGTGAACACGTGTGCCAACGACGACAACAACCTACAATGAAAGTTCCATTGGTTGCTTGAACAAAAAGGTTCTGACTCGTGCATTGTATGTCATGTCCGGGGTCACTCCTTGCATGTTTTTTTTTCACGACAAAATGTAGTTTGGAGTCCAGACACACTCCATCAGGGATTTGTCCTGGTGAAGAGCTTGCAGTGTGTGAGCCCCTTGTATTGTGAAAACCACAACAACTTAAAGCCTCCCGATTCCAAGACAGCACGCTGTGTGGTGTGAACCAATCTGATGGCTTTGAAAGTGTGAACTATTAATTAAGTGCACCACTTATGAAGTAGACAACATAAGTCAGTTTATTTGGCCAGTACAGACAGCACAACTCTCTAATCTGGCATGTTTATGTTGCATACTCTCTCACTCTCTATTATTTAATAAAATAAGACTTCCACTCATTCTTCTGACAGTGTGTCCCAAATTCGCTTTAGCATAACAAAATGTGTTTATAAATTTGAATGAAATGTCATTATAGCTGCTTTTTTTTTTTTTTTTGCAAAGGATTCAGTTCCAGTCCCCACTGGGAAAACAGAGTGGGGGGATTGTTTGTTTGTGACACAAATGGTAATAAAAGTAAATATTCTCTCAAGCACGACCTTTTTATTGCGTGATGTAAGTTGGCCAATAGCTCTGGGAAACTTTTTAGATCAATTTCGCAGCGCAGATTAGAAAGCTATGAATCCCATTTATGGAAGAGCTCCCTCATGAAATGCTCTTTGAAACTTTTATATTTTCGGATGAAGAGAGAATGAACCCGGCTAAGCAAAGATCTGCCGACGGCACTTTAATGTGGGGGGAAGAAAGAAAGCTTGAGAAAGTGAAAGGAGACGGAGCGAGCGAGGCAGAGGAAGAAGATAAAAGCACTCCCAAAGCCATCTGGAAGTAGCCAGGACACACAAGGATTGCCTTTTATGCTACTAATTCCACAGGGAGGTGCGACATAAAAGCAAAGCATGGATATTGTGTTATAACTGTTGAAAACAAGCAAGTGGCCACGGAATACTAATATGACTGGTCAGAGGGAAAAAAAAAAAACACTTCACAATCCAGAGATAAACAGGCTTTTTCTTCCCAGAGGTTTAGGGGTGCAGGGTGTGTTGATTTGCAACTATTAGTCGACTCTTGCAGACAGTTTCTGAACTCTATAGGCTGCACCACACCTGTACCACGTGTGTATGTATTTCCTTTGATAAGGAGCTATTGCTTTGTTTCCATGCAGGAAGAATACTTAACAGTGTTATCGTCCAGACTTTGGTTAAGTTATAATTCTTGGGGGGGCACCGCTGTAGCTTAGGGGTTAAGAGCAGCCATGAACCGCAACATCCCCAGTTTGAGCATCTCTGTCTCTCCCTTGTTTCCTGTTATCTATTTCCTGTAATAAATGCCGCGACAATAACTTATAATTGGTCACTATCGGATCAAATGCAAGAGACAACATTCAATCATGAATTCTGATGTTGACTGTTGTCTTTATTAAAAAGACGTTAAACATGAAGCCCCTAAGGCAGAGTAAGAGATATATATCATTAAAGCACCTTATCTTAACAGAATGTCTAAATTAGCCCGGACTGGAACACATTTAAAGTCTTTTTTTTTAAAGATGATTTTTGGCATTTGTAGGCCTTTATTGATATGACAGCTGAAAAAATGAAAGAGGGGAGAGAGAGGGGGTAGACATGCAGCAAAGGGCTGCAGGTCAGAGTCAAACCAAGGCCCGCTGTGTTGAGGAGTAAACCTCTATATATGGGCGCCCGCACTACCAACCGAGCTATCCGGGCGCCCACATTTAAAGTCTTTTTGAGAGAACTTCTCGTTGATCCCAACTGTAAATCTAAAATCAAAAGCTTAAAGATGTTTCCATGTTGCAGTGGCCAATAGCTGTTTAACAGCTTACTTAACAAGGTTTATCATAAGCCATTTGGGGGGGGGGGGGGGGGGGGGGGGGGGGGCTGTCGCATGTTGCATCCAATCAACTACGCAATGTATGATCACATAAAAAGAAGTTTTAATAAGTCTGCATAAGACAGTAATATAATAGTGTCAGCCCTGTTAGTTCACGTAGGCCTCAGGCGGCCTGTGTGGCGTATTACATTACCCTGCTTCTTTTAACCCAGTTATAAAGTCTGTACGCGCTGTCCCAAAAGCAGTTTGCTTGATTAACTGTTTTTTTTTTTAAAGGAAGATGCATGTAAATGTACCCAGTGAGAGTTCTAAGAAAGAGGTTTTAGCCTTATGAGGTGTCCACTAAATATGCAAACACATCTCTGTGGATTAAAGTCAACGACATAAAGAGTACAAAGACGTAATGAGTGCACCCAGCATGACTACAGCACCGATACAGATGTTTCTGTCAAACTGTCACCCACTTTGAGACTAGCACAAATGTTGCATTACATTTTCAGTAATGTTTCCATCAGTTTAGTTGAAGTGAATAAATCAGCTCCTTGAAACATCAAAAAGCAGATCTAGCTGGAAAAAAAGGGAAAGTGTCTCAGCCATGTCGCATTTTGCAGCCTGTGGCACACTTTAACATAGATCATGAAAGTTTCATCTTCGCCAATGTTAGAGCTTCAGAAGATGATACGAAACTGAGTAAATCTTAACTGGAACTGCATATTTGATCGATTTTTTTGCAGTAAAAGTAATAACAAAATGACCTGTTTTTGTGTTTGGTGTTTCAGAATCCAAATGTATCAAATCCATGCAGGCATAGCTTTGTTTTAGTAAAACTATCCAGCAAGTTTGAATACCGATAACCAAAATGTCATAAAGAATACAATCTGAATTGAGTGAGAGTCCATGAATACAATTAAAGGGAATCAACTTAAATTGATCACTATTCATAAGTCACGGACAATTTGTGCTCGATCTTTTGCGAGATTGCGATGTAGTATAATTTCATGGCTTCACAACCATAATGGAGACCTTTTCATGCTAGAAATAACACAGAATATTCTAATGTACCAGAAAAATCGAGTTATGCAATCTGGATGGACAAAATACATTGTTTGTGCATTTCAGTTTGTTTTTTTTTAGATTCAGTTGACGCACAGCAATGCACACAATTAATAAGATACACAATAAATAACTGGAATGAAACATTTTGCATCCAGCAAATCATGTCCAGGTAACAGCAGTAAAAGAGGGTGAATGAAGGTCTACTCAGAAAGAGAGAGGACAGGCCAACTATTTGAACCGTACATTCACTATTTGGCCTATTTCTGCCTCAGCTGATTCACCCACCCACCACCACCAACCACACACACACACACACACACACACACACACACACACACACACACACGTTTCTACCTTTGGCTGCCTGCCAAGAGCTACCATTGCCTCTACAGTATCAGTTCTGCTGTATGGATATTCAGAGCTGTGTGGAGGCCCGTGCACAAAGTTTGCAGGAGAAAAAGGTCTGGCAAAAAAAACTGATAAAGAATTCTGTTTTTCTTTTCTTTTTTCTTTTTTTGCACGGGTTTTTTAGGTTGAAAGTGACCAAACCTTAAACTGAATTTAACACCATTGAATATCTTGGAATACCAGATATTGTAAGACTAAAGAGACCTGTTGACCTGTTGCTTTTACACTACAGTTAACAGAATGTGTGAACATCAGTTTCTGCTTGTCTGTTCTTTATTTAGGACTATATGTGTGCATAATGTAGCAATGCATAAGCAGTGATGGAAGAAGTATGTAGATCCTTTTACTTAAGTAAAAATACTAATTCCACATGGAAAACACTCCACTAGTACAAGTATAAGTCCTTACTTAAATATAAGTACAGAAGTATTGCATTCATGTGTAAGTTGCATTTTATTGCTGTAAATGTTTAAGGTTGTGTTTATTTTTAACTTAATCTACAGCAATTCACCATATTCTATAAGCTCATCATATGTTCTAAGCGCTGCTGTTTCTCGAGAACCACGTAACTTTAAAAAGTTTTTAAAAACTTTTCAAGGTGTCAGTATAAACAGCCCTGTTTTCAGCTTTGCTGACGATGCATTTTCCAGCTGATCTGAGAGGCTTTTTAAAGAGTTTACTTAGCTTATGAAGTAGAAGAATCTTCTCACCACATAAAGGAACACTTTATCCTTCAGTTTAACAAACATTCAACATCGACACGTATGGAGATACGTGGTTTTCACTGGACAAAAAGAGGAGGAAAAGACTGTCATGTGCAGAGTATTGGATTGGAAAGTAACTAAAGCTGTCAGACAAATGTAACGTGGTCAAAAGTACAATTATTCCCTCTGAGATGTAGTGGAGTACAAGTATACAGCTGAATAAAATGGAAATACTCAAGAAAAGTACCTTGAATCTGTACTTAAAGTACAGTACTTGCGTAAGTTAATGTCCTCAGTTATATTCCACCACTGTGAGTAAGCAATGTTTTTTGATTTTATTGTCGCTCAAAATGAAAGCAGCTGATGAAGGCAGCCAGAGAGCTGAGCTCAGGCGCTCATAAATGATAACTAATTGGATCCCAATGTTGTCGGTGCTGTGGGTCTGGACAGCATCGGAACATGGGGGATTTTCCTCATCCTTTTCTGACTTTACTCACTATATAATATCCTCGCTCTGACACCCCCATTTGCAGAGAAATGGATGACTTAATGGAAAAGACTTAGTAACATCTGTATGGTGTCATTTGGCAGATAGCACAGGCTTGATGACTACATGGTGTATCGTGGTATTTGAGGTGCATTTATTCCCCTAAATAGCTCTTTTTGTGAGATTTCCCTAATTGATCCGATTTGCCCGTTTGAAGCCTGCACTTATGTTTTATGTGGAAGATTTAACGGGATGAAAGAGAGGATTTTGGAATCAAACTAAATAAACAAGTATGTAAATCAATGCACCTGAGTGCAGTAAAAAAAAAACGAGAAATAAAACATTCATGTTTCAAGCATTTCCTGTTGTTTAGCCATTTGGATATCCTATCATCTGCACTCGCAGCTCGCAGTGTTTCTGTTGGCTCAGCTTTGCCTCTTTCCTGACTTTAACTGACTCACCCAACAATAGTTTAACTATGTTTCAGTTGCTTTTTTGGTCATTGTGTCAGTAACTAATCTTCTCACCATGACATGGGAACATGCAGACAGAGTAGAGACATTCAGGAGTACCAACTTTTGAATTCTTCTGGAATAATTTTTAAAATAAATGGATCACTTCTTTCAAGCTGCAGTGTTTCCAGATTTTGCAATGTAAGAAAAAAAAGAAAAAAAATCTAAAGTATGTTTGTCCTATTTCTAGTCAAAATATCTAATAACACGTAATGTGAGACACACAGTCACCTAACAAGTTATATTTTAGAGAGATGTAGGGACTTGTTTTTAGACTGTATATCTTGTAAATCTTCTGTATGTCTTGTGAAAGTCTTTAAACACCTTGTTTTAAGTTGTCTCTCCCATTTTTTTGACATTGTGAGGTTTCCCCGCTGCTGTGTTATTTGTAAAAGATGAATCATGTTGTTTGAAGTTTGTCTTTTTTTTACCTATTACAAGCAAAAAACATTGTCTTATTTTTTAAGTGGCCATTTTTTATTGTGCACCAGTGGTATTCAATTCCTGTTAAGTTCCAGAATTCAGAGTATTTCTTTGCCAGTTTACACATTTCCCTCCTTTTCTCTTTGTAAGACACTTTTACTACCCAGGTGATCACTGTATTCCCTGCTTCCCACTCCGGCCCTGTGACTCCAGCCTTAATAAACTCAGCATTGCCTTTGACAATGTGTGACTTGAAAGCAGGAAATAATGGGCCCTAAATCTTTACAGGTTATTGACCTGTGGAAAGGGAGGGCCGAGTGTGTGTAGAGGTCATCCACCAACTTCTGTCCATGATTTCTCTGCTCTTGTGGCCATTTTGGTACAAAGTATACAAAAAAAATGGAGATAGGGGGCAGCGGGAGATGACTGGACAGAAGGACAGTGAAAGGTTTTGTAATGCAATAGACAAAAGTTTCCTCAGCATCTGACAAGAATGCTTGTGCTAACATGAAACTGCAGAATGCACTGTGTGTCCACCACGCGAGTTTTTAATGAGCAGGAGCTTGGTGTCTCTTGTTACGCTGGTAAAATTCCTCATTTGGTTTCATTCTCCAGCACTCCCTGGCAGTTCTTTTTTGCCTGGTACTGTAGATGTAGAAAACAAAACAAAAAGCAGGGCAACAAGTGTTGCTTCTGTTTCATACTTTGGTACCATCACCTTAAACCTCAGCACACCACCTGCAGCCCCCCAGGCAGCGAACGGCAAGCCAAAATGAGTTTTCCTTCCCTGATCCAGCAGCCATCTCATTCCTTCCTCCTGTTGAACTATAAATGCATTTACAGCACTGTAAAGAGGATGTCAATTGCTGGATTCCCAGCAGCTGGCTGGGCAACAGTCTGTGGTGGTCTCAGGGGTAAGGGTTCAAATACTGGTCAGTCTCATGTCTGTCTATGTGTATGTCTCACTTCCCAGCACACATCGAATGAAGACAGTATTGTAATTAAATGTTGGCCTAAAGCTGAAGATGTCCGTCTGTCCAACACTTCCAGGGCAAGGTTTGTCAACTACTACAGACCGGCCAGATTATTATAAAATCTTCTATAGATATCCATGGACCCCACAGGATGAAAATAGGGTGTCCTAATGAAAAATTTCAGTTTTAGCATTTATTTGTTTTCACGAAAATTAGACGTTTTCTCCTGGGATCAGAAGCACACTATCCCGGGAATCCCGAGAATGTACTTGTTTTTAAGGTACAATTGTACCTACAGTTGGAACACATTGGTCAAATTTAAAGCAAGACTAAATGCAACTAAGACAAATTCATAAATCCATAAGTGTTCAACCTGGCCGCTTAAGTGTATTGTTTAATGGTATTAATAATTACGGAAAATGAACACCATTTATGTAAATCAACATTAGAATGTACATACCTTAAACTTTGCATGCAGCTGGAACTTTGTGCTGACAACAGCCTCATGGAAGTACAATTTGACCATTTTGTTAAAGCAAGTATATTTAGCATTTTCAAAGTCATTCAATGAAGCGGAGACGGATTCCATATTCTTTTTGGGGGCATTTTTGGCCTTTACTTTGACAGGACAGCTGAAGACATGAAAGAGGACAGAGAGGGGGGAGTGACTTGCAGCAAAGGGCCGCAGGTCGGAGTCAAACCTTGGCATGCTGCATTGAGGAGTAGACATCTATCTATATATGTGTGTGTGTGTGTGTGTATATATATATATATATATATATATATATATATATATATATATATATATATATATATATATAAATTTTGTTTAGAGGCTGCTGATGCTTGCTGGCCTGGTTTCCACCGAGCACAGCTGTCTAGCGGCCTAGCTGCCGGAGCTGATCACGACCACCTGTAAGGCACTTATGTGAAGGAATTACAAATTCCTGACGTGATATGTATATTTTGTACATATCAGCCTATTTAGTTTACATCTAGAGCGTACCTAGTTTTTCCCCAGTTCCCCTTTGTTATAGTTCTCAGGGAAATTGTGTGGATGTGTGTTCCAGGGAATCCCACTTCATGCTCTCAAGGTGATAAACCGTCTTGATCGTGGTGTCTCCATGGTCTTGCCTCTAGTGCATAAAAAGTAAAATTGTTCACTATGTTGATTGTTGAAGATTACTTCTTTAAGGTGCCACTAGCAGGGCTTTATTCGTATTATCTGTATTCAGAACATTACAATATCTGCAAATATCAATCATTTCTTAAAAATGTCTTTACTGCTAACACTCCCCGGACTTAGTGTGCATGTGCAACACGGATCCAGAACTGCTGTGGGGTCATTTGAGGGGTGTTGCCAGCTTCTGTATCATGTCTAATTGATTTGGGTGAACTACTGTTGAGTGAAGGAGCTGGTGTGAAGTTTAAGGCCGTGGAAACAGGAACATTCAGTAGCTGTTGAAGAAATAAACAAGGCTGAGAATTGAGCTCCACAAGAAGAATTAAAAGAGCAATGCAGGGAAAAAGATGTCAGGGTTTGAAAGATGTTGCAGCATTTTTTATCACCACACTTGCGAGATAATACCGTTAAAAACAATGCAACCTCACATAGACTCGTTCCTAACATTGTTATCTAAAAGAAGCTGTTGCTCAGATGCAGTGAGCATTGACAATGCAGCATTAATGGACAGGAGAAAAAAGTGAAATCCTAATGTGTGCACTCAAAGGGGAACTACTGATTTTACACATCAAAGTCTGTTTACAAGTCTTGGGAAGTACTTCTGCATTTGTGGACGAGGTTGTCTGAAGACCACAATTGAAAATGAAATAAAAGTAAGGATCTGGAGTTAGAAAGAAACAACCTTACCAGACCTTTTTAGGCTAAAAGCTCATGGCTTTTTTAGTTTTATTTAACTCTATTCAGGGAAGGTTTACTTAAAGACAGCCTCTCTTTTGCAGGAACACCCTGATCACATTCACACAGTTGCACACATCCATACCTGGCAGCTGCCCTGTACAACCACAGTCTGATCTGCTGGCCACTGATCAGCTCCACTGGAGCGTCTTTTTAGGTTAAGGGCCTTGCTCAAGGGCATCTTAGTGGCAGTAATGAGGGAGAGACAAGCGCTGCTCTGGTCTGGGAATTAAACCAGTGACCTCCCTGTCACAAGCTCTCTTCTCAAACCTTTAGGCGCATACCTCACCAGATTCTCCAACTGGACTAAAAGCGGCTAAAATGCATTGTGGGTAAGGTAGGTGCTAGGTTTTGATAAGAAGAAGAATTGTAATGATTTTAAAAGACAATATCTTTGCCTGCCATTACATGATTTAGGTGAAGTACCCGAGCTGTTTTGACCAGCACCTTAGCCCACCTGAAAGACTTTTCTCAGATCTAATGACTGTCGTTGGACTTCTTTAGTAAGTTGAGTCTTCAAGCTTTTTTAATGTTATGTAGACGCATATATAGTCCTAATAAGGCTACCGAAAAATGTGAATGAGACTACCACAAAGGTACATAAAATGACTACCAAGGGATACCAAATGACCACAGAAACCCAAAACAACCCCAAAGACAACACAAATGACCAAAAGGAGACACAACACGACTACAAAGAGACTCAAAAACCCACTGAGACAAAACATGTATGGGGAAATTAATTTTTGTATTGAAAAATGTAAAACAAAAAATTTGAGGAAGGGCACCTGAACCCCCAGCCATAAATGCACACCTACGTCTTTCACAGACAGAAGGAAAACACTGCTTTGGTTCTGCTGCAGCCATTTCAGATTAAACTGTCAACCATGAGTGCAATGTTAAATACGTGGTCTTAACAGTAATGAGTAAACACCCGTCGCCAAAGGTAGCCCTGCCGCAGAGCTTTATGTTTACATAATACAGTCCTGTCATCACATCAGGACATTTTTCTGTTAAGGTTGAAGGATGTGTTGTATTTGTCACTGTTCCTTGTCATTCAAATCTTGCAAAAAAAATGCAAAGCTGCTGCATTTAACCAATTAAAGTTGATTGATTGAAAAACACATACTCAGCCCCACCGTTTTACACAGGATCTTTGTCCTGTTATGCATTTTACTAGTAGTACATGTCATATTTTGAGTCACATTAGCTTAAATTCCTTCTGAGAACTTGATATTGTTTTTAGGTTTTGCATCACAGACTGCTGTGGTTGGGAAACAGCAGCACTGTGTGCATTTTCCTATTGTCACCTTAGATTATTTCTGGTGATCTAAAATTGCGCTTAATCCGATCAAGGTCCATTGGAACAGACTTTGGTAGACTCCAACTGCAGTAGGTCACTTGTGTCAACGTATATTTCTCCAGAAGCCCACCCACCCCTGTCCAACCAGGATATATTAATACCAGGCCCTGAGGCTTGTGAGAAACGGGCCACTTTGGCATTTTAGAGGAGCCTAACTTACTTCCTGCCTCTTCACACCAGCAGAGCCCCGGGTGGTTCGTCTATGCATCCAGCTCTTGTTTCCTTCCCTGCACTTCTTCACACACATCCCTATTTGTGCACACAAACACACACATACACCAAAGGCCAAAGATATCCTTGCGCCTGTGGCCTTAAGGAGCACACGGATACATGTCAAAGCCTCATTTTGTCTTTTTTTCTTCTTGAAAACAGAGGGGGTTGAAAGCAAAGTTGAAAACACATGGCACCTTTCACCTCTATTGGGCAGCCAGGGAGGAGGGGAAGCCTGGGTTTGGAGAGGGTGGGGGAGTTTTGAAACACTTGGTCAGTGTCTGGCAACGGCAGGGTAATTGCTGTAACTGGACAGCAAAGCAAGGCATATATTGTGTGTGTGTTTGTGTTCTTACACCTGGGAAAATTACAAGTTTTAACAACCTGGATCGGTTTTCTTTATATTGCCATCATTCCTAGCAGTTGTGATCGCATTTCATTAACTTTTTTTCATTTTAAAGACAAAAGGATGCAACACTGCTTGACAGTTTTATGTCACAGACCGTGGGGCATGACAAACAAAAGCCATCAGATAACAATAAACATTTGCTTTAAAACTGGCTTGTGTAAGATCTTTCGCACTAAGTTGTAAAGTTTTGTCTACTGTCTTTATGGCCTCGTTTTTCTACAGTGAGTCAGATGTTTTCTGAAAGATAAGATGACCAGAACTCTAGCAATAAGGTATGTATAAAAAAGGGGGGAACAGCCTTATACTGTTATATGACTTGATGGTGGTGCTAGATGAAAAGTCAAGGGGTTGCCAAAGTTATTAAAATTCATCCTGAGGGGTAACATGAATGTCTTTACCAAATACCATGGCAATCCATCTAATAGTTTCAGAACATTTCACCCAAAACCAAAATTGTCAACCTCATTGTAGCCCTAGAGGAAAAGTAAAGGGGTCACCAAAGTCATTAGAACGCATCCTCTTGGGGGAATGAACGTCTGCACATAATGGCATGGCAATCCATCCACTTGTCAGGATATTCAAGTCTGGACTAACTAATGAAATTAAGAAAACTTAAAGGAAAGTTAAAAAGAAAACGTAAAAACGTGGACGATTTATTTTTTTAAAGGTAAAACAAAAATCAGACAAACGAGATAAAGACATCTGAAACTAAGCCAAACTTAAAAAGTCAAGTCAAATCAGGATAAGGTTCTGATAAACATTTGTTTTTAGAAGAGATTATCATTATCAGGCTTATCATTATTTTACCAGTTGTCTCCAAAGCCCCATGTTGATACCATGAACCCAATGTTGCCGTGACAGTAATCTGATTGTACAGGACGTTACAGTACGGCACTTTACAAGGCTAAATAAATAGGTTTAAATGATGCATGTGTGTTCTTGTCTATTTGTGTCAGTGCAGACCTTAAACCAGGTTTCTCTGACGTCAAGACAGTTTGAAAGTAAGGAGGACGGGGGGTTGACTGGAGGAAGGGACTGCAGGAAAGGAGGGAGGAGGAGGAGGAGGGACTGTGGACTGAGATGCCCTCGATCTCCCAGGGGGCAAATCTCTGGAAATGGTTCCGTAGTTCAGAGAAAGTAAGGCAAAGGAGAGGGAGAAATAAACAGTGCAAAAGAACAGGAAACAGTGAGGGCAGGAAACTGTCTGTGACCTACTGGACAAACAAACTGGTTTGCAGTCAAACTGGATTAAGAGGTTGAGCTGGGCAAAAAAAGGGTGATGGATTTTGCAATGTGAGCTCATCCATTTTGAAGGGGGGGGGGGGCTGAATTTAGAGTCTTCATGTGGAAGTGTCTTGTGTATTTTGTGTGTGTGTGTGCGTGGGTGCGCATGTGAACGCTCTGCAAGTCAATATTTGTCTGCTTTGCCACGTCCCTAGACATCCCATTCGGCGCAACAGACCGTAAAGCTGTCAAATGCGACCTGAATATTCTCTGTCTTCATCGGTTTCCTCCTTTTTCCTCTCCCTCCCTCTTCCGCTTGCTCTCTCACTTCCCTTTGATTTATTTTTTTTCTTCCTCTCCGTCGATAACAATATCATCGGGAGCAAACATGCTCCTATGCTTTTGATGGCTTGTCACACACACGCACACGCACACACACACACACACACACACACACACACACACACACACACACACACACACACACACACACACACACACACACACACACACACACAGAGGAAAGATTATGCCCTCTTATCTACGGCGTTTGCACCATACAGTCTTTTCTGCTTGTGAGTCTGTTTGAATGACTGACATTTGAGGGAACGAGCACGTGTTTTATAGTTACTGCAATATCTACATAATACATCATCTATGTTCCATGTGCCGATACTTTGTGTTTGCTCAGTACACTTTGAGTGTAATTGTCTTGTGAGTTTTTAAAGTTTTTTTTAACTACAGTTACATTACAGCTAACGGTCTCATCTTGTCCCATCCGTTTCTTGGTATTATCATTTGTATCAACATCTCTGTGAGCTAAGACCAGTCAAAGCTCAATCACATGGTGGCCATCTTGAAAGAAATTCTATCTTATTAGCAAACAAATTCAAAAAAGCTTGCTAGCCAATGAATGTGGTTGTGGTGGTAGGTCATTATTTGAAAGCCTGGATATTTACATTCCTGGTGGACCTACTGCCGACAGAGTAATGACCAGTTTAATATCACTTCAGTTTTGCAGCAAACCATGAAGTCAGACTTTTTTTTATTCCATACATTCCATATTTACCCAATACCATAAAAATAAATACATTGCATTGGTTACAGACAACTGAAAAGCAGCCTGCCATGTTAGACTTTTTTCAGTTAATGCTTCCACAGATTGTCTTCATGTGCCAACATTTAAAACTCCTGACACACCTTCTGCTCTTTTATGAAACAAGTAGTGTTATGATTGTTTTTATCACACAGCAGTCGTTTTAAAAACAGTTTCCTGTGGCAAAATATATTTTGAGAACTCTGTCGTGATTGTGTCAGATGTTGAGCTCAGCCACCTCCTGCATGTTGCCATCTGTCACATGCTTCCTGCTACACATACAGATTTATATCAGATTTAAAAAAAAAAAAAAAAAGCATTTGCATAACTATTTCTTCGTGTGAAAACCTGGTTTAAATGACTTCAGGTGGTTTACCCCATTTCATCCCTAAATGGAAACCCTCTCATTTATATGTGTGCTGCAAGACCTGTGTACAACTGTGCCTGCAGTCGCAGTGACTTATTGCAAACTCATGTTTATGTGTGAGTGTGTTTTATTATTGTGAGAGCCAACCTGGCGCGGGCCCAGTCTTTTCTGAGCCTTGATAAAACGTGCTGGGAGCATGGCGGTACACTCCTACTCAACTACAGGGTACAGGCAGTACCACGGCCTGTCCTCTCCAATTGGCAGTCTCTGTGCTGCTGTACCACTGATAAGCGGCTGGTGTAAATAAAACTGTACAGCACGTCTCGTAATAACGCTGAAGGTAGAGCGAGGCAGGAGCGAGAGAGGGCGTGTGGTGTCTGTACTCATTGTTCTGACAGCATACTGCGTCTGTATGTGTTCCCGCGGATGTGTGTGTGTGTGTGTGTGTGTGTGTGTGTGTGTGTGTGTGTGTACGTGTGTACTTGTGTACTTGTGTACTTGTTTTGCAATTTGTATGTGAACCAGATTGAGTTTTAGATTCTGGGAATAAAGATGTTTTTGATACTTTGAATTTCATTTTTGCTTCACTGTTTAGGGTGAGGGTTGAGGACATGAGTCTAGTGGAGACAGTGGATGTTATTTGTTATAGATATGAGAAGGATGAATGAAAGTCCTCGCAAGTGGAGGGAAACCAACGTGTGTGTGTGTGTGTGTGTGTGTGTGTGTGTGTGTGTGTGTGTGTGTGTGTGTGTGTGTGTGTGTGTGTGTGTGTGTGTGTGTGTGTGTGTGTGTGTGTGTGTGTGTGTGTGTGTGTGTGTGTGTGTGTGTGTGTGTGTGTGTGTGTTAATGGATTTTTTCAGTTTTTTGGTACTGAGAGTACTATTACGTAAGCCATGTATGTAGGCTCAGCAAACAGCCAGGCTATGTTTTTGTTGGTGACTGCGCTTGTCTGCCTCCCTCCCTCCCTCTGTCACACACACACACACACACACATTCTCACTCCCTAATCTGTCTGTCTGGCTTTCTCGCTCTCTCTCCTGCCTTGTTTACACTGTAAAATCCATTGAGTGTGATATTGGTCGGCCATCGACGGATACACTGTAATTAGCCTTTTTAATTTCCCATTTAGCCTCGCTGACTCCTGAACCACTTCCTGCAGAAATATGTGCACATACAGTAAACTGTGTCCTGCCCTGCAAGAACTGAGGTTGCACAGGAATTAGAGTGGAAACAAATCTGAGCTGAAGCTTTCTCATGTCAACTTAACCGTCACGTGTTACTTTATGTGCAAAAATCACCCAGCCAATCAAAAAAGCCTCTGTGACTAATCTTTTAATGTTTGACCTAACTCATGTTGTCGTAAAATTATATGACTTTTGCAGGTCAGTGTGACCTATGCATATTAGAGAATGAGGCTGTCCTCAACCAAAGAAATTCGTAGTCGTCTAACACTCATTATTTTGTCAACTAATTGATCAGTTGATTTAATCGACAGATCTGTAAAACTCAATTCCTCTGCGAATCACCACTTTAAATCTGTGTTTTCCAGAGATTTGCTCATAAGTATCTTGGAAGCAAGTTGCTAAGTTAAAATGAAAAAGCATAAAAACTTACTTACAGACTAAAGAAATCTAAAACAGCAGATAAGTTGACTAATCGACTAGGAGGGGGCAGCCCTGTTAGAGACAATGTGTGACTTTGGACAGGTTTCTAAGACAGATTCAAACCCCTCTTCTATAATAACAGCAAATTCCACTCTCTAGTTTTCTTTTTACACACGGTTAAGTGGACACCTTGCCCAAATTGACATTTTCAGTTTCCCTTTCAAACATTTTAATTGTGTAATCTAGACACATGGCAATCCTTTTATGCAGAATACAAATATGTTAGCCCAATATAAAGGATCTCCGGTCAACTTTTTTTTCAGTATAGATTAGCAACAGCAGCCACACTGTGACAGTTTATGATCAAGCTGCAGTCAAGACAAAGAGACCAAATCTTCTAAGCTGATCCAAAACTTTTACACAAGGCACAGCTTTACTAGCTCTAACTAGATGCTATATATTTATATACCAGCAAAACGTCTCAGATTCTCACCAAATGGGGCTGATACGTTTTGGTAAAAGAAAGAGCATGTAAATTCCAGAGGTTTACTACAGTATAGTCATAAAAGACAGCTGGCATTTTATTCATACTCACCAGAGCTGTGTGTTTAACATGCCAGGGATTTTTTTTCTCATGTGGTGGGTTGTCCAGAGTTGAATTTGGCATTTTCTGTATTACAGCAAGCGTATTCTCTTGGAACAGTGGAGTTCTGTTGTTAAACCTCTCCTGAATGTGGAAGCTCCTGAGGGAAAGGTTTTTTTATGTAATGGATGCTAAACAGTGTCATGCCATTTCATGCAAGAGGACATGTGAGACCTTTTGACAAATGTTTTCATGACTATATTGCCAGAAACAGAAGGTCTTTGCATGACTTTGCTGATTTCCTATAAAATTGCACATTCACTTATTTATTTTATTTTTTTAACACTATTTTTACTTTATGTCAATAGCATGTTAAGCTGGCAAGCGCGTGTGCTGCAATGGGAAGACTGAGGAATTCCTCAAATTGTGAAATGACCATCAGTAGTTATAAAAGAAACACTGGTTTTCCTTATCTCCCCATGCAGTTGAGGTGTTTGAAGTGTCTCGTATCAACATGGTGTCCTACTTTTGGTTTGTCGCTATCAGCAAAGACAGGCTCTCTAGCTCTTATGTTTAATTCTGCGATTGTCTTTGATAAAAGATTCTGTTTAGACTGCGATCCCCAAGGGGGGGACATCTGTTGCAAACTTAGCATATATGCTCTACCTGTGAAAGAAAGTAGGTTGGAACAACAAGTGTCAAGTCTGAGTGAGGGCATACTGTCACAAAAAATATTTAGTCTTCCACAGGAGGCAGAGAAAAGCAGGGCACCCCAAACAAACAGGGCCTTTCTCTGTCTCTGACAGATTCTTTTGAATGAGGAGAGCTTCTGAATGGCGGCATTATGAGATCACATAGCTGTGCTGAGGGATGCGAGTGTGGTGATAGTGTGTGTATGTGTGCACGCCTGTGTGTGTGTTTGTGTTGTTGCATTCAAATGCACTAATAACACCCACAAACCCCCAAATGGGCATTGAGGTTAGTTTTTTCCCTGGAAACGATGGTTTGCATTTTCACATTCAGATCCCATGCACATGTGTATTGAGTGTAACAGCAAATAGGACAATGCACCATTGCACACCACATTATTTAGGCAAATGGGAGAACGAGCACTTAGTATGTCAGGGGAAATTACAGACAAGAGAGTGCACCATCTCTTCCTTGTGAGGCCTGCTCGGTGGGCTAATCCACAATCCTCATCACGTCTATGTGGTGAAATGTTGCCAGGGCTGGGGAAACCCCACAGTAGATAACTTTAAGTGAAATGCTCTTGAATAAAGCCAAAAAAGTGGCGAAAGTACCAGTGAACTAGACCCAACAGTAATCACAGGCACTGTTTACAACAGAGTAGCAAAGTGATTTACTAGTTGAACCAGAGATGGGGACCCATGTCTCGTTGGAACAGGCCGACTCAAGCAATTGTTTTTGAAAATGACATTAACGTGACCTATACTCGAATCAATAGATTAAATAACGTGACCATTTCCCGAACTGCCACGAGACAGGGCTGGGTTAATCAAAGAAACCCTGATTAAGTAAAAAAATTGACAATTAGGGAATTATGTATTAATTGTTACAGGCCTAACTAGCATTAACAGAAACAGTCATCTAAACGGAACTAAAATCCGTGCAGCACACTGAGACGTTTGTGCTTCTAAAAAGTTAACAATGTGGCTCCATGGGAAGGAAGGTTTTCTTTATCAGGGGGATGCAGGGCCTGTAAAGACAGAACAAGTTTACAGTGCATACACTGCGGTTATATTGCTTTTTGCTGCCAGGCTTTGCAGGAAGTTTGCTTGATTGGCAGAGAGCCTCTCTGGCTTGTTCTCTATTATGGCCCTTTTATGAAATAACTGAGCCACCTTGCAACAATAGTTGAGTAATATTTCAGAGAGGGAAGCGAAAAGGGAAGCAGCTTCAGTGGCATGTGGCACCTGATCACCACCCCATCCCCATCTCCCAAAACACATGAACACACACACACACACACACACACACACACACACACACACACACACACACACACACACACACACAAACGTAGCATGGGTTGTGCAACTTTTATAATGTCAGCTAAGTGATGAATCTTTGGCAATGTGACAAAGGACTCCCTACTAATAGAGTTGACTGGGAAAGTTTACCATTAGGAGAATCCTTTTTTGTTTCTCTTTTTTCATTTTTTTCATTTTCTGATGGTTAGTTTTTGTTCTCTTCACATTAACCATCTTCATTCATTCCTGTGTTTCCTTATGAGAGGCACAAGGATGCCAACATTTAATTGTAACAGTTTGTTTTGAGCGAAGGGAAATCTATTTCAATGTTGAAATAATAAAGTTCCTTTAGATTCTGCAGCATAATTTTGAATAGGCCCCTGAGTAGAGTGTGTGTGTGTGTTTTTTGTTTGTTTATTCACAGAAAAGCTATTATTTAAAATGCACGTGACATGAGTTCCAGCTGATGTCAAGTGTGTGTGTCCTCTGCGCCGGTTACCCCGTCTTTTCTAACTAACAAGTTCACCCTTTTGCGATCATAGGGGCCTCAAGATTTATTGCTTTAATTTGGCAGTGAACACGGCTGATGGCGGCTGTTACCAAGTGTAGGGCCCCCTGTTAGTACTTAGCTGGCTAACTGGAGTGACGGGCATCTGGCTGGGTGGCTGCCTGGCTGTGTGTACCCTCGGTTCCTCCCCCCTTTGCCCCACGGTGACCTCACACAACTTCATTCTCCTTGAAGCAAGGCACCATGCAGGCATTTCCTGACAATTTATGTCCTTGTGCCACAAGCAGGGGCATGCCCTGCACTAAAATCCTATCCCAGGCCCATATAGCACACGCGCCTTGGCCCCCCAGAAGACTGGTTATAGTGTTGCACCACTGTCTGTAAGGCGGAGTCATTACTTGCGGTAGCCATGCTAGTGTTAAGCTGATTTACTACAAATTACCTATATTTTACAATACTGCAAACCATAGCTGTAAATGTGTTTTTCTGACCTTCCAGGCTGCTATTGGGGTCCATTTGTTGTTGTTTTTTAACCAGATTAGAGCTGAATGAATGCTTTTTTCCAGGAACACTTAGCATCTACCACACACACACACACACACACACACACACACACACACACACACACACACACACACACACACACACACCTGGAAGCAGCCCAGTACAATCACAGTTTGATCCTTAGGCCCTGGGGCAGCCGTGGGTTAAGTACCCTGCTCAGGGGCATTTCAGTAGTGAAGTAAGGGAAATAGCAAATTGAAACTCACTTGTCGTGCAACTTCTTACTTTTAACTTAGTATTTTTGAGTTTCAATTAACCGCACATTGATTTCCACCCATTTCAGAAGTTGATTTAACTCAGTTAGTTCCTGCCAAAAATCCCATTTTACATCTAAGAAACATCATGTTTTGGAAATGGTCAGCAGTATTGTAAAGTATGCACATGTGCATGTAGTAGATGGTATAAAACACAATATGGGCCTTTTTTAAGAATATTATGTTGGAGGTTCAAAAACGAATGTGCAGAGAGCACTGATATTAATCTATGGGTAGCACATGATGGAGTGGGTTTGCACTTGAATGGTCATAAAATTGCCCCTGCAAGGGCAATCAATGAGCTCAAATCAATTTGATGGAAGAAATCCAATGCAGTTTAGCAGGGCAACCGCAGCACGTAAAAAAAAAAAGAAGAATTACAGTTGATCCAACAATGATGAATCAGGGAGTCAAAGAAGCAACAGAGGGACTATGTGATTAATGCAAATTAAGGGCATCAGTGGGTGTGTTGGGGGATTCGGTCTACATCTCCACTACATGTCTTGTTCTCTAAAGGTTAAGCGGCTGCTTTTGCCAGCTAATTCGGCCATATGCTCATCTGTGCATTTGACACTGTCGTGCCATACGCTCACACTACAAATTATCCCTCTTGAATATGCAGCCAATTAAAAAAGACATTGCATAAAAAAAGACCAGATCAGTCTACTTGGTGTAAAGTTGTTGTATGGAAATAAATCTTGTTATTTCGCAGACGATTCTACCATGTGCTGGATTTAGTCATGCTCACTTGTGCAGCCTACCGTCTTTTGCTTAACTTGTTTCATAAGCCCTCCACTGGCAGGCACACTCTGTCATGTACGGTCTGTGTCATTTCTGCTTTTGGTAGGGCTTATTACAGTACAGGCCGTTCCCTAATGTCACTGCGGTTGCAAAACCACACCAGCCATCTCTCCCCAACTTTTTTTTTCTGTCATCTAAGAATTGGCTTCCTGTTTTCATTGTGTTCTCTTCTCTCTCTGGAGGTGTCGTAACCCAGGAGGATGTGCCAAGAACAAACCAAGGTCTGGGCGGGAGAGATCGCTCTGTGCTTGCACTGGGAACAGACGCTTACACCCACACACATGCATGCCTAGTTTGCACACACACAATATCCAGATGTTAACTGTGTGTTTTCGCTGTGCGTGCGTGCGTGCGTGCGTCCGTCCGTCTTTTATGTGTGATGTGTATGGCATGTACAGTGCTCATTTCCAAGCCATAAAAAGACGTTTGCCTGGGCCTGATCTGATGTGCCCTTCAACAGCACCCTGTATGTGTGCATGCCAGGCTGCTGTCTCTCCTTTTATTGTTGTACAAGGTACACATTCATAAAATATAGGTGAACATGGCATTCCAGACCATAGCTCAATGGCAATATACAAGCAGAGTGTGTGTGGTGCAACAAAAGTGGAAGAGTACTCAAAAACTTTAGGGGTTTGAGTCAATAGCAGGAATGCATTAGTCATGCATACTGAGCTGACGCAATTTGTGCACAGACTAAATTAATTAATTTGGGTTTACAGTATATGTATAACATAAAATACATTAAATATGTCTGCTTGCAGAGTAAAGCTGGAGAACAATGTGCTAATAAATACTTAGTGACTCTGTCACACAAACTGAATGATGCACTCTATGATTATTACTTTTAGACATTTTTTGGCAAATTAACCAACATCAAGCATGTATGGGCAAGAAGATGGCACCTCCTGCCACTATTTGCATATTCAGATTATTATATTTGGAGCGGAATCTGAACAGTCTGAAGGCGGCTTGTTTGACTCATCAAATTATAAAGCTGTTGTATGCTAAATTATATATTATAATATAACCAATAAACTCAATCAAAAAATTAAAAAGATTAAATCTAAATTCTGAAAAGTCAAAAGATCAAATAATGAAAGCAAAGTAAAGTTGTCATTGCTCTCTGGAGGACAAACTATGGCTTTTTGCATTCCTGTATTGACATGTCTTGTTACTTTTCAGCCAACATTTATGCAACATATCTGCAATAAGCTCATTTTATTATTGATATATTGGTTATCAGTGTTACAGATTCACTCCTATTTTGTTGGAGCTACTGTATCTAAAGGTTCCCAAATCCAGACACTTCATCCTTTGCAAGACATTTTGGAATATGGGTTCCCTGCTGAGTGTTTTATGGTTGCATTTTTTTTAACCTAAACTAGATAAATCCAAGGGATTTTGTTTTTTGAAATTAAATCTATCTTCTCTTCACCTTAACTTTAAGATGCCTCGTTTTCTCTCCATTTCATACAATTCATTTTAAATGTGGTACATGTGTGTGATTGTTAATAAGTGTCCTCGCTCTTTTCTTTTGTTTGTGTGCAGCTGGTGAGAAGGCCATAGTTTGTGACCAGTGTGGTGCCCAGTTCCAGACAGAGGAATCCCTGGAGGCTCATCGGCAGATCCACACTGGTATGAACACACACACAGCCAGACATATCATCGTGACACCAGAGACATAAACAAAAAGATATGAGCTCCCCTTCTACAGCTACATGTTTGCATTGGTTGAATTTGTAGAGTGGTTTCATTTTGTGGGAAAGGCATATTTTGGAAAAGACAGATAGCATTGAAAACATTTAAGTACTGTAATAAGATGCAATTCAAACATTGAGATCACTCCCAATCTGGCTCATTCAGTCCTCTCTGGCTAAATGGAGCCATGGATAGACAGACAGATAGATCCCATCATCTTGGATTAGTCCCACTCGCCCTAAATCAAGACAGACCCAACAGTAATCAACAAACCCGGGAAAACTTGGCAGGTCGATGTTGTTTATCAGTGCTCAGCTATGAAGATGGGAAGATGAGGACGATCTAGGTGCCAAGATGTAAATAGGAAGAAGTAAATCCCCCTTCAGCAGATGTGTGATGGCCCAGAACAGTTTCACTGCTGGAGATGAACTCTTTAATTTTGGGGGAAAGGATTGTCTCAGATTTTCACCACTTTGCTACCAAGATGGTGTGCTTGGGGCATTCTGTTTGTGTGTTTGTGAGTCCTTTAGTTCCACTTAGTTGTATTTATACTTCTCTGTGGACCAGATTTTGACTGTAGATCCAACATTTGGACAATGACTCCAGATTAAAAATAAATATAACCCGTTGCGAGCTGCCTCTCAGTTGCATACTACGTGCTGCCATAATAATGATGAGATAGATAATATTGCCCTGTAATTTAACATGCTACAGATATGGAGAAGCCATTAGCAGATGTAAACAGGTCATATAATTACCACATTTTAAAAGGCTCCAGTCTTCCTTCAGCAAACATTATTACATCATCTACATCTATTACAGTTTACAATACCTTGAGCCCAAGTGGGAATTCTGCTTTTAGGGTGGTGCTAGAGGAAAGGCCACATGATCTGCAAATTCAATATGGATTCATCATCTGGTGAGCATGATATATCCACAGCAAGTGTTATGACAATGTGATAGTGATATTTAGCACACACAGTTTAGGACACTGAATCTGATCTAATCCAATCTAAAAGTCTATGTCCAAAATGCAAACAGTTCATCCACTGGACAGTATGAATGTTGTTGATCGTGTTTATGGCCCATCTGCCCAGCAGATTTTGGCCTATAAGGGGCATCAGAGGAAAGGTCAGGGATCTGACATCCACAATGCCATCTTTTAGCCCAAGCATGTCAAAGAAAATGACATGAGAGAAGAGTCCTGCAAATGCACATTGAAGTCCGAAACCGATCCCCAAAATAGCCACACATGATGGTTATTATCATCTTGAGTTTTGTCCTTCATCTGATGTCATGACCCTTGGGCTCCCAGGAGCTGCTCCCATTGGGTTTCCTTTGCATTTACTCAAGACCAAGACACCCCCTCCCCAACACACACACACTGCTCCTTGACATTTGAGAGGGGATGTTGGGGTGGTGTATATGGGGGTTACTCCTGAGGGGCAGGCCCTGAGCCAATCAGCCCCATGCCGGTAAAGATGGGTTAAATGAGGCTAATGATCCAGCAGCCATAACAGCGGAAAGAAGCACTCTAAATATAGGCATTCCAGTCTGAAACCAATGTTAGGGTTTGGGGAGGGGGGGGGGGATTGGCGCGGCAGCCAGGGCCAGACGTGTCTTCCTGCCAGACAACTGGCGCAGCAGTAATAGTATAGTAATCATCCATGTGTTGAACCCCTCTGAGGATCAGAGTGTGAAAAATTGACTCCGTTAAAATATGACAGGGCAGTTTCACTGCACCATATGATTCTCCGTTTCAGTGTCTCCATCTCTCTGCACTTTAAGCTACTGTACTCTTATATTATGACATCTCTAGGCCTGGATTTGTGCACTTGACATTGCACCCCCACCCACCCACTGTGATAGCATGCCTCTCATTTTCAATATTGCACTCACTGATTGCTGTCACTACTGTGACTCTCAAAATCAATAGTGAGCTGAACGTTGACAGCATTTAGCTGGTTGGTCTGTTTCCAGCAGGGGAGTGACTGATGAGAGGAGAGTGAGAGAGGTAAACAAACAACTCCCTTTATGGCTCATACTTTGACTTTGTGGGGACTTAATAGGAACTGGTTGAATTTTGATGGAATACGTTGTCAGAATATGAAGTGGAACACGCACCATCACCATCAGTGCTGTTCTGGTTTGACTGTAGGAGTCTATTTTGTATCCCTTCAGTTAATTTCCCACCTGATGGGCCAATCTCTCCAGCTATTTATTTTATAATTTAATTCAAATACATCAAAGTCCAACAGGTCCAGAAGAAATCTGAAAATGATTCATGCTCCCAAGAGGCTGAACTCTTTGTTTTCGCACACTATTCCTCTGGCGCTATGATTTTTTCACACATTTCATGATCCTAAGGGGACCAACCGTTTAGATTTTATTGACCTACTGGACTTTCCTCCAATGCAGTCCCTTTACATCCTGGCATAATTTACGTTTTGAATCCCTTAAGTTCTAAGAACAGCTCAATTGTTTCAGATGTTCATTCGGTCCAACACTTTTTACCAATGGGGTTTGATAAATGAGGCATCCTCAAATAGCAGTCGTGCTATCTGGGTTTTAGACTTTTATTCTATTTTTATTTATATATGGCCTTCATCATATGTCAAGAAAATGCAAATAATCATATTTCAGAATATACACGGACAGACAAAACATAAGAAAATCCATCCGATACAAAAGCAGCTCCACTGGACAGTACTGTGTTAAATCTGTTTGAGCTAGAAAGCTTACCAAACAGGGATTTATTTATACAGAAATGTCTGTGTGTACAGTACCCAAGATGCAAAACATCAGAGAGGGCGGTGGTGGGAGCATGGGGTTACTGTTGGCCATCAAAGCCCGATTTGATCTCTGCCTGCCTCTTGGCAGCCCTTCAGCCCTTGGCTAATGTTCTCTGATGACAATATTTGGCCTCTGAATCTGTGTTTCTTGCTGCTTTGAATGGGAACTATTGTGGCGTATCCTCGGTTGTCCGGATCAGCTGCAGTCTGACTTAACCTCTGCCTCTTTCCTCAGTTTGTCTGTCCGCTCTTGCTTTTTAAAAGGACTGCCCTTGGTACAGTATGTCACACACCTCACCTCTGTTGCTCAACTCCCTTCATACTGTAGGTGGGACATAGTGGGTTGTTATCCAAAACCACTGGATAGTTTGGAGGTCATTGTGGCTTTGCTGAAGCTGTCGTCATTCCTAACGGACAAGCTCTTTTGCCCGGGGGGGGGCAGCAACACATCATGTGGCGGTTTTTACCCACTGAACTTGTGCAAATACACATATACAAACACTGACTGCAAACTATCCCCTTTATTGGCAGTCTGTCTGGCTTACATGGATCCCTAAAGAAAAAAGAACAGCTTTCATTTAAAGTTGTTGCCCATTTACTATTGTCTCTCTGGTTACAGCCACACTCCTACTTTTTTTATTTCAAAACGGAAATGGTTTCCATCCTTATAAGTGTTTTAGCTATGTTACAGAACTAATCCCCGTCCGTACCAACATGCCATTCCCGTACACCGGGCATGCGTGTGCCGGTGTAAACACGGTGTAAGGCTGATAATGCCACTGGACAAGGGAATTGTCGCAAATCACTTGAATAATAAGAATCTTACGCGCATAGCCAATAGTAGCATTGTAAAATGGAAAATTTAACAACTAGGTCGGAATCGGCGATGGGTTTCTGCATCATTGTTTCCAAATGTCTCAGTTTAAGGAGCTCGAAAATGCCGGAGTCGTGTGGATGCTAGGAGTAAATGTAGCAAAAGTTGTCAATTTTAAAACAAACGAGTAGTAGTGTGGATGTAGCTTCTTATGTCCTCCACTTGCTATGCAATGTATGCGCTTAGACTTGGACTCTGTTTTAAGGCCTAGCTTTTGCACTGTTGGCAGCCTCCCAGGCAAACACATATAAAGACAGAAAAACATGTAAAGCTACATACTTATAGGGAGAATTTCTTGGTGGATACTTCATGGATTTCATCATGCGTTTGACTGGCAGGAATACTGATGTGGGCCCACTCCAAACTGCAATATTTGTTATTCTGATACAGCAGATAAAATCATATTAATAGTAGCCCTGATTCAGAACTGTTGTACTGAGCGCCATGGCCTGGATGGTTATCTGAATTATTCCGGCATTCATCAAATTTGTAACAGGACCAATGTTGAGGTTGAAAACACCTCTACAGCATGCTGGGACTCAATCTATTTCCAGTCTGCAGCCTTATTGTAATGTTTCTTTTTATTTTCAGTTGAGCAACATTGTTCCTTTCAAAGAGATTTTCTGTTCAAAATTCAAAAGGACTGACATGTAGGAGCAGCCGTGCCTTCCTTATCCTCTGGGATCATATGCAGGCACACGGGTCAGGCTTTTATCTAAGGCAGGGTTTTTTCCAATGTCGATATGGGCGTAGGAAGTAGCCGTTGAATTTTGTAACATTGACTTTCAATTTATGGGGCAGAAAAAGAGGATTTTATCTATTAATGAGACAATAAAGTGTTTTAACACATAATGTGAACTCTGCCTTTGACAGAACCAGTAAAATTTAAGTAGCTCGTTATTGTTTAATATGGACAGTCATTGCATTCGTAATTCACTTATTGCATTCTCTATTATAAATCTTGGGACATTTGTTTAGTGAACACCAAGTTACTCAAACAGAAATCAATATTTCTGGCAGAAAAAGCTGTAGTTGTCCAGCGCTGCTGTACACTGTGACATTTCCTCTTTGTAATATCAGCTGCAGACTGTTTCCAACGGTGTTTCAATGTGGATTTTGTCCCACACCATAATGTCATATTGGGAAGCAGTTGTGCTCATTGTAACACAGCCACCTCCAACGTGTCATTTTCAGTTTGCATTTCCAGTAAAGCCTCTACCCGTCAGACTGTAGGATACAAGACACTGAGCTCTGAGTGCAGCTTTTGGTTTTTCCTCATTCTGCCTTCATCTCTAAACTTCTGCAAGCTATCTTCATCTCTTTTTTTTCTCATTAGATTGTGTTGGTCCCAGCCATAATTTATAGCCCTTGTATTTTATTGGTAAAGCCCACCACACTCACATCCCACATGATTAAACTGTAGCTCGGTGCAGAAAAGAAAAAGGTCAGAATATGTTTACAGAGAAAGTGGCTCACAAACACAAAAGTTAGTAATAAATTGAAGTTAAATTACTTTCTTTTGCTTTGTTTTTTAGTCTCTCTGTGGATTTAACAAAAATGTAGATTTTACTACAAGTGATTTATGCATTTTACAGGCTCTGCAGGCTCTATAACTGCCAATTTGAACCATATACTCACAAGTGCACACTTTGTAATTTCCACTGAAATCTGCACATTCATCCGTCAAACTAAGGCCACATTTAGTACAAGCAGTTGCCTGTTATTCAGCATGAGCTGTAGAGTAGCAGCAGGAACGACATGGACTGCATCTCCCATATGACCTGTGTAGAAATGAGTTCGGAAGAATTTGTTGTACGTCTGTTGGTGTTCCTGTTTATACATGAATCATCTCCATATATACACACACACACACACACACACACACACACACACACAGCAATGCCAGAGTAAATCCACATATAATAGGAGAGGGGAGGCTGCTCCCTAACTCTGTTCTTTCTTTCTTTCTTTCTCTCTTTATCTCGCTCCATCCTTTTTTAAAGTCTTGTAATACAGGGAAAATATGCAAACCATGGAGTGGCAATAGTGGGTTTAGCCAGTGGGAACACAGCGTGATTCCAGCAGGCCTCCGCCGCAGAGTAAACACTTTCTTTTCTCAAGCCAGAAATAGTTTGGCTGGAGAGAGAGCGACAGAAAAAGAGGGAGGATAGGAGGACGGACAGAAAAAGTGAAACTGAAAGAGGAGAGGGGGTGAAAAGGAGTACATCAAGGTTATGAGTGTAAGAAAAATAGCCTCTTTTTAGTCACATTATTTCTTTTCTTCCTCGTCTTTTTCTTCCTTGTAGATTGTTCGCTGGTGGGTTTGCAATCAGTTAGCCCAAATACAAACAGACACACAAAGCACACACGCACACACACACACACACACACACACACACACACACACACACCCACAAAGGCTCACAGGCCAGTCATGTCACTCAAGCAAATTAGGCCATTGGCAGCGCTACACAGGGGTCACGTCAAAAGTGCCATTGTCTCAATCACATAGTCCAGCACTGGCATCTGTTTAGCATTTAGTTAATTGTGATGTTATTAAGTTGTCAGTGAGCATTAGGGTGGCGATAAGCAAAGCAAATATTCTTCCATCACGGGCAGGCTGTGCTACACAAGTGTTGCTAATGCACACACTAACGCACGCATGCACGCACGCATACACACACACACACACACACACACACACACACACACACACAACACGAACATACAATCCCCTGGACACTGCAAGTGTGAATGGGTTTCCATGTTTTAGAGGCATTCAAGCTCAGTCCAACTCGTCTTTAAAGGCCAGATGTGCATTAGCATTATGACTTTTGATCACAACTGTGTTAGCATTTTGAGCTTCATGGCGGTGTCATCTGGTTGAGTCAAAACGCTGATTAGCACCAGACTTGTCGTCGTTTTACCATCCCACTCATAATTAATCAAGCTGTCCACGTCGGAGGCAGATTATTCGTCTGTGTGTGTGTGTGTGTGTGTGTGTGTGTGTGTGTGTGTGTGTGTGTGTGTGTGTGTGTGTGTGTGTGTGTGTGTGTGTGTGTGTGTGTGTGTGTGTGTGTGTGGTGTTGTGTGTTTGTTGTGGTTTGTGTGTGTGTGTGTGTGTGTTCCTGTGCCGGGCTGGACAGAGAACATTCTGGGTCACATTGGGTATCGGGTACTATGTTCACCTTGCCATGCCAACTCTGAGACATGCAGAGGTTAGGGTTGTCTTTTGTTCACATCAAACACAAAGGCAAAACACTACAGAGTACATATTTATTCCTCTGTGTTCAATCTAGATCACACTCAACCCTTCATGAGGGTATGAATGTTTTTTGTTTTGTTTTACACACAAAAAATATGAAAACAGCATTATATGATGAGGAAAAAAATCTTTAGGACAGCAATACTAGAAGGTGGTTTCTGTCCAGAATATCTATTCAGTGTGAAAATGTTTGTAAGATGATTATGTCAAACCCCACGGATCCTTTACCTCTGTGTCCAGAAACAAATACCTCTTTCTTTCCTTCTCCCTCTGTCTCCCCCCTCCTTGACACTCACTCTCACTCACCTTCCAAAATAAAAAGAGCACAAGTGGTCAGAGACACTATCGGTGGCTAAATTAAATCAAGCGGCACTAGCTACACTACAGTCACTTCTCTTGCTACTAACCCCCCTCCCTATCCCTCAGCAAACAAATTTTTCCCCAGATAAGATCTAAATGAGTTTTTCCAGGCGGAGAAAGGTCCTGCGTTTGGCTGATGGATACCGTGAACGGCTTCGGTGTGACCAAACACCCTGTAGAAATCATCCGCCATGGCCATAAGTGTTATGCACACCGGCCAATGTGAAAAGGGGATGTGTGGTTTGTGTGTAAATGAGATAAAATGTGTGAATGAGAGTTGGCACTGCTACGTTCCCCCGCACCCAGCTTCATTCATTGAGAAATACCCAACTGGGCCTCTGCACTGCAGAGCCTCAGTGCCGAGGCTTAGTGTCATGGTGGGCACAGTCACATTGATGCATCGCCACAGGAAACCATGGGACAACAGCATGTCAGGGAGGGAGGTAGTGTTCTTTTAAGGGGGAAATAGGTGGGTGGGATCCAGTAGCAAATTGGGATGTCCACAGTGGTGCAACAGTCTTGCTGCGGGAGAATCCCCACATGGATGGATCATTGTAAACCAGGGACAGCAGCCACACATCCAGAGAGACCAATAAAATGATGTGGTATGGGCACTGGGTGGAGGAGGAGGGGGGAAGGGGGGGGATTATAGACTCCCAGAGGGCTCTGCGATTCACGGGCCATAAAATGGAAGTCAGCAGGACACACTGCAAATCTGGCCAGCCAATATCCACTATCCCTTTCCTCCCTGTTTCGACCCTGAGGATGTGTCTCAGCCGTACGTCACACAATGCCGCCCCGGCGAGCACGTCCCGTTGTCAGACAATCTCAAATCCTTGGATGCCGCTATTCTCCCCCCCGTTATATTTGCATGTCAGCTGCTGTGGCTTTGTTTAAGAGCTGCTTGGTTAAAAAAAAAGACAAAAAAGGGGAGATAGATAAGGAAAGAGACAGAACGGTGGAAATCTACGATGGCTTTTGCCATCCAGGGAATTATTTTTCAAAAAAAAGGCGCTTTTGTCAGGAGGTTCCCTACTTTCAGATATCCCATCACATTTTAACCTTGGTCAGGCGAGGACTTTGAATATAAAAGGATTCGCCCAAGAGAGCGAAAGAGAGAAAGAGATGTGGAACACTGGCCCCACGTCAACAATAGCCGGGGATCTTTTGTCCATGGTGTTATTTGAAGTAAATCTCCCTCTGTAATTAGATTGGAGCTGTTTGTGGACATCTTAGGAGAGCGCGTCGGTGTTAAAACAGCAACGCGCGAGGGCCCTTTTAATTTACAGTGCAAATACCTTTCGATTAGCGTGGCGAGAGTGGAGGGGGAGTAGGGACTGAGAAGGAGGGACAATAGAGGAGCCTTTCAATCCTTTTCTTTTTGTTGTTGTTGTTTGAGAGCGGGAAGAGGTTCGAGCAGCTCTGCTGTGTTCCTTAATTGTGAAGCAAGGAGATTAGTACGAGTGCTTCCAACCTTTCACCCCAAACAAAGGAGCCATCAGATCCAGTTGCCTAGTGACACAAGGTTTCACTCCGGCAAAATTTAGCCACTGCCTACACCACTCCAGCTCCTCGTGGAACATCTTAAGAGGAGGAATGAAAATCTCCAGCCTTTGCTCGTTGTGCAACCCTAAGCAAAGTATTTCTGTCCCTGTCCGTCTGACAGCACCCGTAATCGCACCGAGCAGCCACGCTAATGAAAATGGCCGTTCATCCTCACTCCAAGTCTGTCTCTCAGACTCATATAAAAGTTAATGTACCCGTGACAATGACATTCAGAAGACCGTTTAGCATTGGACAAATGCTGCATTTCTTGGTGGCAAGAGCAGCCAGGCACACAGAAATGTCCTTTTACACTGCGTGCAGCTCAATCAAAGGGCACTTAGCAGTGTCATATTGATTATAGGAGCTTAACCCTCGTCAATCTTTAATGGGTCATTTTGGCAGCCTTCCCGTGGATGGCTTCAATGGATAGAACTGTCTCAACAGGAAGAAAGGGGTTCAAGTCCGTTCTGGCCACTTTTAACATGACAGTCATAGATATATGCTCATCAGAAGGAGACAACCGTGTGTGTGTGTGTGTGTGTGTGTGCGTGTGCGCGTGTGTGCGTGTGAGTGTGTGTAGAACTGTCTCAACAAGAAGAAAGGGGTTTAAGTCAGTGCTGGTCAATTTTAACAGCCATAGATATATGCTCATCAGAGGGAGACAGCCGGGTGATTTGTGTGTGTGTGTGCTTGCGTGTGTGTGTTGTCAGGACCAACAAAACAAGCACAGATCCTGGACTATCCCAATTATGACAATGACATGTAGACCTAATTAATTATCGTTCCATTAGAATGTGATTTTGGCTCCCAGTCGATGAGCTGACTTCATCTCTCTATAAAGGAAATGAACTACTTACCAGCCGCACTAAGAAAACAGCTTAGATCGCTTTCCACACACCAACAAAGAGGATTTAATATAATGTTAGAATTCTTGGTTGTGTGTTGCCCAATGCTTTTAAAACCCTCCACAGCAGCCCATATGTATGGACTAATAGATGCTACATTACAGTTAGAGTTAAATGGAAATGTCCACGCTGGTGGAACTTAATTGTAATTTGTGTTTTGGACCAGTTTTTTTATTTCAGGAAAACCAGGAGAGAAACTTGGATGCTTGCCAGATTTTCTTTTCCCAGTGGAACATCTTGTTCTTTATACATGGTACTAAGCCATTTACTAGATTTACAGTATGTTAAACGTCTACCTGAAAGGTCAGGAGTTTTGCATGCAAAGGATAAGCAGTATTACAAATAGCATGGGCTTTACATTACTGCTTGCTTCAGTGCTTCAGTGTTCATGCTTCAGTGTTCAGTATTGTCTCAAAATGATCTTCAGGTGTCGTGTTTAACTCAGATCATCAACCCTGACGCGCTTAACCTGCTATCTCTTTTTAAATCCAGCTGTAGTGTTTTTCACAAACGTTTTAATGACACACGATGACACAATGAGATAGTATTATTCCTGACTATTCTCTAACATAACCCCCAGGGAGGAAGAGTGATGACATTTATCGGCTGTGGAGGAATGAAGTCTCTCACCTCAAATGGTCCGGCTGAATTTGGCTCTTGACGAGCTGCTGTACTTTTAAGACAGGGAGGAGTAAAACAGAGAGCAGTCATTGAGTGGAGTTTGTCTTGGAGGTGGCCTGCTAGGACAATCCTCCAAAAAGAAACTCAAGTGGGACCCATTACACCTCACCGAGGGCAGACTCTTATCAGTTAATAGCAGGTTTTCCCCCGAGAGCAGATTGTTTTGATAGATGGCACCTGGTCAAGGCCTAGCAACCAGCCAAAAAAAAAAATAAAACACTAGTGTATGCAAGATAAGCTCTGCGAATACACAAGCATCCAATGAATTTGTTCATGGAATGATGGAGTTAAAGAACACTGATGTGTCTGATGTTTTCTGACTGAGTCGCTGAACTTTCTTTTTTCCTTTCTCGGTTCATTATTTGCTCATAGTAACGGTGAGTCATGTGCATTTTTGCTCAGGTGTGGAGTTATTCAGCAGTTCACCTGATTAGACAGCATTCTTTGCCACAAATTACACATTTTATTTGCTCTGTTTCGAGACACAGGCTGTGACCTGGAATGCTTTAATCTTAGTTGCTGCTGTTGACATCAGCATCCAGTGTTGTGCATTAGTCTGCTTTTTATCTTAGTTTTAGTCCCATATTACAGAAAGAATGACCTTTGCAGTGCTATTAGGACCATTCCTGCTTGTAGATGCCATATACAGATTGGAGAATGAGTTAATGTGCTTCATATTGTCTGAAAGCTGCTGCAATGAAACAATGTTTTTCCAGTAACAAGGGGAAATTCAGGTTCAGCTGCAAAGATGTAATTTACAATTCAGCTTACTGATGTAACAAAACACAAGTGGCTGCTAAACTGGCACTTAGACACATTTAAATATCAAAGTTAATCTAATTACAGTAGCCAGAGAGTGAGAGAGAGAGAGAAAGATTACGTACTGCGTGATGTGTTAGTAGCCAGCGCTTTATATCAGATCAGAGCTCACAGGTAATTTATTATGAATATCCTAAACTGGTTTCACAAGATCCATGACTCTTATCTAACAGAAAAGCCTTTGTTTACATCAGCAGTTTAAAAAAACTGCATGTAAAAACATCTGGCGAAAACAATTTACTTTCCTACTCTGTGACAAGAGAGAGAAACATGAATTTGTTAAATGTGACTAATTTAGTGGCTGATATAATAATATTTTTACATAGGTCAAGCAGAAGAAAAAGCCTGCTGTGCGTTGGCAGAGCGCCACTTACTGTACCGGAGGTAGATTTACTCGGTTATTCTCCCCATTCTTCCCCGCTCATGTATACTGGGAGAACTGGCACAACCCGGTACTTCACTAACCGGGTTACGGCTGTGCATGTAAACGCACTGATTGTGTCTAAAAGAAAGCTGTAGGACCAGAAAGCCAGAATCGCAATTTAGATTTTTAAATTACTGGAATGATGATGCGAGTCCTGTTGTGGAATCAGTATACGCTCCACGAGGTGTGACAGTTTTGCTATCATTTCTTCTGAACAGCCTAATGAGAATCTTGGCTGAAGCACGTAATGAAAAGAAGGGCAAAAGAAGCTGTGTGTCAGTCATGCATATTTAAGGTTGAAATGCAGTTACAAGTTTTGTAAAAGCACAGGCTTATTTAAGAGCATTAAAGCACCTGATTCTTCCCATGCAGTCACTGATCGCCGTGCACCTTCCTTTGTGGTCTTCGCTGCCCTTTGTTGCTGCTCACTCAACTCTAATATGTTCATATTCTCTTGGAAATTACCTTAGCATTTAATCATGCATTTATTAACAATCTAATATGCCAAAAGGTCTCTGTAGTGTCAACAACACACGCGTAAGTCAGCAGCCAGCTGTTCACTGTACACTGACCTTGATCAATTTTTACAGCTAAGCAAGCAACTGGTATTATTTTATAAGAAAGTCTTCTGCACAGCAATACAATATAGTGTATAGTATAAGTGCTGGCCAAGCAAAGGCAATGAAAAGAAAGGGGCTTGCTGCATACCAAAAAAAAGTCATGATATTTCTTATTATATTTTTTAGCTAGTGGAAAGCAGGATCCACAAACGTTTGTTATTGTAGTAGAAAATTATATAGTCACATACATAGGAGTTATATATTCTATATATACAGTATATATTTGAACATTCCCATTTCATGTAAGGTGGGTGTCCTTAAGAACAACACATGAAATGGGATTTCTTCTCACCTTCTCCTAATTCGCACAACCTTTCATCTTCTTGGTGCTTTGAACCCTCATATTGTCTTCCCGTTGACCAGGCACTTGTCGACCTCCTGGGTCAAAATGAACCCGGTCTGTTTTAACTGTTTAAAAATCAAAAAGTATGATCACGCAATTCTTGTTACACCTTTTAGCTCACTTAATTCAAACTTATTACCACTAGTTTTGCACTTCTACGATTCTTTTGGAATTCATGGCCAATGGTCATGTGATGCTCATTTATGTGAAAGGTTATTTTTTTGTTTAAAAAAAAAAAAAGCTGAAATTATTAATTAAGTGTGTTGATGTATTATCACATACTTTAACAGTACTGTTTTGAAATCATTTTATTCTTAACGGCAGCATATAATCACATATGATCGCGTCTGTGGTCTAGGTGAGAAGAGATTTTATAAAATAAAATACTCCAAATCCAGTCATTCAAGAGTGTTGTATGGAACTATCCGTGTTATTTTAAGGGACATTTGTTTGAATTAAACCCTAACTTTTGATATAGAAACTATGAAAAAAATTGGCCCGAAGACAACATGAGGGTTAAATCTACCAACATTACGTTAGATTTAGACATCACCAGATTCCTGACTTTGGGCAAACGGGATTAAGGAGGTTGACAGGATGGAACAAGTATATTTTTTACTGAACTATCAGTAAAATAGCAAAGCTTCCTACCAAGGAATGTTTGGGGGAGGGTCCACTGGACTGACTGTGGTGTCCCCTTACAGTCTGCTGACCAGTGGGCTCTGGGAGGTGATTGATTGGGTGGTGCTGGGGCCACCAAGGACCCTTTTTGCAGCTTTAGAGGTTAGGGGTCACCTCCTCTGCAAATCTGCTTCCTTTTGTACAGTTGCAACGCCAGAAGAGCCGTGTCCCATCACCCCATTCCTCGTCTCTCCCCCGTCCCTCCTCCCTCTGTTCTTTACCATGGGAAAATGGGGGAGGCATCAATTAAACCTTTTCTCTCTTTCGCTCCAGTTCTCTCTATCTTCTGAAGTAGATTCTTTAAAAAAAAAAAATCTTTAGGTTTAAATGTAAAGAGGCGCTCTGGGGCCAAGCCACCATGCCTTAAAAAAAGAAAGAAAAAAAGTTTCCTCTGAATAAAACTAATGATAATGGAGCATGCAAACTGTTGTAGAAACACTCCTTAATGGATTACTTAAGCAAGCAATTAGCGGTACACTAGCAGCCAGATATCCGCATATCAATGGTTTCAAAATATATGTCAGTTGTAATGATGTCATGTGGCAATTACTCTTGTAATTAGAATAGATTGATGTGAAACTGCTTGGACTGACGCATTGATATCATCAAAAAACAAAGCTTATTCTGCTCTGCTTTTAACAAGTTCTCAAACTAGACTCCAGAAAAATTTAAAGTTTAATTTTTGTATCCTCATCCCCTACATAATCTCCAAATACCCAAACTAAAACCATAACTGATTGAGGGAAGACTTTAAGTTTCCTGGCCATCATTAAACACCAGAGAAGAGCCCTGCAAATGTAATCCTTTGATATATATAGTCAGTCCGAAGGGTTTGCTAAGGGATAACATTGCAATTCAGAAAATGTGGCTGGTCCTTGGCCCTCAGGGGCCAAGCCTTTGTGGTCACAGGACCAGGATTACACTTTAACCTCCACCACCAAAAGCAACCAGCTCCCCCAACTCCCCTGGCTAAGGCCTGGGGTCAAGTGACAGGCCAGGAATCTTAAAAAGGGTAGAAAAGGAGGGAAAAGAAAAAAAACAAAGTCCGTCTTTTAAACATCCCAAAATGCAGCTCTTTGACTCAGTTCTGGTTTTTATTTGGAATCCACCACTGAAGACCATAGCATGTGCTTTGTTCCTCACCAACAAGTACATGCGGGTTCTTTGTACATCTCCATTCATATAAATGTAAAGAACTGGGTTTTGTTTGAACTATAAGAAATTCCTTTGAATCAAACTCTGAGAGGAATAGCCTTGGTCTCCAGCAGCAGCTCTGAAACAAATGAATATGAAGACAGGCATGCGTGCCGAAATAGAGCGGAATGCAAATGTAGAAAACCAACCTTTTATCTCTAGTTCAACAAGATATCACATTAGGCAGTCTGACCTGTTTAAAGGCCTTCAAAAGCATCAAATTAGTTCCTAACAGCAAACAGGAGACAATCACTAAATCTGCTTTGTTAAGCTTTTGATTTGATTGTAAAATGTTAAAAAATAAAGTGCACAAATCTGAGGATAATGTGAGGGGGGTGGGGCAGACCAGTGTCTCTCTAGACACGTATTGTCAGCAAGAGTTACCCATTGTCGAGCAATCGCGGATGATGTGTGTGTCTCTATTACACTTCTATCTGTTGTCGTGGACAGAAAGTTAAACATAGTTGAGCCTTCCCAATGAAGGATTTGTCATTATCCATCAAAATCAATGATGCTCCTAGAGTTAATATTGAGGACAAATCAATGTTTCTACTCAATTGTCAAGCGAATTTGAAGCGTTTCTATCGACTGGTTTGGAACGCATTAGTCTGGCTTTGCACTCCTCTCCTCCATAGATGCCAATTTATGTTTTATGTCCGTGGGCACGCACCCTTTAAAAAAAAAGAAAAAAAAAAAAAGTAGTCAAAAAATGTTTGCATTTGTAACCTAAGGAAATGGACAGCGGCCAACACAAACACACACCCCTATTAACTCTATAATAAAGCTGTAAAGTATGCTGCTTCTCACAAATACAGATAGGATTGGAGATGAAAAGTTGAACTGACACGGAACCGCGATCTGCTTTGCGGGAAATTAAGAATCAATGGAGCAGGGGACTGACACCGACATAACCAATCACACTATGACAATGTTTCATTTGAACCGGAGCACCCACGGTATCGGCGCCTAGGCCGTCCTCTACTGCTGCCCTGTGGAGGAGGGTCTGGCGAGTCCACACAGCATTCTGGGATGGAAGAGAAACATGCTCTGGTTTGTTGGCATTTCTTTAAACCGATCACAATCACCTTGTGACGCGTCGTACGGAGCAACGGCAAACACGTGGACCATCAAAAGTTGTTTTAGTTGTTTAACAGAAAGCTCCGATTGGACAGATAGTC
>NC_045745.1:11470623-11471826 GCF_008692095.1 Etheostoma spectabile | reverse complement strand
TGTCTGGATTTACCCTGCAGAGATCTGTGGAGCAGTTAGCCATAGTCTTCAGAAATTGCCAATTTAAAATGGCAACACTAAAGAAACCCAAGGCAACTGATATCTGGCCTAGCAATGGTGCAATCCCGGATATAGAACATTAAAGATACAGACTAGGAGCGAATAACCTAGGCTACAGTGTAGTTTGGGCAGAAGTTGGCGCTATGAGCTACGCATGGCTGTAACCCGCCGGTCAACAGAGTCGAAGAAGTAGAGGTTGATCACAAGAAGGAAAACAAGTCGCTTTGGCCATCTGACCTATTTACAAAATAAAAATGGAGAGGTTTTTAGGAATTTAATTCAACTGGGCAAGTTTGAATTGTTCTTTCATGTCAGCGAGTATTGTTTCAGACGTGAAAAGGTTGACAAAGAGCTGGTTTGAAAATGACAAAGAACCCCCCTTTAAATGTTTGCTACATCCAAACTTTTTTTGGCAAAGGCGATTCCCTGTCTCATTTAGTGCATCAACTCTTTTTCGACAAATGCAAATAAAAAACGAAAAAAACACAGGAAGCCTTGGTCGAGTTTCTATTTCCATGCTGCTTTTTTAATGCGATACTTAATAAGATGCTCATAAAAGTATGTGACTTGACACACGGCTACTGCCACTGTCCAGGTGCAAGTTTGTCTCTCACTTTTTTATTTTTTCTTCTTCCTTTCTTTTTCAGTATGTTCTACTACAAACAAAATCTTCTTGGCATCCCTGTAACAGTCTTCTTTACATACTCTTACCGCAAAATCATTACACAAAGTAAGAAGTACTTCAAACAGTTGGTATTGTAGCAGCTGTTTTACTTCGAGTGCTTAATGTTAAACTTACATTATCAAATTAGTGATGGAAGAATGTAATGTTCACATCATTTCTGTCAACAACACATGATCAGTGTTTCCATATTTGTGCTAATTTAGTGGAATTCGATGAGGTTGTGTTGTCTCCAGGGACACATCGGGCCATTGTGGCTGCATGGCACCGCTCAGTCACATGTAGAAAGTCAGAGATGCTGCCGGCTCTGTTTCTGCGTGTGTTCTGCCCACCCAAGCGTGTGAGCCGAGGTTGTGTTCGGTGTCTGGTTTGTGTTGCTTCTCGAGTGTGTGTCAGTCAGCTTGTTTGCAGGCCAGATGTGCTGGGAAAGCGATGGGGTCAAGGTGGGAGAACCCCCCCCC
>NC_045745.1:11457334-11470613 GCF_008692095.1 Etheostoma spectabile | reverse complement strand
AACAAAAAAAAACAAAACAAATGTGGATTTGTAGCAGCAAGTCTGGGTTGCAGAGCTAGTGATCTCTCCCTCCCACACCTCGCTATAATTTCCTGGGCTCTGTCCATGGAGAAATATGGCCTGGAGACAGAGAGGGAGAGGAAGAGCTAAAGATAGAAATGATGGAGCAGACACAAAGTGGCAACACAAGGAGACGAGGTAGACGCGGTGGGATGATGTCAACAACAGGTTACACATTGTTTTCCATTAAGCACAAATCTCACAATGTCTTTCATTAAGATCCTTAATGATTCTCACGGAACAAGTGCAAGGCTCATCACGTTCTGCTTCAAGAGGTAAAAAGAGAAGTGTAGGCAAATACTACACACACGTCTTTTCGCGAGATTTGTTAACATAACGAAAAATCTAGAATAACTCTATTCTTATCCTTTTACTGGGACCTTCTCGTTTTATTGTTTCCTCATGTCCCTGTAGCGGCGTTTTCTAAACGAACGCTGTCATTTAAGACACCGTAGAGTTAATAAAGGTCATTCAATGAACCCTAAAATGTTATGGGAGTTCTTCGTGGAACTGTTGACGTTTTGCTTCAGAATTTGATGACATCAAATTCTTTCGCTGTCTTTTTCCAAACGTATTCAGTTGCTTTGGTTTTCTGTCAAATATCTATAAAATATGGTTAAATTGGCCCTTTCCAAAAAATGGAAAAAGATAATACAATAAAAAAAACAAATAAAGAGCAAAATTACATTTTTACAAATTACAGCTGCCCTGGCAACCACAATATTAGTATTAGCCAGTAATTCAGTCTGATATTGACTCCTAGATTATTATTTTAATAAAATTCTGTAAATGGAATGAGTTTGATCCTATCCTTGATTTAGTTTTTTTTTTAAGAATTTTCCAAAATAAATATATATAAATTTTATTTATATAGCGCTTTAAAAGGTCTTCAGATACACTTAACAATGTAATAAAAGACAATAACAAAAACAGCGTAAAGCTAGAGCTGTGAAGATTAAATACATGAATCGGTTGGTTGTCAACTATTAAATGAATCTGCAACTATTTTTATTAATCAATTCATCGGTTTGAGTCATTTGAGAAATTCTCGTCTGTCAGCTTCTTAAATGTGACTATTTTTAAGTGTCTTCGCTCCAATTGGACAGTATACAGAATATCTCTGAGTTGTGGACAAAACCAGACATTTCAGCACCTTATAATTTGAGAAGTGCTACACAAATAAAGGGCGTCATCTTGGGCTTTGGGAAACTCTGGTCAATATTTTTCACCTTTTTTTTTTAAACATTTAGTAGACCAATCCAGCCCTAATAAAAACAATGAAAATGATTGTCTTTGGCAGTCATGCACTTCGAACTGTCTTGTTTCAAGATATAGTATAATTTCAGAAAAAAGGAAAAGGAATTATCTCCCACCATCTACAGAATAATAAAAGTTGCTGATTTGAGACCACCTCTCTTGTTAAGACGGCTGTAATGCATCTTAATCTGAATTTAGAGTTATCGGAGTTAACTCCTCAGACTGTGCCCTTATTAGAACAGCATTAATCCTCGGCAACCCCGGTGCTCCATAACAAACACCTGACCGTCTAAACTACTTTCTAATCTCCGTCCTCGCCCGTTAACTGTCTCCACTGTGGACACCGAGGCTGTTAAGTCTCGCCATATTCCATATAAGAGGCTTTTTTCCCCTCCTGTGAACTAGAGGGTCATATGAGGACTTCTCCCCTTCCATGTTGCTCTGGCTCTCCAGTGGGAACCAGTGAGTGTGTGTGTGGAGACAGAGGAGCACCCCCTGCTGGCCAGAGGCAGCACTGAGCCCCACACACAGCTGTCTCACACATGCTACCCAGCCCAAGCACTTTACTGCTTTATTCCCACTCATCTGCAACGCCTGAATTTTTTTTATTTTTTTTATTCAGAGGTGACTTTATGGGGTCGTTTTGTTGCAATCGGTGCTATCATCGCCATTATATGATTATCCTCCACTAATCTTTCCAATGTAATAGTCCTGCAGGACCAATTTCTAGTGCAGGATCGTTTCTTATCTGCATTTTTAGGCAATCTGGGGCAGCAGGCTTCTCACTTCTCCCCCGAGATGGAGGCTTAAGATGATGGTCTTTTAGTAAAGATTTCATTTCTGCCTTCAGTGAATCCCAATTTGATCATAGTGAGTCAGAATATTAAGCTTGTAGCCCAGTGGAATTTGGCAGCGTATTTGGCATTAAGGTATGAACGTGTAACGGCCATGGTTGAAGAGTCTATATTTGGGTGCTAAATCTACGCTTGCACATTTCTTCCAAACCTAAACATGACTTTGAGTGAAGATTTTTTTTTTCAAGGTCTTCATTTTTTTTCTCTCCAAAGATTGTTTTAGGATTGGTTTTTAATTCCTCCTGGGTGCCGGCTCTTTGTGTGAGCGATTTCAGGAACCACAGATGGGCACATACAGGTGGTTGTTAACAGTTCTGGCACCGAATACACTGTTGTTGTTTTTTTCTCTCTCCACTCTCTTTCTCTCTCTTTCTATCTGAGACGCGTTTGAGGCTCGCTGAGTTGCTCAGCTGCCTTTGATTTTCCTGTACAAATGTGGAAAACATGAACCTCCTCTGCTCTCATCTGTCTGACTGTGCATGCTGCAAAATGACTCGAGGATGAATCTACAAGCTGCCCGGTAATAATTTGGGGAAAAAAAGAGATGAAGATAGGGATTGAATCAAAGCCAGAATTTAGATGTGTGGTATGATTTTCTTTTTTTTCCTCTTTCTTTGTCAAAGACATTGACTTTGTGTGATGAGTAAATTAATGTGTGCATGTCCAGTTTCTTCTCCTCTCAGCCGTCTGGTTGGAATCGTCAGTTCAAGCTGTCTGAAATGTGCGGGCAGCGTAGGCTGTAACTTTTTAGTTTATGGAAACACATTTTAATCCACCTGTTGTCCTCGGGTTGAATATGACCCATCGTCAAAGAGTTTCTACATCAGAAATGTGGGTTTCTTACCAAATTGACCCAAAAAATAACGCGGATGGTTCCATGCAACCGTTATCCTTCACAAGTAAAATAACTGATCGGTTCACTACTTTCATTGAATTTGGGTGTTCTGTTTAGTTTCATAGTTTTTGAAGAAAAATTGACAACAGATTGCAACAAAGCGCCGAAAAAAATCAACAAAAACATCAGAAAAATGACACAAAATGTGAAAAAAATAAGAAAAATTGACAAAAGAATGCTGAAAAAAGTGACAAAAATGTAAAAAAGCGTCAAAATAACCTGGGAAATAACCAAGAAAAACGTAAAAAAAAACGATTCCTTTTAAATTCTAACCCAGAAAAACAAAAGGTTACATGGTCGACAGGAAGGGTTAATACCAACAGTTTACGCTATATATGTACATACTGTATATGTACTAACAGATTACTTTTCCTCTCTTTTATGTTATTTACTTTAATGTTATTAATACATCATATTAATATATCATAAAAAAATTATAGATCATGATGACGATGATGATACAATATTCTCCTACACATTAAAAGAGAATTGATCAGTATTTATTATATAATGAATACACTGGGAGATACCGGTCCTTTGTAGCAATAAAGGAATGTAAAAAGAATAATAATAATAATAATAATAATAATAATAATAATAATAATAATAATAATAATTAAGTGCGCTATTTCGTCCACGTTTTATCTTAATCACATCCTGCCATGAATTTCACTGAAATGAGGAAACATGGGTTATGATACGATATTCCTCTAAAAACTCAAATAATATTAATAATTTAATGGAATAAGGTTAAAAGGTATGTATAGTGGGGATAGTGGATCATTATAGCAATAAGGAAAGAAGAAAATAGCAGATTTAAGAAATATATATACACACTGTTCAAAACAGTCGGTCAATCAATCAATCTGTTACAAATTCCGTATTGAGTTGTCCATGGATAGATACAGTTAAAGTAAGGGTTTTTATTAAACTTGAATGCAATATTTAATACATAAAGAGCACGTTACAGTATGTATTTCTTATTGCATTCAGTGTAGTAACGAAATACTAGCTTTCTACGCTTAGCAACAGTATAAATAACTTACATTTGGTGTTTAAAAATTATTCATTTTCTCCAGAATGAAAATATTTTAAAAGATGTCTTTGCTATTAATTGGGGTTCAAGTATCATTTGATTTAATTTAGTGTTGTGATTAAAGATTTGAATATACAGTGTGTGTGTGTGTGTGTGTGTGTGTGTGTGTGTGTGTGTGTGTGTGTGTGTGTGTGTGTATATGTATATATATATATATATATATATATATATATATATATATATATATATATATATGCTGGGAGTTGTATTCCATCCTTCTCCCATAGCGCTCCTGCATGTTCCTCTGTTCATAACAGCAGTTGCATGTATTTATGCTGCATAACCCCCGTTGGCTGTAGTTTGTATTTACATTCTGTTTTAATATTTATGTTCCAGTTTGTTTTGTACCTGCTACTTGTTGCTGCAGTGAGCCACTTCACCCTGCAGGGGTCATAATATCCGTGCCCCCTCCCAAGAAAACACAC
Source organism: Etheostoma spectabile (assembly GCF_008692095.1). Taxonomy (NCBI): domain Eukaryota; kingdom Metazoa; phylum Chordata; class Actinopteri; order Perciformes; family Percidae; genus Etheostoma; species Etheostoma spectabile. The sequence goes on along the minus strand of NC_045745.1, from coordinate 11,466,026 downwards.
ACACCCTTCTTTTAGTCCTTATTACTGTATTTATTTCATAGCACAGCAGCACACTGCTGCATACAGCATCAACAAAGGACACAAATGAATGTAACAAGGCCAAGACTTTGTGAGAGAGAGAGAGAGAGAGAGAGAGGCGATGAGAGAGAGAGAGAGAGAGAGAGAGAAGAGAGAGAGAGAGAGAGAGAGAGAGAGAGAGAGAGAGAGAGAGATAGAGAGAGAGAGAAGTCCTGTGCACCCCCCCCCACTCAAATCAATTTCCTTTAAATGGAATTAAGTGTGATTGAGGCACACCACTGTATTAGTTCTTCAAAAAGCAACCCTCCCAGCAACTCTTACACACACACACACACACACAACACACACACACTCCCCCTCTTTGCCGACGGATGCCGTTTTCCCCTTGATGGAGTTTGATCGACACACAGCTGATATATAACTAAAGGCCTTTCTTCCAACCCACAGAGTAATGTTGGCCGCCCGCAGTTTGGCTCCAAGGTCACAGCTCCCCTTCAATGCATTACCCCCCCCCCGACCTTGTTTGGGAAATGGCTTTAAAACCACTTTAGGCAAATGTAAATGTGTTGTTTGATGGACATGGATACATAAAATGAACAAATGAATGCATTTTTTCAATGGCTTAGATTTTTAGATTTGGTCTCTGGTGGGTGCCATAAACCCACCTGAACGTGTTTTTCTCACCTATAATCACCAATTTAACAAATCACACTTAGTGGATGCTATTGGCCAGATGTTTCACACAAATGGGGCCTTAAAAATGACATGAATCATTAGGTTTTTGTTTAGTTTTAGACTGTTGTGTCCTGGTGTAGTTTGTAACGAACTTGCCTACAGCTATTTATTAAATCTAATTGAATTGAGTCTGAGCTCTTTTTTTTCTCGCAATTGAATCACCAGCCCAACTTACTAAAATGTCCACTTTTCAATTTTCCACTGCACCCAAAATGGCTTTCTTGAAATCAACCAGATGATGAAACACTGCAACCGCTCCAACACAGCCTACTACTTTTCTAATGCTGTTGCTGCTGCAGACTTCAGGCAGATGCAGTGATGTTTAGTGTTTGTTTTTTTTTTAAATACTTTTATTGTTGGTTTGCCAGGTAATTTCAAGATATATACTTTGTACAGTATCTAGTTACAAACAAATTCTAAAAAAAAGGTGGGTGCTTGGGTGGCTCATCTGGTGGAGCTGGCGCCCATATATGGAGGTTTTCTACTTGATGCGGTTTGACTCCGACGTGCGGCCCTTTGCTGCATGTCATTCCCCCTCTCTCTCCCCTTTCATGTCTTCAGCTGTCCTATAAACACAAAGGTCTAAAATTCCCCCAAAATAAATATGTATAATAATTTTTTTAAAGTAATTTAGCAGAAAAAAATGAAAAAATGTAACTTAAGATTTTCATCACAATTCTGATTATAAGCTTAGAATTTTCTTGATTGACTTTCTGATTTTCCATTCCCTACAAACTCCGATATTAATCAGAGCTCAACGTAAAATCCTGTCTGTACGCCTTTAACCAACATAACCTACAGTTTTTCATCATGTCGTAATGCACTGTACATCCTAGTCAGTGGTTTACTTAGCCCTTAAGCTGTTTCTGTTTTTATGCTTAATAAATAAATTACTGGACATTGTTTCAGTATTTCCTCTCTAAATAGTCTGGATCTTCGTTCAGGTTCCTCTGCATCCTCACCACTGCCGATTACCGCTTTCTGATGCTTATATTACCATTTCATTTACTGCTGCTTGCTGCTTACTAATTATGCTCTTTCCCCTTTTCACCATCTCATTTATTGCACAGTGTTTTTTACATTCCATACAAAGGTTGTTGCTTTTTACGCAGGGTTTTGATCTCATTGAGATGAACTTATTGTGTGCCCCACTCTGTATCAATATATAATATCATCTCCGTGCCTGAGAAGGGTGCTGCGATGTCAAGGCCTCGCCGCATCCTTGTGGCGTGCGTACTCTTGACGACCGTGTTGCGGTACAAGAAGGGCGCAGCCTTCATCTGCTCTCCGCGCTGTTCTCACAGCGTTTCTTCTGGAGTGACAAAAACCCTCCTGTATGTGTGTTCAATTCAAACATCCCCAACAATGGAGGCTTGTAGTGCACTGTGACTTTTCTCTCAGACCTCCACCCCTGTACTCATCCTCCGCTTCTCCCAACAAAAGCCCTACGTTAACTACATCAAGCCGGCCGAAAACCATGCCATCGCCATTGTACCTAATACCTTTATCATTCAGGAGCGATTCGGCTATGCTTTGCCCTGAGCATTCACGTATGATTTGCTCTTCCTTTTAAAGTTACACACACACAACACATCGCCACCTTCTCCTAACAACCCTCATCCATGGTTCCTTTTTCTTCTCCCACCCCTCCCTTCCCTTCTTCCCAAGCCGTCTGAGAAAAGAAAACAAACATCTTATCCTGTCCAGCATGTCTGTGTTGGAAGGGTAGGAGGCGTGTGTGTGTGTGTGTGTGTGTGTGTGTGTGTGTGTGTGTGTGTGTGTGTGTGTGTGTGGTGTGTGTGGTGTGTGTTGTGTGTGTGTGTGTGTGTGTGTGTGTGTGTGTGTGTTGGTCAGGACAGTAGAGTGAGGTGCTAAAAGCCTTTTTTGCCAGCAGGAAAGGCGATGTCAGCAGCCACGTGAGGGGAAAAAAGTGAGGGGGGAGCTGGGGGATTTGGCTTCCGCTTTTTTGTGCGTGTATGGGCCGAAGGACCTAAGAGCCTGTGACTAATGTGGGTTTGCCCCCCCCCCCCCAGCCCTCTTTTCCTTTTACATTGTTTGCCCCCACTGTCCAGATGGCCAGTGAGAAGAATAAATCCTGGGAAGGCGAGGAGAGATTTGAAATTCCTTTGCAGGACAGGGGGTAAAGGTGGGGGGTGACGGGAGGTTGACAGGGTTCGGGTGGAGCACTCCCAGTCGTTCTGGCACAGACCTTCTTTTTTTGTTAAATTTAAAATAAAAAGTGTCCTGTGAATGGGAAAAATCACCTTTTATGTATTTTTTTACCTTTACTTATGATTATGGATCTTTAATTGGGATTAACATGTGCATTAAATAAAAAGGGACTCAAATGTTGACAGTTGACATTTTTAAATCTAGATTGAAAACACACCTACTACTCACTGATCTACAGCCAACCATAACACGCCATCCTTTCTGCGTCCTTCACACAAAAAACCTTTTTCACTTATTGTCTTATGTTGCTGTTTTTTCTAGTTTATTATGACTGCTGTGTTGCTGTTCAATAGTTGTGTTGCTGTCTGTTATCCCTGTGTTCATTCAATTGTAAAGTGCACTGAGACCATGTTCACTGGTGATTTGACAGTTTAAATAAAAATTTGATTGGGCGCCCGTATAGCTCAGTTGGTAGAGCAGGTAATTTCAAGATTATTTTATAATATCTAGTTACAAACCAATTCTAAAATAAAGTGGGCGCCTGGGTAACTTACCTTGTAAAGCAGCCGCCCATATACAGAGGGTTACTCCTCGACTTAGTGGCCGCGTGTTCGACTCCGACCTCCGGCCCTTTGCCGCATGTCATTCCCCCCTCTCTCTCCCCTTTCATGTCTTCAGCTGTCCTGTCAAAATAACGGCCAAAAATGCCCAAAAAATACTCTTAAAAACTCTTTGATTGATTAAATAAACACTCTTAGACGACAAGCGGCTGCAGCACATGTGCAGATGTGAGGAATGAAACATCTTCTTAAAAAAAATCTTAGAAACTCTGGAACAAAAGGGTCTGAGATATAAAATAGAAATGGACAAGGCTGACAGTATTTGTTGGGCTATAAGCAGAATGTGGTTGTACCCACGTCACACTCTAGCATTACAACAGCTCATGACATCACCTATATTCAGATAAATGACCTAAGGCTACACATGCCTGGTTAAGGGTGGAAGAGCTGAATGGAATCATGAAATAATGATCTGTAAACAGATCCTGGAGCTTTTTTCAATACATATCAGTTCTTCAGTTCTTTCAGTGTGTGTATGCCCAACGTGTGTCTCATTCACTTCTGAAACTGAATAGAAAGCAATATGACATATCACAATTGTAAATGTAGCAGAACCATCAACTCAACAGGTGACGGTCAATTTTAAATTTCAATACATCTGTGGGAAGCAATACTATTTCTACCTATACCTGGTTAAAAAAAAAAAAATCCTATTTATATACTATTTACCATATGTGTTGCTGAAAGAAAAAGCTGTTTTCCTATCTGTATTTTATTTGGTGTGTGTGGGTTGATTATCTTCTTTCTCTTTTAGATATCTTTAATTTCATATTTGCGTAACTGGCTAAACACGATGTTTGAAATAAATCCGCTACGTTTCCTTCTCACGTTTAAAATATATACAGTATGTGTGAGGCCGAGTGGGAAGTACAGACGGGCTCTTTTTGAGGAGGACACAAACAAAACTTTGTTTCGGAGACTGTACAGAGAAAAGAGAAAAGGAAGGAAATGAAATGATGCGAGTGTTAAAACAGTGAGAGTTCCCCTATTGGCCCATCAGCTACACAGCACCTTGACTTGTAGTAATTAACTTGTACAGATGTGACACACACACGGCCAACGTGAGGTGATGTTTTTGGCACATATTGGTCTAGGACGCTTCCATTTCATCTGGTCACGTCTCCAACTCTAAAATATAGACTTCAGGTCTTTTCCACAGGTTAGTTACTTTCAGTGGTTAGCCATGAAAGCTGAAATCTTTTTGTGAATGTACACGGTTTAAGTTTGTATCAAGGTCCTTGCAGGTTTTGCAAAGCCTCAATTGTTGTACCCAGTGAGTCAGTTTCTCTGAAGAAGATCTGAGAGGATGTTTTTTTTTTCTTGTTTTTTTTTTTCGTGTTCAAGATCATTAATACCGGTGACAGGGATTTACGTCAGCCAACAGATTCACTGATATATTTAGAGTGAAAATGTCTCCATTTCCTGTTAAAGAGAAAAATAGGACTGCACTCAAATGTTGTGCTCCATCTGTAAACACACAATTGAGCATTTTATGTGGAGAAAACTGGGGATACAAATGACCGAGCTGCGCAAATTTCTCCGTGGGATACTCAAACCTCCCACTGAATGCTGTCATTTATTTTCATTGGTTTCCTTCAGTAATGGACTTCGCTTGAACAACATCTTTGTATTTAACCTTGAGAATGAAGCATTTGAGTGCATATGTGCATTATGTTTCCCCCCACACACACACACACACACATTCACATACACACACTTTACTATGATCATTTCACTTTCTATTTTTTTCTCTCTAAAAGCACATTTGGAATTTTTTAGAAAAGTCCAAATGAAAATTAAATTTTAATTTACACCAAGTCAGTAATGCTCTATTAGCCACCGTTATTAAATGTAAAAGTATTAGTCTTGGGGACATTGGTGCACACAGTACAGTACATATTGTCATATAGAACTAATAATATACGTACTGCATCACGCTGTATAGACATTAAAATACATACACAGTACTTGCAACTGCATACATATACTTAATCCATAGCATGCAACAATGGGTTGTTGTACAATGCATGTTGTATTTAATCAAGGATTCAGTAATTTTGCTTTTCACTTACATAAAGTTTGGTGACATACGATAGACAAAAGAATGGTCAGAATTGATGCAGTACAGGCTCAGATATCAAGTATGGGTCCACCTCCAATATCCTTTGATTCTACATGTCCCATTATGCGCTTCAGTAGCATTGCTTTTGTTTTTGGTATGAACACTTTCCCATGATTATAGCATGCATTAGCACAAGTTATATTTTTGTAAAGGCAAATGAAATGTAGATTTGAAGTCAGATCCACCTCACTGGCCCATCCCTGGCCAGTTGTCATGGCCAGGCTGGCTGAGAGTGAGGGAGGCCAGCTGTAGCATAGAAGCTGTTCTCTCTCATTTCCACTTCATTTATCTCTCCCCCCCCTTCTTCCTCCCTCCCTCCCTCCATCCATCCATCTATCCCTTCTTCCTTTCCTCTGCCAGTGGACTCTCTCCATGCTGCGCTCCACTGTGCCCAGTCAGCTGTGGCAGAGCAAATGGCATCTCTTTGTTTCTTCCCTCTCTTCCTCAAAGACTCAGTTTAAGTGCAGTCATATGTTTCTATATTTATACACATTACCAAGTTAAAGCACTCAGATATTGTGGACACTCAAAGCCACCCATTCATGTTTGTTTTTTCTTGATTAAGCACTGCTTTTTTGGTCACTTTTGCTCTTTTTTCTAAGCGTCAATTCCTTTTTTTCCTTCTTTCCATTCCTTTTTTTGAAGGGATCAGACGTGTAGGAGACTCGGGAGGGCTGGGTGAAGGGTTTTGGTTCTAAAAAAAAATAATAATAATAACTGAAGTCATGCAGGAAATAAACAAAAGTAAAGGAAACCAAATCACTTCCAGATCTGACCCACTGTAGAGCAGAGCCAGGTCCAGACAGAGAACGCTCTCTGTTGCCTTTGCCCTCCCTCCCGTCCTCCCTCCTCTCCTTGGTATGAATCTGCCGTATCTCATTCCCCAGCGCTAATTCCAATTTAATTGCCAGTAGCCCGAAGCCTCCTCAATAGGAGTAACAAATGGTTTGATTCTGTAGACTTCATCAGACTGCATTTTAAATGCGACACAGTAACCCGGTGCGAATGCCAATGAAGCCTGGCGAGTAGCTCCTCTGTTTACTAATTATCCTTTTTCTTACTCCGAGCCACACTGCACAAGTTGTCTGATTAAATCGGATTTGTGAGGATTGGAGGGTGGGGCGGGTGAGTGGGTGCTCTGGCGGTGGTGGGTGAGGCGGGGATGTCAGGGGGTGATAGCGGTGGTGGGAGGGCGGGTGGATTGGATGGCAAGTATGGTCCGTCTTTGTAAAGGATCCGCAAGTCCACAACAAGAAGAAGGAGCCGGAGGTGCAACTGTAAATCACGATAAAGGGCTTTGCCACGGTTTCTCACGTTGACATTAATTCCCAGCTTGCGTCGTTTACAGTCAGCGTGGTGGTGAGGAAAAAAAACAAACACATGCTGGTAAATAAATTCTACTGACATTTCAGAATTTATATCCACTGCAGTCGTGCAGGGGACGGGTTTGAGATTCCTTTTTAGGTTGTTGAATGTGGATGTGTTACAGGAATGCTGATTTTTCTTTTTCCATATACTGTACATGCACCGTATTCTTCAGTTAAATTATAGCATTTTTGTTGGCGTTATTTTCTCGTGGTCAACAAACCCCATAAAATGTGTTATTCTTTCTCTTAATACTTTCTGACATCACTGCCCTGTCTGAGGCTCACAGCCCCAAGCATGTGTGCTGCTACTGAAGACATCATTCTTTAAAAATGGGTCACAAATACATAGTTTCATCGTTGAAAAAACTGCAGTAATTTCCTAAAGTGGATGGCAACTGTAATTTTCTAATTTTCAGCAAACATGACTCAAACTGAAGTAAATAGTACAATTGTTGGGGGGGGGGATTGCTATTTCCGTCTGCAGAGTAATACATATTTGATGCTCTGCTAAGTATTTACGGCCGCAGGAAGGCGTATGCAGAATTGATTCAAAATAAACCGCATGTTCAATACTTTTTACACAACAATGGAGCTCTATGGCACAGAGGAATCAGCTTCGATATTAGACTTTGGCTACACAGATATCTGTGATAGCATCAATTCATTGTTGGATCTCTAGATTGAAACTTCCATTTTTTTATTTTATTATAAATACTGAAACACATTTGACCGTTAAATATTCCTTAGTTACTATCTTCTGTATCATAACATCCTACCGGTCCTGAGTTAACGCTACAATAACCTCAAGTAATAATGTGAAAATAGCAGTGAAGTGCTCCAGTTGCTACAGTAGGGACTGGGAGAGAATGTGGCGAGGCTGTGATGTTGTGCAGATGAGAAAATTTGCACTGCTATAAAGACCTCTCCCTGTCAACTAAATGGCCAGTTGAGCTGCCATATGGTTGTGCTGACATTATCTCTGGGTAATTAATATGGCATCTCGCCTGGCATCTGGTGGCATTAATCTAGCTGCGAGCAGTTCATCTTACAATGTCAGCGCTGCAGCGAGCCCGACGTGAATTATCACTGCCCGATGGAACTGGGAGGCAGGGAACAAACACAACGAGACACAGCAGGCCAGCCGGGGTTTGTTGCATTTCCTCATAGTGGAGATGCTTGTTTTGATTTTTTTCCCGTGTAAATATTGTGAAGAGTTATTGGTTCTTTGAGCTCATCCCTATTCAGTAAAGCTCTGAAGTCACTACTGGACTGATCGTAATCAGTGTGCTAATGTAATTTTGTCAGGATGTTTTTCTGCGTGAAACAATCGATGACTTGTACTGTTGCGTTTGATTGAATTTGTACGGATATAGTACAGTGTGTCCCAGTTCCATATTATTTACTAATACTAAAAAATCCACTCTGAATACCAATGTTGAGAGTGTATTAGTGTTTACAGGCATGGACTGTCATTTAATACTAAGAAGAAAGTGTAAGGCAGTGGTTTGTGATTTAAAAGCTCTCTAATGCCTAAAATAAAAAAAAATTCTTGTCCATTTTTGTGTGTAATCCTAAAAAAAAATTATGATTCAGTCCATTATACACCAAATAAGAGTTAAATCTTTATCATAGCTAGCTGTCTGGATTTACCCTGCAGA
>NC_045745.1:11444823-11457324 GCF_008692095.1 Etheostoma spectabile | reverse complement strand
GCAGTTAAACATAGTCCTCAGAAATCCACCAGTTTAGAATTCCAACACAAAGAAAGCGGAAGATAACGGACATCTGGGCGAAAAGAGCGTGATTCCAACTAGAGGGATCAAAATTGAAAGATGGGTACACCAGAAAAATATTCATAACAGGTTAAACACTGAATTCCTCAAGTTCACACAACAAATTGACAGCTCTTGGTGTGGAAGTTTCAGGATTTTGAAGAGACTTCAGGGCCTTGACCAAGATTGTTTGCTTGCTTAAATTTAACCATTAGCTACAGTTTGCATGTGGCAAACCGATGCTTTGCCCAGGATGTGTGGAGTGATGTAATTTGGATGCAATACATGTCATGCAACTACTTCAACAGTATTCCTATTTCCTCATTTCTTCATCTGTGCATCACTATGTGGTGGCTTCACTTTACAGTCGATCCACACGTACATGTGTTGTTCAGAATGAAATAAAAGTTGTAAAAGGGTTCTCCATGTGCATTATGATAACGTAGTTTAAAAGCTGTCCATTTGCTCTTTCCCCCGGTGTTTCGATGGCTAAGAAGACAACAAGGCTAAGAGTTGGGAAATCTTCAATCATTTTGATCATAATAAATGAGAAAATTGTTGGTCATGTGGAAAACAAGAAATTAGTTTGAAAACACGTAGAATTTTCCCTATCTAGCAATCAGTCAGAGAAAATTCTCATGGTAGCACTGTGGTTTTTTTAGTGTTCTCCTGGGAAGACATTTTATTAGGTATGCTTTTTGGTTTGGAGGTGAATTTTCTGTTTGTTTGTCAGCAGAAATGGAAAAACTACTGGCCTGATTGGGGGCCAAGGCAAAAACCCATTGGATTTTAGAGCGGATCTGACAGTGTGAATTCCTGAGTGTCAGGGCTGTACCCTAACATTTCATTGGGGACCTTTTCCGATTCATATGAGAGTAAATTACAGAAGGCATTTATTTGTTCGCTCGTGACATTTCCCCAGTGACACCCCATGGAGGCGTATAACTAAAAAGGTGCTTGGCGACCTTTACAGAACGCTTGTGACCTGATGTGCGATGAAGCCTGATTGCAGATGAGAGTAACAACAAATACTTGTTGTCCAGACTAATCTAAAGAGCAGCGGGAACGTCACCCCTGCTGTTGTTTCTCACGCCTTCCACTGCCAACACTGGCAGGACTGTTGTGACTGGTGTTTGTGGTGACTGGCAGTTAGATGGTGGCAGCTAGCAGAGCTGAGAATTCAACAGAGCCCCTGGTTGGTTGGTTGGTTGGTTGGTTGGTTGGTTGGATGGATGGATGGATGGATGGATGGATGGACGGTTGGTTGGATGATTGGTTGGTTGGATTATTGGTTGGATGGATGGATGGATGTATGGATGGTTGGTTTGTTGGTTGGATGGATGGATGGATGGACGGTTGGTTGGTTGGATGATTGGTTGGTTGGATGGATGGATGGATGTATGGATGGTTGGATGGATGGTTGGATGGATGGATGGATGGATGTTGTGACTGGTTGTTGAAACTTCTTGTAAAACAAGAATAGTCCGATAGCAAGAGGGGAATGTATTTTCACTCTGTGTGCTGCATGTGATGCATGTTTTCTCAACAAGAAATGAATACTACTTTATCATATTCAAATTTTAGTGATGCAACACACTTGAGTTTCCTACATTAAATGAAATCTCTGGAAGTTTGAGGGGTCTGCCTGTTAAAAGGAAGTTTTTCCTCGCCACCGCCGCAAAAAATCTGGAAAGTGTCTTGAGGCAACGTGTTATGTTTTGACACTATAAACATAGTTAAATTAAAGCTGGTGAAGAAGTCATTACTATGCTCCTTTTTAGGTTTATACTTGTATTTTGGGTTTCAACTCTGCTTACTGTTTAAAAACTGAATGTACCTGTATTCACGCTCTGTCTGAAACGAAAAGCCCAGTGTGCTCTGATTGGCATAGGACTTCTCAAGTCCTGGTGGATATACTCAGAGTGGGGGGGGGGGGGGGGGGGGGGGGGGGGGGTATATTCTAATGATCCTTCTTGTGACACAGGAAGGGGAGCCAAATCTGAATCCCATGTTTTCTGATCTGAGTAGCCCAGACTGTTGTGTGTTGGTTAGGCACTATGGGACTATGATGGGTGGTTTAAAAGCATATATGTGTTATATGTATATGCCTTTAAATCACTCAAGCCACTTAGTAGTTATTGTTGATCTCCCACTGAGATTGAATTGAAACCCCTACAATGAATGTGGTTGTGTTAGGATACAGAAGCCTACATTTAGTCCCTCTCTCTATAGATAAACTATAGCTTATTATAGATTGCTATTGACAAGAGCAAGCAGTAACAGAGGTTGGGGGCTGTGGTAATGGCCTGTAATTGAACACCTTGTGCTGAGGTCCCGTTGCTCTCTGCCTCATTAACTCTGGCAGGTCCTCTGTTCAGCGCGCTCCATTGCAGGCCACAGTCGGGACGCATTTAACTGCCTTGACTGCAGTCCAAGAAACACGAGCCTTTCAGGACGGATTTGAAGCAGAAGTGCAAGGACTGCGACGCTCACCCTGATGCATGTATCTGAGTTGTTAAAGTCGAACATTGTTATGGTTTTACTTCTCACCTCCTTGTGAGTAAGTTGCCTGAAATTACTGATTTTCAAATAAAGTCAACCTCAGTCGCTGCTCTTTAAGGTCTAATTCCTCTTAATAGAGCAGTAAATCTCAAAAATTATTGTCAAGACAAACCATAAAAGGAGTAAAATCACCCATTAAGAAGTTATTGTAAGAAATTGAAGAACCTTAAGGTACTCCTGAACTTTTACAGAACATCAACATTTTTACAAATTTTGCAGTAATCTTTTTTATTTCTTAAAGTGATATAATTATGTTATTTATGTATGTATTTATAGTATGTTTGTATGTACAGTATGTATGTACAATGTATGTATTATTTGATTCTCTAATAATGTTAAATTTGTTTTTATGTATGCCCCGTCAACCAAAACAAATTCATAGTAAGTGCTACTTACCTGGCAAAATATATTTTTCTGATTCTTGTGGCCATTGGTGGTACTGCTTCTTAAGCCACGTCAACATTTGATTGAGTTTTTGAGCCATGGTGGTGGCATTTTTAAAGTTACACTTTTTATAGTTATAAACCTTAACGTTTTAGTCCTGGTTGGTTTGTTGTGTCCAATGTGGTTACTAGTGATAACAATAAGAGTTCCTTTGGAAATGAAAATCTAATGCATTATAAGTTTGTGTTTGAGGGCAGAGGTGGGTGCTCGGTTCCCCTGGTCAATGCATTCTCATGAACGGTGATTGATATAGTACAAAAATGTATGCACGCCAAGATGTTAGATATTGTACAAAACCAGATTGGGGGACTAGGAGAGGGGTCTTTGATCCGGGTACAAAGCACCGTCGTTTCAGCGGTTTATTACAGTTATGTTTAGGCGACCAAAGGGGAGCATTAATGTGGCTACAAAAGTTAAGTTTAGGCACCAAAATGACTAAGTTTAGTAAAAAGATTGTGGTTTGGATTAGAACACTCCCAAGGAACATGCATTTCCTGCGTGAAAGTCTTTTGTTTTCCCCGGGAAACGAGCTCCGCTCCCTGGCTTAAAAGTCCTGTGTTTTATGACCCACACATACTCCCCAGCCTCCTCCCTATGTATTCTTATGTAATTGAAAGGCTTACTAAATATAGTGCTTAACGTTTCTTAGCTTTTTGAAGGTATAATTCATGAAAACAGGCTGCCCTTTTGCACATCGCAAACAGTAAAAGTGCCTACCTTTGGCCAGCCTCTACCCCATTTCTCTACTCTGTGCCCATCCGGCCACTGTCACCTCCCATCGGGGAGTATTCCTCTCCATTACCGGCCTATGTCCGTCCTCCACTTAAATAACAGCAGCCCTGCCACTCCAGGCCCATTAAGATACTGCCGGCACTGCCGCGGCCACACACACAAACAGCCACAAGCTGCCCGAGCCTTTTATAAATAGATGGCGGGAGAAGGAGAGAGAGAGCTGGTTAGAGGAGGTAAATTATTCCAAAACAGCCAAACAGGACTGAGACTTAGAACCCCCCCACCACTCTGGCGACTCCAGCTCCTCCTTTCAGGTGTCACTTTGGGCTGACTCAATTTTACACTGTAATGGACCTCCTGGGTCAACTACTTTTCTCCCACCTTTCCTTCCTTTTTTATCTCTCCACTGCTCTCTTCATCTATCAGAGGCCGACAACACCTTTCCTCACTTTCCTGCAACGCACACATACACACACAGTATTCCCTCCACTGACGGTATAGTTTGCACCACTTAATTTTGTCTAACACTAATCAGGGTTCGCACTGCACTTTACTACCAACTGTGGTTTGCAGAATGGGGAAACGATAGCAAGTAGCTTTCCACATACTGTTAAAAAGCATAAATGTAACATCTGCGATGTCACCCACAGTTTTATGAAAGGATCTTTCAAAGCCTGTATTTGCGTTTACTACCTACCACCATATTTGACGGTTGCTTGAAAACTAAAATTCACAATGTCTTCACGCAAACATACGTACAGTACATAGTCTACATACAAATGAGGATCTCGCTCAATGGGCCCCGAGACTAAAATAAAGGTATGAAATGAAATACAGATCTTGTCTCTCACAAGTCTGGAGCTTGCAAGTGTGTTTGCAGTAACTATACGGAGCATCATGTGAGCAGTTATGACCTCCGCCAAAAAGTTTGTTTTCAGTTTGTTTGCGTGTTTATTGGTTGGTTTGTCATTGTTATTAAAATTATGAAAAAATACTACAGACCCAATTTTTACGGGAACTTTGTGGAAGGTTGTAGCATGGGCCAAGGACAAACCCATTACATTTTGAAGAAGGATCCGAATGACAAGGCAGATACACAACTTATTTTTCAATTTTGATACCATTGAGAGATAGAGCATGGCCCTGGCGGAGGTCCGCTCTCTCTGAGTGCCCTTTTTTTATATTATGTTGCTACAATACCGCTGTTATTGTTTATTACCAAAGTCATATGTTTTAATGCATGTTTTTTTCTTATTGAAGTCGTTGTAGTGGTCCATGTGTGGCAGTCAGGGTATTAAACATCAGACCTTTCTTGAAGACAGAAAACATCCAGTTGTGCGTGCATGCGTGCGTGTGTGCCGGTATGTAGGTTTCATATTTCCACCATATCCACGCCCAAGCCTAGACCTTAGGTCACAGGTCTGATAACCTTTTACATTCCAAACCTTGTTTTTTTTTCCTCTAATTCCAAAATATCTTTCAATCTCTTTCACTTATTATGGCTGGGGACCACTCAGGCCATTTCCATGATCTACCCCTTCAAATAACAACAATGGTGTGTTACTTTATGACTTTAATGTGGGTATATTATTTGGTCTGGAGAAAGACGTCCTCTGCTTCCACTGACAGAGCTGAACCACGAAAAACTAAGAGAAGGAGAGCGCGGTAGACAATGACAATAGAAGTGAAGAGGAGGCATGCCTGTCAATCAAAGCCTCTTCAGTACCTGGAGTCCTAGAGGGATTCCAGCAGCAATCGACCCCAGTCAATAACCTCTTCATTGATCAAAGCAGAGGAGGAGAGGAGAAAATCACAACACAGGAGAAAACTAGCTTAGCACTAATTACATGTATGAACTAGTCTGCATTTACAATTGAGTCTGCATCTTGTCACTGAAAGGTTTTAAATGTGCTGTTATATTCACAGTGTGCCTCAAGACTTTTGGTTAAAAAGTCCAATGGTATGGAAGAAGGGATGCAGTTTACAATCCCAATTTACAAAACAGGGTTGAGAACTTGGTAGTTAGCATGAGACGAGTAATGGAATTTACCATTGCTGAAAGGTAAAGAACATCACATACAGGACCAGGAAGGTGGGACCTTCAAAATCGCTGAATCAATGTTTAAATCAACCGAGTTGTGCCCAATTTAAAGACCCATGCAGTATGTATATTTAGCAAAAAAGGTTTATAACATACTAGGGGTGTTGAATTTGCCTACTGATAATTGAGTTTTTCAAGCGGAGATAGAATAAAGAGGGGAGATCATACAGTATATCTGACTGCTTGACTTTGCAATATATAATAATATTAGGAGGGGACTCATCAGGGTTTCATCGTGATATCGAATCAATTCAAATCATTGACAGGATAATCGTACTTAAATTGAATCGTGAGACCAGTGAAGATTCAACGTACCAACCTGTTCACTACAAACATTTTCATATCCATAGCCTAAAAAAAAAAACATAAAGTTTATGCAGACCCGTTAATGTTCGAGCTTGCATGAATGCGCTCAGCAAGTGTTCTGTCAATCGGTTCCTATAGAATTAAATATATCTTGTGTAAAAGTATCTGGCCTAGAGAAAAGGTCAACGGATCGCCTACATGTTAGGAATCATCTCCACCTGTGTGGCGGACGGATTAGTACCTCAGGCTTTCAGTCATGAGTGTTCAACAAGGATCTAATACAAAGTTCTCCACTGCTGCAGACACAGCTGCTTTCTATACTGTGCAAGACTAAATGAAACCTAGAGACAGCGCTTAAGTCAGAACGGGAAGATTTGTCAATATTTATTTCACTCCCCTACATGCACCAAAATTAGATTTGTTTTTTCTCCCCCTGTTGGTTTGTACATCACCGTCCTCTACTGCCAACTGAATCTCTTATCTGTACTTGCAATCCAGCAGCTCTTCTCTATCCTTCCTGCTAGTATCATCCTCCAGCGGTGCATCTTCCCTCCATCCCTGTTCCTCAGCGTGTAGAGCAGCCGAGACAGTGATTGATCTGGCGTGGAGGCTGTCGTGGGCCCTCCTCCTCCTCCAATGGTTATGAACATGAGGCGGGCTGCTCTTCATAGATTTTTAAATTAGTGTCAGCTTTGCCCCAAAGATGTGTTATTGACTGATGAAATAGAAACTGAGCTCCAAACACTCAGTCCTTCCCTAGAGTTTTCCCCAGCCTGGTAATTGAAAAAGTGTGAAGGGAGTGTGTTCAAGGCAACGTGCGCCTGTGTATGTCTGTTCCTGTGTTTGTGTGCTTGCAAGTGTGCACTCTTTATCTCTGCTGGAGAAAAATGCACAGTGCTCACTCGAGTCAAGATTCGATTGAAGTATTGCATAGGAGATCTTTATCTCCTACACACCCACCCTGAAGCATGAGTACTGTGTGCACCTTTAATCCTATAAATACAGTTTGCTTCATGTAAACCTATGAAGACACTTTTTTTTTTTTTAAACTGTGTGTCTGAGCCCACAACATCGCACCGTTTTAGTGTATCCTGTTTTTTGATCATTGTGTGCATGCATCAACCTTTAGCGGGATTTGTTTGAGCAAAGCTTGCATTGGTTGTCTCTGTGGCTTTATCTTGAAGTACCGTAGGGGAAGGTGACAACCACTGGCTAGTTCCACAAAGACAGCGCTCTTTTTCCTGCAGTGTAAAGCAGAACTCTCATCTTTATTACACCTAAGGTCTGGACATCATTAAAAAGAAATGCAGAAAGACCGAAAGAACCATGAAATCATGAAAAGATGACCCAATAAATCAGTGGCTGTTGGTTTAACAAATGCAATCCTGCTTCACGGATCTCACCACTAACTCAACCTGTTGTGTGTTTTTCTCTGCAGGCTCGGACATGGCCATATTTTGCCTGCTTTGTGGGAAGCGTTTCCAGACCCAGACGGCACTGCAGCAGCACATGGAAGTCCACGCCGGCGTTCGCAGCTACATTTGCAGTGAATGCAACCGGACTTTCCCCAGCCATACTGCACTCAAGCGTCACCTACGCTCACACACAGGTCAGTGGAAGCACTCGCCAGCCATCTTCACTACGGCGGTAGGGCCTAAAGTTCATCCCTGGTTTAGAATGAAAGCTTTGGTGTGCTCCGCGGCGTATTCATTTTCAGCTCATTCAAGGGAATCCCTTGACCCTTCCCATATCAGATGGGAATGTATAATCCCCTCTGGGTCGACTCACATTTTAACTCAAAGTATTTGAACAAGCCTCTGAGAGACATCATTATCAGATGTCCAAACCATCACACCTAGCTCACTTTGACATGAGGGAGCAGTCAGGTCTTATTTTGCACTTCTTGTGTAGTCTGAGCTTCTCCCTCTGCCCTTAATGCCTGTGAAGGAAAGTCTCTCGTATCCACAATCAAGTGGCACTCACTATCCAGAGCTTAGACCACAGGTGAGGGTTTGGAAGGCAGACTGACTGACACATCAAGAGCCTCATCTTCAAGCTCAGCTCCCTCAGGGCCATGATAAAATGATTGGTTTTTAACCTGTTTAAATATTGACTACATTAAGGAGAACAAAAAAAACAGACCCAGGTCGTAAAGATCCCACATTTCCTTTTTTTAATTTGCCATACGTGCTAGCTCCTACTAAACCTACTAATAATTCATTCCTCCCGGTCCAACCCAATTTACATCGGCGCCTCAGGTGCACCACTGCAATGCTGCAGCAGCAGCACCGGTTGGGAATTACTCAACTCTGTTGGTCATGCTCAAATAAGAATTTGCACAAAACTTGCATCCCCATTTGTGTCTGCCCCTTTCTTCTCTAAGGAGCACAATTGGATTTATTCAGTGTCTACCCATAGGCGTAATGTAGAACCCCCCTTAATAATCAAAACTGCCTGGAGTAATGAAGGCAGAGTTTAAATGATGTGGTAAGCAAACACTTTGTAAGATGTGCATAATTCCCCCCCAAATAAAACCCCATCCCAAAACAGGTGTAGTGTTGTGAATCTGCACAAAGTTTCAACAGTACATTTACATAAACAAAGACATTTGCATGCAAGAACAGACCCAAATTGTGCTGCAAATGCGGAAGTACCTTAAACCTGCATTTTATTTGAATTCCGGTAGGGGGCGACACGTGCGGTTGCAAAAAGGAGGTTGTTTTTAGAAATCCGTGAGAAAGTGACCCACTTCTCACTTGATTTATTACCTCAGTAAACATTTTCATAATGAGTTTATGGTCTCAATCGCTAGTTTTAAGTCTTCTGTAATACAGAGTGATGTTCATTTTTTGAATTATGGCCTTATTGATTTTAAATCCGGTGATAAAGCAGGGGGTGTTTTAGGGCGTGGCTATGACGTGATTTCCAGTGAAAGAATGTAACGTAACGTAGCGTGTAAGGGCTCCTTCATCACATCCACAACCACGATGGCTGTGCCAGTGACAGCAAATTTGACGACATATAGCAGATCTCCACAAACCAATGGGTGACGTCACACATGCTCTGTCCATTAATATACAGTTTATTGTTAAGTCTGAGTTCTTCCGTAGATGAGCCACGCCAGGATTCTTGGTAACATTTCAGGAGAAAATCAGCACTAAAACCTCATTCTTGAGCTGTAAATACTTTTTGTTATGACCTGTTGTACCTGTCAACCTCTGCTTAAAGACACTCTAAACATTATGACATATTATTATATTGCATTATAGCGAGTTATGATTATCATCTGCCCCTGAGTCCCAGGTTCCCAGAGCAAAGCCCCAGGTTCACTCTGTGGCAGTAGGACTTTGCTATGATGATTCCTTTTAGCTTTGTTTGGGTCTATGGAAATATGCTTCTCTAATACACAATATCCACTGACATGATAAAGAGCTTAAGGTGTGACCTGCTTTATTGCCTGATAATGTGGCCCCGTGTTGAAGAGGGTCAGTTGCACAAAAGCACGTGTTTATTACATATATAACACACATTACATATTATTGACACGTGGAACAACACAAAATATTCCACACATGCACGTATTGTCGGTCATTTCACATGTGACAAAATCACGGTATGGGAACATGTGAATTAAATGAGACATTTCACATGTATATTTAAAATGTATTCCATGAAATGTAAACTTTGTTTTCTGATTTTCCCATTTTGTAAATATCTAACTAGTCACACAAAAAGCCCTAAATCTTGGATGGGCGTTTTTGTATACAAATGTTGAGCTCAAATTTTCATATGAATTTTCATTTTCCTCTAACAAATAGGTTCTTTGGGCTTTCTCATAGAAAGTCTTATTACCACCTCCCATCCAGGTGTGTTTGGGTAATAAAATAGCTGACCATGAAAACAGTGAGGAGCGCACAGCCACAATAGGAGATCACCTGAAAAAAAACCTAACACTCTGGCCCACAGCAAGGGTTGTCATTGACAAATATATATCTTACAGTAAAATACAAAGTAAAAAAATGTTTTATTTTTAGGAAATTGGCGTGAATTATGTTATCTGCTCCCGAGTTACATTGGTGTGCTGCAGTGTAGAGCGAAATAAACTGCATTAATTCAGGTCAACACCAAATGGATTCTGCAGCAGTCAGACGCAGCTTATTTACAGTGAGTATTTTTTTTCAGTTTTTTTCTTTTTTTTCCTGCAGCCCACTAGTAATTCTCTCAGTGCTGGCTCTCTACTGAGGCGAGGCCGGGATACTAATACATTGTTGTGAGGGAGCAGAGGTAGCCTGACGGATGCTGCTATTCAGAGTGGAGAGAAAGGAAGAAAAAAAAAAAAAAAAAAAAAAAGTAACCATGACAGAATATGAACACATGGAAATGAATCCCATTTCACCGGCGAGGGATGGATGCTTTTTTTTTCTTCCCCATCTCTCTCTCTCCCTCTCCCTCTCCTCCTCTTTCCCTCTCTTTCTCTCACCCAGCCGCCTGTCTGCGACCTTAAATAACAGTCTCACTGTCAGAGCCGATTTAGCTCACCGGCTCACGGATAAATATTTGAAACGAAAGGCTGGGAGATGAGAGCAGTCGGCCCTATTTACAAGTCAGGCGAATACACCATTAGTATGTGATGGTGGAAGGGGCTGAGGGGTGGGGGGGCTGTGGACCAAGCTGCTTGAGCCGCCTGTACAGTAGTAATGCACACATCTGCTCCATCTACCAGACATTGGAGAGGACACAAGCAGCGTCTCTGATCCACCTGCCCACCCGGGCGACGCAAATGTCACCTCGTCTGTGGAGCAGCAGATGAGACTTTGCGCCGCGTCCCGCTGTGGCCGCGCGTTAAATCACAAGGAGCCAGCCGCAAAAGCAATCGTTTAAATATGATGTGGAGCCTTTTGTCAGGGGATTATAAAGTCAGCATCTCGCACAGCCATCATGGGCACCAGAAAAAGGTCCTGATTTACCCTCCAAAAAAAAAAAAAAAAAAAAAAGCAGAGACATGGTGTTCCTTTAAATTTACACTTTGATGTTAAAAATCTCATTCACACTTTAGTTGGTAATAAGGCAAAAATAACAGGCACAGCCTCAGAGAATCACCTTCTCCAGCCTTCACCTTTCATACAGAGACACATGTGTTCTGCCTTTATCCGACAAAGTCCATCCAATGTGGACATCTGTCTATATCCATCTCACAGGTTTTTGTGTCCTACATGCACCTTAACTCCTTTGTTGCTTTGTTTTTTCGTTTCTTTCCAAGTTTTCAACATGCATCCAAAACACAAAACAATGTCTCATTAACGAGGCTGTAGCTTTTGTCTCAGACGTAAAGAGGACACAATAAAATCGGGGACTTATCAACCCAAGCAATATGAAGCTTTTTGTAATAATGTTAGTCCAACAAAGAATATATATATATAAATGAAACAAAAATCTGTGTAAATTGCTGAATCAAAAATGCACAGACTTGGGGCGACGTCACCCAGTAAGAGCGTGCGCCCCATGTAGGCTCAGTCCTTTGCAGCGGCCCAGGTTCGAGTCCGGCCTGCAGCCCTTTGTTTCATGCGTGTCATCCCCCATCTCTCTCCCACCTTTCCTGTCTATCCACTGTCACTATCAATAAAGAATAATAATCTTTAAAAAAAAAAAAAAAATGCACAGACTTTTGTAATTGGTAATTCTATATGTGCATCTTTACTAATGAGCCCTGTCTTGTCTTTGACTGGTGTTCAATTACAGTGTCTTTTTTTTGGAAAATATTTACTACAAAAAGCAGATTAAATAAGTCTCTGGGGTGTTTTTCCCCAAGACAATACGCAAAGTAGTTGGAAGTGCTTTTTTCCACCCAAGTGTCCACTAACCTTCTCCTAACCCTGCAAACAGCCCCAACAAGCACCCCTCCCAAAGGTGAAGGCTGGCTGAATGTGCCCAGGACCGGGGGTTATTACTGCATGCAGAGGCAGAAAGAGTAGATCCTTTACATGCAGCTACTTTGGCGTGTTGTTTGGGTGATCTAGGCCATGGCAGTATTACTCTTGGTTGTTTAGTTTCAACACTAACGTTATCTTCTTCAGATCTGATTCAGCTACCTGTTGAACCATCTACAAAGTTTTGTGTTTTGCACTCTGCTTTATTCTCACTTATTGTTTAAAAAATAGATATCTTGCCACTCAGCTGGGCTTTTAGGCTACGGAGCCCCAGAGGTGACTTGGAAGGGGAAAAAAAGAAGTTCTGGGGACAAAATCTAAACTCGAGATCTCAAGTTTAGTGTTTGTCCCCAGTACATGTTTTTTTTT
>NC_045745.1:11436711-11444813 GCF_008692095.1 Etheostoma spectabile | reverse complement strand
TTTTTTTTTGTCACCTCTTGGGCTCCATACTAGGCGGCCATTGTAGCATTAAAAATAAATGGGTGGGGGGGAAACGCCAGAGCTGAAACATTGATCCGTAATAATGATACTACAAGGTCAGAGTATGTACAGTAGTCTTTAGCACACAAACAAATAGACACACAAGCGAACACACGCAAAATGTCACAGGTACCCGCAGATATTTGCCCCAGGAAATTGTCGTCAATTTTGGCAAGCATTCCCTGCAATTAACAAGATCTCAATTCCCAGCATTCAACCCTAATTTTATGTGGCAGCTCCTCTACTATAGAAAGCTTTCTAGCTCAGTTCTTGGTTAAATCACCATTCTGTTGCATCAAATGACAACAGGATGCAGCAAAAAGCACTTTTATGGACATTCATTATGTGTGCTTCATTTTACCTGTCTGCTGGCTTATCTTTTAAAAGCAGCCTCGCTGGTGCAGGCTCTGACACTGGATCACCATTTAGGACAAGAAAAAACGGAGGGGGGGGGGGGGGGGCAGATTTAATGGTGTTTATTTCAGTATCTAAATCATTCCATCTTGCCTGGTCTCCCTCACTGCACGTCTTTCTTCTCATTTTCCTCCCTCCACCTGCCATTTCATCACCCTCTTTTCACATGACATGAGATTACACAGCACCATGTTGCCTCTTTATTTTGTTTATATGCCCTTATTGCATGTATGTACACTACAGTATAGGTCCAAGCACTCACACATAAACACACAATGTGCGCTTATAACAGTGGCAGTCATGGCAGCTGTGCTATTCCCCTTTCCTTAACACCCCACACGCAGACAAACACACTCTCTTTACAGACCAGGCCTTCATTAATATTCCGTTGTTGTGCACTGTCTGTGTGTAAGTGTCTGTGTGTGTGTGTTTTTTTTTTTAAACTCCGAGCCAATTTGCTGTCTGCTGTGGCGTGGTGTTTTGTGTTCGCAGCTGTATTTGATAGTGCTACAGCCAGAGAGGAAGAGACAGAGAGAGGACTGAATTGAATGTGGAGAGAGAGAGAGAATGAGCCAGTTCTGATCCTGGCAGTGATGGAGCCCGGTGATTTACAGCCTCTTACCGTATATAATGAACACGCCCCGGGTGCCCATGGGCACAGGCTCCTCAGCAGGCCTTGGGTGTCAAAGGAGCCGATGTGGGGGGGGGGGGGGGGGGGGGGGGGGGGGGGCGTGTAGTGTAGAGGTGGTGGTGGTTGGGAGGGGTCAGGAAACGCAGGTGGTGATGCTCGGGGGCACCCAAGGGTCCACTCACCATGCTGTGGTTCCACCTCACTGTGCTGAGTCCTCATCTGCGCCCTCCCTGCCATGTGGCCACAGCAGAGGGGAAGAAGACAGAGATAGGGGGGAAGGAAGGAAGGAAGAAAAGGTATGAGAGGAGGAAAGAAAGAGAGCGAGAGATTAGGTGATAGTGGCAGGTTTGGGATGGACAGAGGACATGTCCCCATTATTCGCCAGCCCCGTTGAGAATATTCTGACAAAATGAAGTCCCGTCTGGCCCTTTAAATTCTCTCACAATGTGATTATAGAATTGTGTCTGATTTATTTAAAGCTCTGCGGTGCAGCTTTGCACTTTGGCGTCCCCGAGTGGCTACAGGCGATAACGTGCATGATATGTATCCCGGGTACAAGCAGGATGCTGGAGCCTCAACAGCAAGCACTCGGTATTTTATACCAATCTGTTCTTTTATGGCTCGGCTGATACCAGACATGCTTTTTTTTTTTTTTACTGTGTGGATGTACAGTATGTTTTCCCAGTAAGTGTTCTAATGCATAAACACTGGTATATTATTTTAAGAAAACACAAACCTTATATTGAAATGAGAAAGACAGTGAGCTTTTTTTCCTACATGTTCCAGATTTTTGAAGGTGTTCGCTAACAGCAACAGGACATTAAGCGTAAATAACCCTCCATAGGTCTTCTCTGGGTGTTAGCATCCCACTCGCTGGTCTGATCGGAGGCCCTAATTAAAGGCAGGTGAATCTGAGCTCAATTATTATTCCTGTAGCGTCGTGCGAGCCCACCGAGCTCCGTGATGGATTGTGATCTCTGCTGTGGTTGAAACGCTAGAAAGAGCACAATGTCTTACAGCGGGAGCCACTGATAACTTCACGCAGACAAATAAAGACTGTCACTTTTATTGATTTTTACCCAGCCCCCACCGCCGCCGCCATATACACCCACATCCCCTGCTCCATCCCTGTCTCAGTCCCCCCCCCCAACCTCACCTCCATCCCCATCAAAGCTTCCATTTAATGAGAAGGTGTCTAACATCACAAGGCAGAGGAAACGTTTCTTCCATGAAAGTACAGCACGCCCCAGAATGTGATCAGCATTTAAGAGGTGTCCATCTCTCATCCCTCTTCCATCCCTCTGTCTCTCAACACATACATACTGTATATACTGACATAAAATCTTAAGTAAAATATGCAGGACAGAAGTGAAATTGTCTCTTAACAGCGGGGCAGCGGCGGCAACACGTAACGAGAAAAGCAATTTATTCCGTGGCACGTTGCTGCTCGGACAGGCAGATAATGAAAGGCATAGGTCATCGATGGTGACTTAAACCTGCAGCGGTGGAGTGAAATACATTAATAAATATCCACAACATTATGTGCAACCCGGGGGATGGGGGGGGGAGTAACTGACGCAAGAAGCAGCTCCTCATCAAACACAGGAATACAATTAGTCTTTGTACTGGTGGTGAGAGCCTCCTGCAAATCCTAATATCCCTGATCATTGACACCTGAATATGCATTCTAGGGGACCTGCACTCTGGCAGCCTAAGGAGAAGAATGGGATGCCTGTTGGGGACACACATACTGTACATCCCCCAGCCAGCCAGCCTGGTGTCTGAAATAAGTCTAATGTTTAAGAATGGAAATGGGTTGCTCTGTAAATAACAAGTGAGAATGCACTTACCCATGTGTGAAAGCATTAGACAGAGGAGCCCTGAATAGAAGCAGATGCTATGCTTACAATGAGGTAATACATTGAAAGCCAAATAGAGATAAGGTTGTCTACAACTTCTTTGCAGTTCTTTTTATCCAACCACAACCAAAATGGTTTGATAAAATACTGAAGATATACATCTACTCTATGCTAAATGAAATGTGGCCTGTTCTCAAACTGATAAAACTGATGTCAAATACACAAACAATATTCTTACTCCATGTCTGTTGGATGCCATGTGCTGAATAGCATTGCTTACTGTATGAATGAATAAAAAATACCACCAAATCAAGCAAGACATTACAGGTGAATAGGGTAAAAAAAAACGTAAATAGATAGCACTATGAAACTCCCTATTTACAATGTTTGCATTGTTTTTTGTAAGTAAGTTTTCTAAAATGTTAAGTATGAAAGTTAAAGTAAGGCCTTATTATGTTAAATATGCACTATTTTGTATATATTCCCAAAACAGAAATTTGAGCATTTTATAAAGCCAGGTTCAAAATTGTTTCATTTAGTTGACATGTTGGAGTCTACTTTATCACTCCATAAATCAGAAAATACTGTCAACAGCCATAAATCAATCAATTTTCGTCATGTTTTTACAGATAAAATGTAAATCTGGTTATTAAACGATAAATGAGCAAACCCCAAATAGACAAAGCGTAGACAAATAAACACCTAAATGTTTTACTTTTCATTAGTCTGAATGGAAGCAAAATAGCCCAAAATTTCAAAATGAGAAAATATGTTTGCCTGCGGTGTCTGGCCTTTACAAGAAGTTCCAGTTAAAACTCCAAAAGCATTCATAACAGGTTCAGCGCGTCAACCCGCAACACTACACCAGTTCACGCCAAATGAAGTGCTTCTCTTTGTTGTCCATTTGATCTGCAAAATATGAACGTTTTAAATGCAGCATCTGAACTCTGCAGCTGTAATCGTTTCGATCAGAGAGATGGCTGACAGCTCTCTCCCACTTCTTCCAAAGTGAACCGAGATTTTCATTTAGAGCAATATGGTTATCCCAATCATGTACCTGATACAACCCAGCGCATCCTTTTCTGACTCCTCCTGTTTGCCTTACATATAATATTCAAACCCACACAGGTCGAGGACTGCTTTCATTAAGGAACTATCTGCCAAGAGGAAGTGGAAAATTGCGTTAAAGGCAAGGCAAGTTTATCTGTACAGCAACTACAACAACAAGGCAATTCAAAATGCTTTACATGAGATAAGAAATGTAAAAGAAACTGCAAAAGACAAGCATAAATAGGGTTTCAGTCAAATAGAATAAGACAAAGTAGGTTAAAAACATGTATATTCATGTATATAGATACATCCATTAATCTATTGTGAGACTGGTATGGGCAGGTCAATAACACCTCTCGTGGCCAGTAAACAGCAATGACAGGCTACAATTATTTTACTCAAAGCAAAACAGCCGTGCAGGTGGTTGGTGGAGGAGACAAAGGATGGGCTGCGTTGTCTGCTGGTATAAAGCCGCTAAGTGGGAATCCATTCGAGCAGAAACACCTATTGTTCTGGCCGTGTGCCTAAACCCACCAAAATAATCAGACAAACATTCAGTAATGATGCTCAATTTAAGTATTACAGCTACAATGCATGCTATCTATAGGATGTGTACATTTTTTCTGGTTGGTGTGGAGCATCCAACCATGCACAATGCTTGTGAGAGCCAACCAAACAGATATGTTAAAGTGCTCAAATTATGCTTTTTGGCTTTTTCCCTTTCCTTTATTGTGTTATTTATCTTTTTTGTGCACGTTATAGGAAGTGAAAAAGCGCTAAGTCCACCCCAAAGGGACTTACTCTCCAACAGAAAACACTGTTCACAAACCGCTCCAAACAGCTCTATTGTAGTCCCCGCTTAACTTCTCTGACAAACTTTGGTACACACGTTATAACGCTCGTCTAGCTGCTTGCGCGGCGCGCCCTCATACTCTGCGTCTGACTGGCTAGTAGTCCTTACTTAGGTACTGAGCATGTGCGACTTCCAATAAAGATGGAACAGAAGTGAGATGTCTCACTCTGTGACTGAAACAGAGAGCTCAACACACAGGGTGAAAAGAGGAGCTGCAGCAATGTGCAGTACAACAGAAATTAAACCACGTAAACATATTCTGGTATAACCTCTAAATACAGTTATGAACGTGAAAATGAGCATAATATGAGCACTTTAAAAATCTTAGTCTTTCACAAAATTAGTATCTCAGTAACAGCGTCTGTGTCCAAACCGGCAGTGATAGATGCCGCCCACAAAGAGCCTGGGTCTGTCTGAGGTTTCTGCCTAAAAGGACGTTTTTCCTCGCCACTGTTGATCCAAGTGCTTGCTCGTGGGAGAAGTGCTGGGTCAGTGTACACTATAGAGTGTGGCCTAGACGTACTCTATCTGTAAAGTGCCTTGAGATAACTCTTGGTATGATTTGATATTATAAATAAAATTGAATTGAAATTGAAACTTCTAACAATATTCAGATGAATTTGTGCACAGCCTAATTCTGCCCTTCAGTCTGTATTTTCACAGGAGCTCAAGTGTTGTACTTGAGTTATCACAACACAATCTTGTCTGCAGATGAAGTCAACTTTGTTTGTGTTTCTCTACATTACAGCTGGAGACCATCCATATGAGTGTGAGTTCTGCGGGAGCTGCTTCCGAGATGAGAGCACGCTGAAGGGCCACAAGCGCATCCACACCGGGGAGAAGCCCTATGAATGTAACGGCTGTGGGAAGAAGTTCAGCCTCAAGCACCAGCTGGAAACCCACTACCGTGTGCACACAGGTACTGCGATTAAAATAAGTCCAGCCGGCCGACCAAGAAGCTGTTTGAAAAGTAAAAAAGTAAAAAAAAAAAAATTATATAATCAAAGGATTGGGGAATTGTTTGTGGTCTAACGAGAAGCTATGTGCTGGAACTATATCTCGAGCTGGAGCACAGGTTGCCAGATACGGTCTGTGAGCAGAGGTTTTAGCTTTCGATCTCTGGGATGGTACCAAACCTGGCAACCTCAGTGTGACAAAAACAAAGCTGCAGCTTTTGTTTGCATAGACCGTTTCACAGTTTAACTTGCTCTAAAACAACAATCTCTCTTTTTTTTACACATCGAACAACCACAATACAATGGGTTAACTGGCGTGCTTTACAGGGGCTGGTAGTTGTCGGGTTGAGCCGGACTAGCTTTGTCCCATCTGCTTACTTTCTTTATGCTAAGCTAACAGTTTCAGCTTCGTACACTGCACACAGACGTGAGACTGAAATTCATCTCATCTCATCCTCTTAAAGAAGAGAATGAGCATTTACTCAAATGTTAAACTCTCTCTGGGCTAAACATGTTTTGGCCCTTATATACAGATATTATATGTTGGGATTTTTAACTCTCAAATATCAATATTGTTAAACACCTAAAAATACAATATGTACAGCAATGTGGCACTAGACGTGTTAATGCAGCTTTTGGTGTCTGTTAAAGGACTCTGTTGCAAGAAATCCAAGTGACAAAGCACAGACCAGACCAGATGAATATCTTTGTTGCTGTGATACAGTAGATGAATGTCTCAGAAGACGTTGTATTGATCCCAGTATATTTAGAGCCCCATAAAGATGTTGACACAGTGATAAGCTGGGTACCCTGGAGAATGAGTGTGCGCTACGTGGCAGACTGAGTAAGGATATCGCGAGCGCTCACCAGGATGGCACACAGCCAGGGCGTTATGCTTCCTCGCCATCTCTTTTTCTCTAACACACACATGCGGCGGCAGCAGCAGCACCCTCCCATCTTCCATTCAATAAGCCAGCTGTTAAGCCACACTATCAAGGCAGCCTGTCCAATAATTGGCTCCCCCCCTGTCCACCCATTCCCCTTTTGTGTGGGGGAGGGGGCTTTGCGTTAAGCCGGAGAGCAACAGCAGATAACAAGAACAAGTGACAAGCTCCCAGTCAAAGGCCACCTCGTACAAAAGGGAGCTGCTTGATGAATCATCGACATTGGCAATCCACCCCACCCCCTCCCCCCTTCTCTCCACACATCCCAAATGCCAATGGCGGATCAATACCTGGGCCCCATTTGCAATTCATTATTAGCTAGTTATTTGAGGCGACCCTGTTTACAGTCTGGTTATCAATATCAACATAATGCAGGTGTCCACACTGCTGCAGAGCAACACACGACAACCTGCAACATCGTATTTATGCTTATTGGCTGAATGGTGCCGCAACCCAGCCGCCAACGCAGGGCAAGGTTAACCAGGGCTTCGAAACGGACAGGGCGAGCGAGCCGCAGAGGCACGAGGCCGCCCGTTTTGCCAGCACACATGTGCGAGGCTCTTGCTGAAAGGTGACAGCGAGCGCCAGGCTAGATCACATCCGACAGCTCATTTCAAATGCCATTGGTAAAGGTCAGCATTTACATGTCTAATTTGCGTCAGCCGGCTTGAGCGCTGGTGGATTATACCCTGCCATCACTCAAATCATTAGCACATTTAGGATGGCTGCTGTGGCTGAATTGAAATGTGCTTCTTGAATATTAGCAGCCCCCACAGCAAGAGAGCAGCGCCACACTTTGATTTATGACACCTTCAGGAGTTCTCCATGGGAGGGGCTGTATTTTGTGTAATGTACTACACTGATTACATGTGGCTTAGAATAGAAATAGCAGACATTTAAACACCACATATTCCTGGGATTTTAGCCCATTTGGATCGTATCTTGGTTTGTTCCTAGTTAGTGTGAGTTTTCTCACACTCAGAGGATACCTCTGGTTTATTATGACTCCGTTCTTACTCTCACTGGGTTGACGATCGTTGCTACCAATGGGTGAGAACTTGGAGCACGTGACTTTGCTAACAGTCAAACAGGGCAAGAAACACTCTGAGAAACTTGAGCCTTTTCTGAACCATCTTCGGTGGATGGAGCTCTAGTCTCGCATTGCCAGACCTTATTCCACAGCGCTGTGGACTAAGGTCTGGCTCCTCCACACATACACTCCTGGATAGGAGAAAAAACACTGGGTTGTTTGCATTTCTTCAGACAAATCACAATCGTCTTTTGAGGAGGAGAGAGGGGGGTCAAGGTGCAGGCTGGGGGTGTGGCCTTGACCAA
>NC_045745.1:11435349-11436701 GCF_008692095.1 Etheostoma spectabile | reverse complement strand
GCTTGTTTGAAAGCCATGATGTCTTTCTCTCTCTCATGGGTGGGCAAAGCAGAGAAAAGGGAGGTAACCCGGCCCCTTATGACCTCATATGGGGAGGGATTCCAGATCGGCCCATCTGAGCTTTTATTTTCTCACTGGCAGAGCAGGAAACCCATGGCTCGGTTTACACCTATCGCCATTTCTAGCCACTGGGTGACCATAGGCAGGCTGGGGGAAACACAAAACCTCATAAAGTGAAATGTTCATGCCATGGGACCTTTAAGCCTTATTGGACAGCGGCATCATATTTTTCCTATTTTTATTGACAAAGCAAACATTCAGAGCGTGATTTTATTTTCTGTTTGCAAAGTCATCTGCATTATGATTTCACATCTGAGCGTTTTCTTTTTGAAGACGAGATCTAAACAGTAGACCTTAAAAAACAAAAGCAAGTTATTCTGTTGATGTCTTAGAAGCCTCTGCAGCCACATTTGACGGTTGCACATTCAACATCTCGTTTTAATTTTCTTCTGTTGCACGACATGAAAAGCAGCCTTGTGCGGTTTTAAAATCCCATTACAATTGGCTCTTATTTATAAAGGCAGTAATTCGAATTGATAACAACTGAACACAAAGGCTTTCTATGCCCTCAACCACAAAAATAATTAGAAGATCATTTGTTAGCTGCTCAAGGGATAGCTTGATGGACCTGACTGGCACTGTGTTAATACTGTCTCTCGGAGGGGAACAAACTCCACAAGTGTTTGTTCAGGCTTTTATTTTACCTCTTCTTTTGAGTTGTACCAATTATTGGGGGCGGTTGGAGTGACTTTTTGAGCCAGTGTGGTCTTTAACTGCTGCACACCGCTGTTCAGGAGACAGTTGGGATTTCCCTCCTGGGTTTTGGCTTGTCACCTATTGTGTGCACAGTCCAATTATCATAACAACACCAGAATTTCTTGTGGGCCAGCAGGGCGAAATCTGCCGTCTCTTAATTAGTGGTGATTGGACATTCTTCTCTCCTGAAGCCCTGACATAGACACTTGTAATACTTCTCAAAGAACAGGTTTCACATGCTGCATTCTTGTCTGTCAGTAGATAACATTTTGCCTTTAAGGGATAATTCAGTTTTATGACACTGTGAATCTTATTTTTGTAGCTTTGGCCAGCATTGTTACCGAGATAAAAGAAGTCTGGCGTGTGTAGTCAGATTATAACTAGTCTATCCACTACATTCCACTCTCGGGGTTGCTCCTTTGTTGCCAGATATTCCGCCAGATTTCTCTATTTTCGGCCGGAAGTCCGTCACCTTCCGCTTTCTTGTGTTGGAATTGTAAACTCCGGTGGATTTCTGAGGACTATGGTTAACTGCT
>NC_045745.1:11418086-11435339 GCF_008692095.1 Etheostoma spectabile | reverse complement strand
CTCTGCAGGGTAAATCCAGACAGCTAGCTAGACTATTTGTCCACTACAACTAAAACAACCTTTGAAGTTATGCATGTTCCACCAAAAGAAATTTCTTCCCGAGGCTATTTTGCACAGGCAAAACTTGTAAAATGTACAATTATTTTGGTCAAATAATACCATTCATAAGTTGTAGTCTGTTGGCACACACATGCACCCATGGCAACCCTGAAACAACAGAGCCCCCCTACATAACAAATCACAATTTAACCCTTGGAAGATACGGGGATTCTTACATCTCATTAAAATATTGGGAAGGTCTTTGGGTGTGACTAACAAACGCTGCTGTGTTTACCAAAACACCTCACAGACTTATCCAACATTTCCTTGTCTTTCTATTGATATCGGTATCAAATGCATTTAGTGACTGATTAGCAGGCATGTCACGCCTCAACAAGGACATAATGCTGTCACCGAATGGCACTTTGGCTAAGATAATTGTTGTCCTCAACCCCATCCTTATCATCCTTAGGTGAGAAGCCATTCGAGTGCAAGCTGTGCCACCAGCGATCCAGGGACTACTCGGCCATGATCAAGCACCTGCGCACCCACAACGGCGCCTCGCCCTACCAATGCACCATCTGCCTGGATTACTGCCCCAGCCTGTCAGCCATGCAGAAGCACATGAAAAGCCACAAGCCCGAAGACGTCCCCCCAGACTGGCGCATAGAGAAGACCTACCTGTACCTCTGCTATGTCTGAGGCCGCGGTAGTGAATGAGGAGGGGGAGGGTACGGGGGGAGGGCGGCGGCGTGGTTGAGAGGTAAGGGGAATGTAATTGAGGGGATAGGAGGCTGTGGTGGAGCGTTGTCGATTTAGGAATGTCAACGACAAGAGATCCGAAGGCAAGAGGGTTTGGTTTCTCTTTTTACTTTTCATGCAAAGGCGGCGGCAACGGCGACCGACGACTTAAAAGAGTGGTAACGGTGGAACAAAAGTGCTAAGAGGAGGAAGACATGGACAGGGAGAGAGATTCTCCACCATAGTTCGGATTCACCGGGTCATTCACTACATCTGCAACTGTGCTATTGTTTTAGGTCATTTCATGCAGCGCCATAAAGCAAGCGGTGCTGCGAGGAAGTGACTTTTTTGGATGCTGCTGCGAGTGAGAAAGCAGATTCTCAAGGGCTGTCTCAACCTGCACATACTTGCCACCGCCACTTCGGTATTGTTTACATTCGCCCTGATTAGTCATACTAGTTTGGCTCACATGAACAATGTGTGACTATTGCGCATCAGTTTAGGCCCCAACTTCATCATGTCATGTGATTCTTGAGAAACTGCTGTCTTTCAAACGCCAAAATCCTTCCCCACAAACCTGTTTTGGTAGTTATCAACCACCACAAAGTTATCTTGGACATGACTGACATATAATTTCACATTGGCAGCATCATCTTGTCACACAAACTAAAATAAACATACGTAATCCTTTCAATCCCTAATGGAAAATGTATCTGTTTTGCAACATTTCTGCCTGCTTAATGCAGAAATATGGCAGAAATCTGCCAGTATAACCTGTCCGAACATGAGACACTTCAGATCCCAGCGGTAGCAGCGAGGTAGCCCTTGAGAATTCGCAGCGGAGCCGGTAGGCGTACGCAGTAGACGAAACAGATGGAGGAATGGGAGCAGTAAAACACTGCAAACCAAGCACCTGTTTGCTTGTTCTGGGGGGTCTTTCTGGTTCTGCATCCCTGTCAGAGGAGGGCTGGAGGACTCGCCACTGGCCTCCCGCGGTTCTCCCCAGAGGGCCAACTTGTGTCACTTTTTCATCGTATATATTTTATTTTTTATCTTTGCATCGTAGTTTATCATGGCTTTGATTGCACAGGTAAAACAAATTACGACAACAGTCTCTGTTTGATGTCTGCAAGTGATATATTTTTTTTCATTAAATCGTAACTGGCTATTACAATATACCACATTAAACCCAGCATATCCACCTACTCAGCAATAGATAACTGGACGGCTTTTATCCATGTACATTTAACCCGACGACGATCATTATCTCACACTAATGATGAACTACACAAACTGACACATACACAGTAACACTTTGTAACGCCACAACAGATCTGTCCATTCACCACAGGGATGGAAAACAAAATGGGGGGGGGGGGAGGCTGCTTCGCGTGGGAGTCGTGGGACTTCGACTGCTCGTTGTGAATGTTGAAGAAGTGAAGTTGAAGACTGTTATATGGCATCAAAACATGAATGTTAGCGACAGTGAGCCAGGTTCGCACTAGGCTGTTGTCAGAAAACAGCAGGGTAATGCTGCCTTTCATTGGAGGTCAGAAACCTATAAGTCCCACCTTGTTATTACTCAAAATGCTTTCTACTGGTTGTGATTTTCTCCATCCAACATCAAATGCTGTTCCCCGCCCGATAGCTCCCACAAAGTGGCAATTTTACAATTTGAAATAAATATGCATATCATTCTGATAGACTGGACAAAATGGGCAAAACAGATCGCATATCGGGGCCATAGGGGTACGTGAACCTCACTTTCCAACTTTAATATACAGCTGAATTACTAACTGGGCAAAGCCGAAGAGGGACCCTTGGCTCCCAGGGGCCCCAGATTCGCTGTGTATCGGTAGATTTTTGTTTGATAGTATGTACCACTGGCGAAGAAGGACCTAAAGTGCAGCATTATTTAGGGGATCCTGTCCTGTATGGATATTACGGATGAAATGGTGTTTTAATGGTGCGCGTTCCCAAATATATTTGAGCTAATTTAAATTATCACTGGGGCTTTGTTGAAAGTCACATGTAGCATTTATAGGCTACTACATGTTGGAAGAAACTCCCCAAAAAATATCTGCTACAGCCCAAACTGAAAGGCAGATTTTGTCGAAATGGAGGAGGGCATTCCCGACTTTCTGACGTCACTGAAATGCAGCATTAGACCCGTATGATTGACGCAGCCACAGGTATTATGGTTGAACGGAAGGCTTTAATGAGCATCACTGCACGTCACAGCATTACGGGGGGGGGCAGCAATCACATATCCACATGGCCGATGAAAAAAGCGGGAAATCACAGATAGGACGAGACACTGCCAAGCAGCTTTTTTGGGGCAAACAGTAAGACAACAGAATAAATCGGCTCTTTCTCTGTGTTTTTTGTCCCTGCGCTTCGTCTCTCTCTCTCTTGTCTCCTGTTGTTGTTGTTGTTGTTGTTGTTGTTGTTGTTGTCGTCGTCGTTGTTGATGTCGTTGCTGTTGTTGTTGTTGTTACTATTGAACTTGAGTTTGATCTCAACACTTCGTACTTGAATTACCTCGTTTTGTGACCTCATGTTGCTTGTGTATTTTAATTTTCCTTTTGTTTCATTTGTACACTTTTTTTGTGTTCACAAGTCTGTCGGAAAAAAAGATGCATTGCACGACACGATGAAGCAGTGTATACGCAGAAAAATTAAGTGCCACGGTGAAGAGATTTTTATTTTTGTTTTTCTAATGTCGTGTATTTCTTTGTGCATTACGTGTTACCAAACTTGGTATTATTAACCCCGCTTGTTAAAGAAGCCGGAAGGTTTGGTCATTTGTTATAAAAGCTACCTCTAAGTTGTTTTCATTAGTTGTTTTATTCTTCTTTTTTTTTGGCAAAAGCACATTTTTTTGTGTTTTGCATTATTTCATCATTGCTACTTCATCTCATGCTTCTTTTTTGTTTTCAAAAGTGGATTTATGATTGTCTGTGTTTTGTTTTTTTGGTTGTTTTTTTTTAGCAAAATGTGTATAAAAGCGTAAGAGATAACAAAAGTCGAGGTTGACAGGATTAGGAAAGTCATTCAAATGGATGTTCATTCTTCTCTTAAAGTCTCCTCCTGCACCTCCAACCACAGAAGAGCAGAGAGAACGAAACGAGAAAAAAAAAAAAGCAATTTTGAAGCCTTAAGTGATGAGTAGGGATGCAGCAGATAAGAGGAAGTACTATTGCTTTTTAAGAGGGTTTAAAAATAAGAATTAAAACTTGAAAATATGTGAATAGAAGTGTAGTTTTGTAATGTGAAAAAAAAGAAAAGAAGGTTCATCAAGAATGCTGAACCGCCCAGGACAGGTCATATTTGCAGTGATGCAGAGTGCGTTGGACAATTGGAACTGCAAGCGGTAATCAAAAAAGAAAAACAAGATGGTTAAAAATAGAGATTCTCTCAGCTGACAAGCTCCCTTGAGAAATGAGTGTATTCCTGAACAAGAGCCAACAGAGGCAATTTGATATATAAAAATTGTGATATTTTTGTATTCAGTGTCAGTCCTTTTTTCCATTTGTGGAGGGTTACAGCAGGGCACAAATTTTTGTATTTCTTATTTTTTTTTTTTTTTCTTTCTTAATTTTTTCTCTTCTTAAATTTTTTTTTTTACCTGTTTTTTTTTCTCTCTGGGTGTGAATCATTTTTGCCTTGCTCCTCTTTGATATTGTTGGACAAAAAAATCGTGTGTGAACATATTGTAATAATAAGTGTTGCTTTCTGGATGTCAATTGCATTGTAGGTGAAGGACTAAATCTATCCGCCACAGTGTATGTGACAAAGTAAAAAAAAAATAAAAAAAAAAATATGGTTGATAAAATACGGGACGGCAGGGTGGCGCTGCCAATTATAACTTGTCATTCACAATTTTTCAATCAAACTTGACTGTCAACATGTCTCTGGTTTCGTTTTTGTATTTGAAGAAGAAAAAAAAAAAGAGAAGAAGGGATGGCATGTCCCGTGGTGTCTTGCCATTTTATTCTCAAACACTGTGAGCTGAGGGTCTTTTTCACCCTCATATAATATCCACCCACTATAATATACCCAGTCACGGCTCAGTCTGAACCACCACAATGCAAGACCTGATCAGTCACATTATTCCCGCCATCGTCCTCTGAATGTTTTCTACTTTTTCGTGCGGGTGAAAGAGTGCGTAATTATGTGTGTGCGTGCGTATGTGTGTGTGTATTAGTGGAAAAATGCACTAAACGGATCAGATACAAAATAAAATGATACCCTATGCCACTTTTTTTCTCTATGTTGGAAAAAATATATATATAAATATACATTGGCATAGTTCTTCCCTCAGTGTTCCTCGGATGTTTCTGTACTATCTTTGTGCCTAAAAATGGAACTTGTTCAACAAAAATATTCATCTATATCTGCTTAGTTTTCCGTATTTTCAGAAGAAAATAAAAATGTGTCTGCAGCACCCTAGGGATGTCATGACGCTCAAAAATGACCTGATTTTTTTAAAATTTTGATTATTATTTTTTAATCCTGAATAGAGCAGGGTGTGTTTTTCAAGGACTGCAATTAAACCCCATTAATGCTATTGAGATAGCAACTGGGATTCTGCATTCACTTCTTTTCTTAGGCCGTACGCTGTGATTGGCACCCAAAAGCATTTATTAAGCAAAGCATAGGGAAAATGTACTGGAATCCAGACAGGACAGGCTGCCGAGACTTGCAAAGACTGTGGGGGACAGAATCTGTTCCAGGAAATTGTTTTTCTGTGAGAAAATTAAGCCCCAAGTCCTGTTCTCCACTCAGATTGTCTACTCTAGATATTTGTTTTCCTCGCTTCTTTTTTTTTTTTTTTTGTCAGCAACAGGTTTGCTGATGAGAACTTTATATTGCTCTTGAAGAATAAAAACTAAAAGCAAGAAAAACCTCCGTTTGGGTAGGTTGGCACTAGGGAACCCCCCCACCCACCCCCCTCCCCTTCTGCTTTTGCTTCATTTTTTTTTATAGTACTTTTTTTTTTTTTTTCTTTTCTACAAAATGCATTTAGAAGGGGTTGTTTCAAACTTGTCAGAGAGGACTCATGGCATCCCTGGAGCTGGCACTCTGTGTTTCGGTGTGGTGTTTCTAGAACAAAGTAGCCATTTCATGCAGTGTTGCAATGCATGTGCCATCGAGGTCTAGACTTAAAAACTGTTTTGAGTAACAAAGCACCAAGACATTGTATTTTTTTATATTAGCACTGAGGACCAATCGCCCTGTCGGACCAAGCATAACGAAGCTTTTTATGTAACAAAGCTTTTCTCTCTCTGTCTTTCCCTGGCTTGTCTGTGCTACTTTCTCTCCTCCATTGTCGTGACAGCACAAGTGCCAGTCAAGTTGCTCTGTATTAAGAAAATAGTGTTTTTATTATGATTTAAATTGTTATAGTTTTTGTCTACCTCAGCACCTAATCTTAGCCTAATCTTAGAAGGTGCCCAATTTATTATTTTTTATTTTCTTTATTTTGTTTTATTGTTGTCGGTTGTGTAATTTTTTTTTTTGTCTTTTTTTTTTTTAATTTGCATTAGAGCTTTGCAAAGGTCCTTTGTCTTTTCCAGCGACAACGTGCTATTTTCTTTCCGTGGCGGTACGTTTCCTGTTGATCTGTGCCACCAATCTATAGCCACCATCTGTTGATATAGAGGTTGTTCTTTTTTTTTTGTTTCTTTCCATGTAGAATCAGACACCTCTCTTTGTAACATTTCAGTGTTCTCTGATGGAGTGTGATTATAAAAAAAAATAAAAAGGAAAAATAAAAGAATTAATGCTGCAGGTTCTCTTCTCCATGTTGTCACTAAAGTCAATGTTGTGCCTTTGATAGTGAAAATATAAAGAATATTTCTTTTTTTTTTTTCTTTTTTTACATCCTACTAACGGTAGATTGTTGTTTGTAGTGGATTTTTTTTTTCTGTATTTTTATTTATGAGTCTCATAATAAAAATCAAATCATGATGTTCAGTTGTATACTTTCAATCTGCGGTTAGAAAAAAAATAAATAAAAGAAATGGACTTCACCTTGTCTGTCTTAGCCCTCTTTCTGGCTCACTGTTTATATATTTTAAAGAACAGAAGGTGACAGTAGGGTCTAACACTAAATAAGACTGTGGCTGTGTTTGACCAGCTCTTACACTTTTTTAGTACTTTTTTAAGCATGCTTTACAGTGGTATTTGTGTGATGAATTACAATGTCTTAAATATTTCAGTCCAGAGAATCATCAAAAAGAAAACTGCTTCATTGGCATCAAATTATTATATTACTGTAGTTTCTATATAAAAACAATCCCTCATACAACCATGTCTTAATGCTGTTTGGGCTCTGCTTTAACAATCTAATCGTTTGAATCAATCGTTGAATTTCCACTTTTGCTAGTTGGACGGCGGAAAAAAGGTCCATGTGCCGGGCGCATGGTTCAAAAGGTTTGCACGCAGTGTCTTTGTCACGGCAAAGTGAATAGTAGGATCCAAATGCAGAGATAGCCAGGCAGAAGTGATCGGCTTGAGGATTTATTCACCAATAATTCATATACAAACAAAATGAGTCCTGGATAAAGCAGGCAAAACTCTACCAGGATGTAGTCTAAGAAAAAAACAGGAATCCCAGGAACCAGGAACACTGAGACAAAAGAGACAAACACAAACTCTCACGGAATACCATAGAGAAACAATGATCTGACAAAAGACAAAGAAAACAGAGACGGAATACACGAGGAAACGAGGAAAGGAGACAGGTGACACTTGGCTCGGGAACAGGTGAAACGCATCAAGGTGGGGCAGACGATCCCGAACGCGGGAAAACACGAGACAGGAAGTAAAACAAGACATGACAAGGGAAAAAACACCACAAAATAAAACAGGAAACTGAAACACATACACAACCATAACAGTCTTCATTAATTCATAGGTGTGTTTCGGGCGTAACATGCAATAAACCAATCAGGGTGTCATCTCCCATTCCCTTTAAAAGCGCATTGCTATCATGATGGCGGATTTGCACCGTCATATTTTTATGTGTAATCTCTGGCACGTGTGCTGCTGCGCTTCCCTGTGTGTGTGTGTGTGTGTGTGTGTGTGTGTGTGTGTGTGTGTGACAAGCATAGTGTGCGCACGCTGTGCACGAGCTCAGGCGCATTTTACTAATTCGCTGTTAAAATAACAATGAAATGCTGCGCTTTTGACTTTAGACCAGGCTTTTGTTGGTCAATGGTGAGATCACTTCGCGCTGCTTCAAGATAGCAATACGATAAGATATGCACCTGAACACACCTCCCTGTATGACCAGCACACCCACGGGCGCACAGATTGGCGCAGGTGCATTTGCTGTTTAAATGATGTTGACACTGGACGGTCTTAAAATAGCAAAGACACTTGCACCGGGCTTTGCACCATGCTGTGCAAGGTAGGGTCCTTTGTGTATTCGTTATAGAAAAGAAGAAGACTGACGAGACATTCCTTTGCACTTTCATATTATGCATACAGTACGGCAACCTTTAACTTGCATTATAACACAAGAAAAATGAAAAATCATATTTGTGTCAGAAAATGTTGACTCGCTGCTGTTTGGCTGAAGTCTACTGAGCACACTCATGCTCCCAGGAGCAAGATTTCTTTAGATTGCAATGACCCCATAACGTTCCTTTGAGCACCATTCACGGTCAACTTTAATGATTTCATGTGAGCTTGAAGGTTTTTGGTAGCCTATGTGTTATTATTTTACAGCAGTACAGTACAAGCCCAATAATAAAGAGGTAAAAGTCAGATCTTGAATCAAACTGTGAATTTACTGTATTGTCTTCTTTAGGGCTTGCAGTTTCAGATTTACAGTATGCATAGAATAAGAGCTGTGGAACACATAGGGATTTGATGAATGAATGTGTTGCCGTACTTTGTCAGTAGGGCTGGGTATTGTTTTGTTACTTTTTTCGATACCAATTTTATAAAACAAAAAGAAATTACATTAAAAAATTAAGTAAAGTGTCTTGTGATAACTCTTGTTATGAATTGATACTATAAATCAAATTGAATTGAATTGAATTGAATTAATGGGAAAAGCAAAATTTTGAGAAAAAAACGACTCAAATTCGCAAATAAGTTTTTACACTTGCTTGTTTTTCCCTTTTTTCCAAAAAGGGTTAATGCGCCAAATGGGAGATGGAAACAGCTTTGCCGAATAAAATGTGACGTAGCGAACATGTGACTCACATTTTTCCGCCGTTGCCGTGGCGTAGCTCGGGCTGCGTGCATTATAACAATGGCATTTAGTTGTCTTCAGAGAGCATGCAACATGGCCAATACTCTGAAATGCCAGAACAATTCCAACATGCCCCATCGCAACACATTCCTGAACAGGCCTACCTCTCTCCATTTGGCAAAAGAACTTAGCTTCGAAACTCTTTGATTTCATACAGCCGGTTTGTAATCTGCAACCATGTGTAACGTCAAATTGTGATGAAACTATTCTCTGCGTAGTCTAGTTTATTCCATCTCATCAGTTGATGGAAACGCTTCTAATTCGCAATTTTGTTTTTCGCAACGTTTTGAAAAGTTTTTTCACAGTCTGGACCCTATTTTTCCATGTTTTTGGGGTCTAAATGACTGATACACCCTTTGAAATTGGTCCAGTATTAACCCTTGTGTTGTCTTCCCATCGACCTGCAACTTTTTCTGGATTGAAATTTCAACATTTTGTATTCTTTTTCTACACTTTTCTTGACGTTTTTGTCAATTTTATTCGAATTTTTTTTCACTTTATTGACATTTTTTTAAATTATGTTTTAGTCAATTAACAATTTACAATTAAAAAATGTTCTCTTGCTTTTCCGAATATTTCTGATTTTTTTTTTCGTAATTCTTTCCAATTTTGTTTGGTCACTTTTTCAGCATTTAAAAAAAATATGTTTTTGTTGATTTTTTTTCCTGTTTTTGTAGTTTTTTTTTTTTTACATTTGTCACTTTTTCAACGCTCTTTTGTCATAGTTCTAATATAGAAAGTTTTTGTAAACGGGTCAAATTGACCCTAGGACAGCAGGAGGGTGAGATCCATGCAGTTGGCAGCGGTGAAATAAGCTACCACAGAAGTGAATAGGGCAGTGTTGCCTGTTTTTACCATCACAAAAGTGCTCGTTTTACCATCAACAGGCTTATCAATATTTTAAGTGTCTGACAACATTATGGAAATGATTTCTAAGGAGGACTACCAGTAACTCTCTTTGAGAGTTGTCTGTTCACCCAGAAACAACTCTGAAGTTGCTAGCGCTAAACCCACTAGACTCCATTTAAAAAAGCAAAACTTGTAGCGTGTATATAGTACACTGGGTTTATTTCAACCAAAACTAGAGTTGTGATGGTTGGAAAAGGAAACTATTAGAACTGTTGGGTCCTTGTAAATTCTGGAGTGTGGTCTATCTGTAAAGTGTCTTGAGATAACTCTTGTTATGAATTGATACTATAAATAAAATTGAATTGAATTGAATTGAATTGAAAAGTGGAAAGACGATCCAAAACCGCTTTTCATAGTTTTCTTTTGTTTCTGTTGACTTTGACTGAAGTGACAATTACATGTAAACATGGCCACTGACCCTGATGAGATTTACCCCTTGGGTAAAATAGGAAATTGGGTATTGAATGAGATATTTTTCATTTCTTCATACTTTAAAGGTAAGTCGGTTGGTGCCTAAAAAGTCTTGAATTTGGTACCCAGCCGTTTTTGACCAGATTATCTTTGAATCTGATGCTAAACGAGGAGTGTTCCTACAGCTTCTGCCCTTCTGATAGGTATTCAACGCAAACACCTGCAGGCCGCTTACTGTCTGCTGCTATTCAGCACGTCAGCCAGGCCAAATGGAACACGCTTAACTGTTTTACTGACCAGTGATGTCCAAGAACGGCAGAGCAAAAACCCCTCAGTTTAGCTCAAACTCAATTCCATTTACATCCTTTGTGAAATGGCAGTGACAGACAGCAGAGAGGGAAGTGGGAATTTGTTTTTTGGGAATTTGAATAAACTGACAAGACACTTTCTACTGACTGGCTGTTTCGAATAAAACATGTCAGTATTCACAACATGTGTTGAATCATTTCTCCTCACAGAATGACACAATGAAAATGTTTATTATTATAATGATGACAATTATTATTTTATTGTACATACAGCACCTCCATAAAGTGACAGCCAGCTGATTTGCTGATGAATCTTCCTGCTGTTAAACCTTATGTGTACTGCACATGTATGTGACTTTGGGTCCTTGAAAAGCTCTATAAGCTATACAAATCAAATGTAATATTATTATTATTATTATTACTGTACTAATCTAGTTTAGTAAGATTCTGCTTGTGGGTGGTTTTATGCATAGAAAGAGCAAAATATCCTAATGACAAATTGATACATTAAACCACAAGCTCAAGTTTACAGGCGTTCATTTGAATTATCCTTCTGTACCCATTTCCAACAACAGCACCCGACCGAATGGCACCGCTCACCGTCCACAGCCTGTTGTGTGTTCACTGTCGAAGCGCGTTCAGCTGTGTGGCGTCGCACTCACCACCTGGCTGTGATGTGCTAATGGTTACTACCGCAGCACTTCAAGCCTGGCTGCCTTTTGTCTGTTCTGCCTCTTGTGTGTGCCATAGAGGTCACAAATGCTATCATTAGATTTGCAGGGCCTGTGTATGTGTGCACCTCTATTGTCACACGTGCATCAGTGTCATTACAGAGGAAGCGGGCCGAGACACAGAACGTTCAGCTTTTGCTTGGTGACGGATTGACCTGAACCATGTTCACATGAGTCTTTTTGTGGCAGGTTGCCGCTCGCCGCTCTCCGCCCATGTTGTGATTTCCTATCTTTAGCAGTTGATCAAACATATTTTGTATCTTTGCTCAATCTTACGTCTGACCAGCAAACATTTTGACACATAGGTAGTGAACTACGTCCGGTCTGGTTTCAGTGTGTAAATACATGT
The DNA here is from genome assembly GCF_008692095.1 of Etheostoma spectabile. Classification (NCBI taxonomy): domain Eukaryota; kingdom Metazoa; phylum Chordata; class Actinopteri; order Perciformes; family Percidae; genus Etheostoma; species Etheostoma spectabile. Next base: position 11,423,582 of record NC_045745.1, on the reverse strand, counting down.
AAATACAGCACCGAAGGCAAAGTTAAACAAACAGATCAACATTTAGGGAGAGACTTATCACTGTCTTTCCAGTAGGAAGATGAGAATCTCGTTATCAAGCTAATGTTTTTGTGTTGAGTATGAAGCTGGACTACCTTAGGACTGGAAGCAGGGAGGTAAAAGTTTGCAGCTATTGAAAGGAAAAAATATGAAATCCATAATCAGTTATTAATTAAATACAATTAGTATGAACATTTTGTGATTTTTCAATGACTACAGTATGTTAACATGCACACTAATATTCCACTATTACTCCAAATATTGCAATATTCCGAATTTGATAGAGGTCATGGAAACAGCATTTTCCATTTGGACATATTTCAAATTTGGCCTCATTCCGAATGAAGCATTTTCCGATTGAGACGTAGAATAGGCCAATATTATAGGAGAATGCTTCAGATGTGTTAACAGTAAATTCAGAATACATGTATGTGTCTCAATTGGGGTGTTTACCGCAGTTTGCGACACACGGCGTCTTGCCTGTTTTCAGTCTGGTTTGTGTGGTGTGCAGCACATGGAAGACGTTAGCCTTCAGGGCTTTCTGCTAGGAAGCCCTACAAATGTTGTTAGGTCAGGAAAAGATCATAGTTTGGGTTAGAATAGACCCTTTCAGGCAGAAAGCCCTGAAGGCTAACTTCTTCCACGTGGCGTACGCAAACCCACTAGCAGACCCTTTGGAAGGCTGCGGCAGAGATGCATGGCCAAAAAAAAGCTGACATTTCTGGTCGAAAGGAGAAAAATAACTTCTTCTCAACATTATAAATGTCTTGGATATCAACAGGGTTTCGGATATGCGTGAACATTACACACCAACCATTTAAAAAAGATGGTTGGTGGAATGAAAGACGGAGGTTGTGTTCGTACGGTTGCGGCCACCGGTGGAATACTCTTATTTTGTAAACTGCATGTAAACAGGAATATTAATTTTCATTAGCCAGGTAAACAGCTAAGTAGGAATATGTTTGTTTGAAAATGAGGGCAAGAATTAAAATATTTTGTGCATGTCAACAAAGTCAATGTGGGTGGCAATACATTTCTTTCAAATCTTATTTGCTTTTGCGAATTAGTACACAAACCGTTTTATGAAACAGCGTTGGATTAATATAATATCGTGAGATTGCCATGCTTTTGGTATAAATAGTCCAAGAAGATGGTTCACAAAGATTATCTGTGTCCTGACCTTTCCTCTACTGCCATCATCAGGCCAAAATATCCACGTGCTCCCCAGAGGATGGACCCTTTCCAAACACAAAGGCATAATTTTTTACTTTGTAATAGGCTGTTTTTAGAGCTGGGAAAATATTTTTTTCCCTGCTAAATCCTCTCAATTTGGTTATTTTTGTTGTCCGTTCTGTAGCACAAACCATAGGACAAACTTTAAAATGTTGATAAGGTTTGACGTGCATATACACCATTGTAGCAAAATGGGAGAAAAAAAATTCTTCACTTTAACCATCTTTTAATTGCCACAAGCAGCAATTAAATGCACTGATAATGAGGTGTTTTCACTCCAGTGCAAAACAATTCCTGCTTAATTCACCATTTGCACACAACAAACAATATACTGCACGTGCTTTGGAAGTAATGTTACAAATATTTGATTAGCGGCTAATGTGGTGAAACATGCCAAATCCAAATCAAAGTAATACATTTTCATTGTCATCTGGTTGCTGCCACGTTGTTCCCAATAAAGCTCGACAAGAAAAGTCCAACAAATACAAATCCCATCAAAAGTGTCCCAATAATGCTACTATATTTGCTCATTTCCTCTCTCTGGCACACAGGATCAGATCTTGACTTCAGTGTATTGGAAACTAATGAGGTGGCTCTCCACTTTCCCTCTCCACTTATGCACTCACTAGAGTATTTCACCCAAAACGCATGGCAGATCTGTGGAGTTTTATTCTGTACTTTTTTTTAGATTTTGGCAGAAAAGAAAAACAGGAAATGAGGAGAAAAAACTCTCATTGTGAAGGGTTTTGTTAGACCTGTTGCTGTTGTGTGACTTTGATCTAATTTTGGGGTATTAGGAAGGAAGGGGCAGGGGTTGGTGAATGGTTTGTCAGGATCGTAATACGAACAGTGAAGGGCCTTTGTGTAGCAGCGGGAGGTTTCAGCACTGATCTTTGACCCACATTTCTAAAGGCTGAATTGTTGAAGTTGCCAGTCTTCACTATCAAAGTGATTGTTCTAAAGCTCTTTGTTTTTATATGCTTCAAAATGAAGGTTTGAATGAAACTCTATTAAAAGTGTTGGAAACCAGACCCCATGACATGTGGCACTCAAATGTGAGGTCTGGTCAGGGTGTTGGTCGAGCATGACAATGTGTTTGCCTTGACATCAGACGCACCGATTCTCCAGCATATTTTTATTGAGTAGTTTGGCTCATGTAGAGACAGCAAGGAATCAGTTGAACAATTATAAAACCAAAGATGTGTAATGTCAATATCCACTTGATATGATATTCAATAACTAAGTGAAAAAACATAGCAACATGAATAACAACTAAATAAACCGAGGAGAAAAACTCCCTGTGTATCTTCACTCACATTGTTTCACGTGAAGGATATGTTGCATTGTAAACGTGTACAATGTGGATTGTCTTCCAATTTTGAACTGAAAAGTAAAAATGATGAGGAGTTGTTGCCATGCTATCACCCAGGAGGAATGTGGACAAAGTCCTAAGTCACTGTTCATGAATACAATCTGACTGCACTACGGATTTCCAACGAGACGGAGCATGCTAGCTGTAGTCCTTTGAGAGGAGCATTCACACACAGTTGTCTTCCATTGTAAATGCAGGCAGAGGCTGAATGAACTGGCTGTTACCAACCCGACTGGCTCAGAGTAATACAGGAGACATCTCACACAGGTCACACAGGCAACGTAAAGAAGTTCCACACATTGTAAGTAACGCGATACACATATGATTGTATACTACTACAGATTATGTTTATTAAAGGAAGTTGCCGACTAGAAATTGCTAGCACCAACTAACTTCAAAGGTAGCTAGAGAGGTTTGTTGTGACTTTTCCTGAAACGTTACATATTGTATGATGAACATTCAAAATGAACATTCTGTGTAACAAGTTAAAGAAATGTAAGCCAGGCAGCATGTTGTTGAAGCTGATGTTTGAAATGTTGGTGTCAGAAGAAGCTTTTTTGAAGAAAAGCGTTTTGGTAGAAAGTAAATGAAAAAATAATACCGCATATAATAATTAATGTATAAAGAGTGTAGTTTGCATGTTCTAGTTTTTCATCTGGTCTGTCATTCTTTTTGTTTTATGCTGTTTGTGTTACTGCAAAATTGTTTTTACTGCAATAGAAGACCCTCCTAAGGCCATTTTTGCAATAGGTGCAATAGCTTGCAATAACTGTTCTTTTATTATTCTAACTTAACTCACTCTCCACACACAGCATTGTTGGGCAGTTTTGGATAGTACAGATATAAACCTGATTTTACTCTAACTATATAACTGATGACATGACAGGCCTTCTGGAACAACCTCAAACTTTGCTAAAAGAAAAAAATGTCATGTACTGTATAACATTCACTCTGCAGATGTTTTTTTTGCATTTAAGGGACCTAATTCCAGTTTAAAATGTAATCCTATAAAGTAGGGGTGGGGAAAAACTTAATTCAAGATGCATCGCGATTCTCTCTAGAACAATTCAATGTTCGATTCTGATAAGTTATTAATAGATTATTTAAAAAAATAAAAATAAAGTTACTGTCTCCAGACTACTGGGAAGCTCCTGGTGGTCCCTTAATGTAAAAGCTGAGCAAACTAAATTCACTAATGAATAGGGTCGGGGGGGAAAATCGATCCTTAGATGCATCCCGATTCTCTCTAGAACGATTCGATTTAAAAAGAAAAAATAATGATTGCGTCTCCAGACAACTCAGAAAACAGAGTGACTGAAAGAGGATGGGATAACGGACAACAACTTTAGGCCAGAGTGCAGAGAAAAACACAAAAATTGCCAAATTTTGTATTTTGTTTTTGTATTTATTCACATGATGTAATAAGACGTGCATATAATAATTCGACAAAACACATGAAGGCTGTTGATCTACTTTATCACATTTCATCTGACCGCCTCATGTTTCATGTTCTAAGAACAGATTCTCCACCTTTAAACATGACTGAGCCTCTGACATGGAAGATCACTGTGAGAGGAGGCGACTTTCACACGCATGTTAAAGGCTTAAGTCTGGAATGTCTGCACAATAAAAACCTCAAGAAACAAAACATTTCATTAAAACTTTGTGTGTAACAAATAGTGGACATATCAAAATCTTACAAACTCAGATTTATATGTGCATTTTTTTAAATCACGCATGGAAATGTACATAAAAAGGGTTGCACTGAGATGCTTTGATGATCGGTTTAGAATCAAATCATTGGCCTCTGAATCGAATCGTGAGGTGGCCAAAGGTCCCCACCCCTACTATAAGGGGGCTAGGACTCTAAAGGAAGACATCTCACATTTCAGATTTTTACACCAGGGCTGTAGTCTTGGTTAGGGTTAGGGTTAGGGGGTTAGGGTTAGGGTTAGGGGTTAGGTGTTAGGGTTAGGGTTGGAGTTAGGGCTAGGGTTGGGTTAGGGTTAGGGTTGGAGTTAAGGCTAGGGTTGGGTTAGGGTTAGGGTTAGGGGGTTAGGGGTTAGGGTTAGGGTTAGGGTTAGGGTAGGGTTAGGGTTAGGGGTTAGGGGTTAGGGTTAGGGTTTAGGGGGGTTAGGTGTTAGGGTTAGGGTTAGGGTTGGAGTTAGGGTTAGGGGTTAGGGTTAGGGGTTGTTAGGGTTAGGGTTAGGGTTAGGGTTAGGGGGTTAGGGTTAGGGTTGGTGGGTTAGGGTTAGGGTTTGGGTTAGGGTTAGGTTAGGGTTAGGGGTTAGGGTTAGGGTTAGGGGTTAGGGTTAGGGGTTAGGGTTTGGGTTAGGGTAGGGGGTTAGGGTTGGGGGTTAGGGTTAGGGGTTAGGGTTAGGGTTAGGGGTTAGGTTGGGTTAGGGTTAGGGTTAGGGTTAGGGGGTTGGGGTAGGGGGTTAGGGTTAGGGTTAGGTTAGGGTTAGGGGGTTAGGGTTAGGTTAGGGTTAGGGTTAGGGGTAGGGTGAGTTAGGGGGTTAGGGTTAGGGGTTAGGGTTAGGGGTTAGGGTTGGAGGTTAGGTTAGGGGGTAGGTAGGGTTAGGTTTAGGGTTAGGGGGTTAGGGTTAGGGGTTAGGGGTTAGGGTTAGGGTTAGGTTTAGGGTTAGGGGTTAGGGTTAGGGGTTAGGTTTAGGGTTAGGGTTAGGGTTACCGAGACCGTTTTTCTATGGTCTCGGACTTGCTAGTATTTGGACTCGGACTTGTCTCGGTCTCGGCCACTGGTCTTACCCAAAATGGCTTTGGGTCTTGACTGAGTCCACGTGTCTTTATTATGTTGATAATAATATTGGAGGGAAAGTGAAACCCAAAATGAT